>NC_086233.1:51477373-51788414 GCF_036321145.2 Pelmatolapia mariae | reverse complement strand
GGGATCATTGCCAAAAGGTTCACAAAACTTCATTCAAACCAACATTTTTGTACATTTTTAAAACTTGAATGCAATTAGAAATGGAAGAAACGCAAGCCTTGATGTCTCAGTGTGGCACATCATTACACGCCTGACAACAGGATGTAATATACAGGACAGTTTAATGTGGTGTCATATTAATCCAAGAAGACTGCGGACTTACAGATATCACAGTGATGCATATATGATAGAGCCTGTCATCAGCAGTAGGGTCACAGGGAGGGATTACTCTAAAAAAATGGAGCAAAACATTCACGTGAGTAAAATAATCTGAAAACCGAAGGCTTTTGAGTCACTGCGCTGACCTTCAGTATACCTCATTAACCTTTTCACACTTTCCCTATCAGAGCCATTTGTGGTTGGAAACTCTGCAGCTGAAATCCCGCAGCAGAGATTTGCATGTTAAACGGATTGGTATCGGCGTGACAGGGAAACAACAAATGCCTATGTTCATGTTCCTGTGCTCTAGAAGAGCAGGAATGCCTGGTCATGGGGTTGTAATTACAATTCAGAGAAGGCCTCACACATCAACCACTTACTTTATCATCTGTGAGCATAAAGATGGCAGCTTCCAGAATAGATGTTTCAATATTTCCTACCTTTCTAAACAATCTGTGAATTCCTAACTTGCTATTTTATAACAATGTGAAGAAATTAAATTATAGCCAGCTCTCAGTGGTGCAGCAGTTTATGCTTCATAAACTGACAGGGAGCTATATTAGAGGCCCAAGATTAGCTACAACTCAATACAGTATTATTTTTTTACAACAGCAAAATGGCTTTTTAGCTAAACATGGCAGCTTCTTCCACCATACTTCATTCGTGTTGTTCATCTGGAGGCATCATTTCTTTTATTAACTACCCTGTACCAGTGAAAACATAATGGATTTTAACAACATAGAAAAGCAATTTGGACAAAAGGAGCTAAGAGGAAAAAGCTTCACTGTGGGATACATCGTGGATCTTTAAGTGGTGTCATATACAGTGCAACTTGGTAACATTTTGGGTGTGAAATATATGTACAGACAAATGTTTAAAAAGTCTAACGTTTTTCCAATAAGTTCCACAGGCATTTCCAGGACAACCTAAAACCTCAAAAGATGAAAAGGATACAGCCTCGACATGATAAATAATAAGAACTGAAAGAAGACCACACACTGACGCTGGCGCTAGCACTGCAGAAGTGTGCCAAGTGTCACCTAATATCTCAATGAGAGGAGAATCTCACAGAGACATTGTTCACCCTCAGAGAAAGTTTTAAGAACTACTAATAAACATCAAACAAAGTGCAGACTAATTTTAAGCAAAGATTTAAAAGCATTAAAAGTAAAATAGCATTAATTTGAAAGAATTCAACTTAAATCTTAAGACTTTACTTACTCTGGTTCAATTTTGGATGGCAGTGGATCCAATTCTGGGTAGTCATAGTCCATTGCGACTTCTCTTTATCAAAAGAGTTCCACGTCTTTCAAAAGATCTGGAGTTCTTTTAACCACAAAGTGGCACACAGCTGTGATCACCTTGTCTCCAAGGCAAAAGTGTCTTCCAAATCCCACGCTGGACTCAGTTGCTGCTGCAAGTGTCCTTGTTTCCCTGTGTTTGGTCTACTTGCACTCAGACTCTGCTACCCTCCTTCACTGCATTCAGGTGACCTGGTCCCACTGTGGAGCTGAGAGTAATGTGACAGGTCCTGGCTGCAGCGCGTTGCCTCTACCTTCCAAAGGCCCTATTTCAGCTCAGGGTTACCACCGCACCAAGAGCCTGGGGAAGAGAGCGAGAGGGGGGCAGGGTGTGAAAGAAGGGAAAAATGTGGAGATCTGGGTAGCCAATCTGTAAGGCCACCTGTGGCTTACAGGGATTACATCTACTTTTGGAGTTGTGTTATTGGACCTGTGGCCAGTGGCTGCAGTGGTCAGGTGTGCAGAGTTATAAAACTCCAGCTGGGACTATGTGGGTAGCTGGGAGCTATGAGCCTTTTCTATCAGAGCAATCAGAGTTCCACGTTGATAACATGGAAATTCAGGTGTTGTTCCTTTCAGTCATGGTTCAGGTGCATTTGCAAAAGGTTACCCAAACTAAATCCAGGAAACCCACCACTGCAACATGGAACAAGCAAAGCAGAATGGAAGGGTTTCAATACAGTCACTAAGGTGTATCCTCACATCACCTCGCATAACTCTGCACCTTCAGCATGATAAGGATCAAGGAGGGGTTGATTTACCTCAGTACTTTGTCTCCTGCACATAATTTAAGATAGCCTGTCCAAGTACATATTTATGTGACGACAAGTTTCTTAACCAGATATGTGCATCTTTAGCCTCCATACTGATATCAAGTTATTTTAAAATATTTGAAAGTTATGTCCAAACAGTGCTACAAGTCGTCCTGATAAGGATCACAAAACATAATGAGAAAGGAGGAAATGTGTTTATGCAAGTATATATGTGATGGTGAATGAGTTACTGTCAATGTGCCCAGAGGAAAGAAATATCATCTGAGCTTTTTTATTTTTTAAACATACCAATGGTGTCTTTGACAGATAAATAATATACAAAAAAGGGTTTCTTGTATGGATCTACAATGGACAGTAAAGTTCAGAATATAAATATTAATTGCCTTTCACATATCTTTAAATTCAGTTACTACTGCACATAGTTAAATTATCACATTATTAATATATTTTAAAAAATCATTTGATAGAGGTTTGAGAAAAATGAATTTCTTTCTGATTGACATTCATTTCTCCTTCTTTCCCTTGTTCCTAAATATCTGAATACCTGATTTGTTGGGCAAACAGAAACCATCACTGATGCTTTTAATAATTTATTATCCAATAGCTGTAAGTTATTTGTCAAGCAGGGGTGTCGGACATTTGCTGTTTCAGTCTTTTCATATGTGATCTTTTCTTTTTGGTTTTCCATTATAAACTGAAACTCTTGGATTGGGTCAAGTGATACAAAAATAAGTAGAAGTTATTACATTGATTGCTTTTGCACATTTCCTTCAAGTTTGAAACATGTGGCCGATCAGTCTTTTAAAAAATGAGAACAAATAAATCAAGAATGAATATAGTCTATGGTTAAAGGCCTAAAATAATAATATTTATTGGTTTATACCTGTGTTTTTGCCTGTTTCACATGACCTAGCTCAACCCATGGCAGCAGGTTGCCATGACTCCCTAATCAAGACAATTCTTCTGTAAATATTAAATCCAGGTACAAAGCAGGTTTACTCAAAATATCAAAATGTGGCTATGCTATGACAGGTGACCACAACAACACAGGTTCAGGTAGTGTTGCTGTACTTCAGTAGAAGCAGTATAATCAACAATAATCACAGCAGTCTCTCTTATTTGTCATTACTTTAAATAAGGAATGTAGAATATCAACAGAAGCTTAATCTCTCTGAAGTTAGGCTCATCGTTGCTCCCATCTAATTAACCTTATTAACTAGATGTTGGCTACATGGCTACCTTAAGTATGACAAAAGCATGGGAATGTGTGACAGAGGTCAGAGGTCAGCGTTACACTCCTGTTAATTTCCTTTTGTGCAACAAGTTGAACAAAAAAAAAAAAAACCCAAAAACACTTGAAATTGTATATATATGTTGCCCCACATATACAAAAGATCCTACTGTATGTATTCTGTGCAGTATGTCTGCAGAAATCTCTTCCAGCATTCAGCTGCAGCTGGCTGAGACTAAGTCAGTTCTGCAACATTGCTTCCATGTCTCATTATTCCAAGATTAAAGGCACACAACCTTAAAACTCAACAAAATTTTCCCCCCTAACACCCTTAAGAAAACATGGTTTCTCAAGCTTAGTAAGCCACCAAATCAAATGTGCTCCCAAAGAAAAACTAGCCCGACAAATAAAGGGGTCAGTGAACAAAGAATGCTTTGAACAGTTACATCACAGAGAGGCAGTTTGATTGAGCCAGACAGTTCACTTGTATCAGGTTTAGGAAGTCAGCTCTAAAGCCTTTTGGAAGAAACTATGTTAAGCATGAGTGTTTAAAATAAACACAATTGAAATACTGATTAACTAATCCCTTCTTAACAATGTAAACACCGACATCATAAAGACAGACAAGGCAGGCATTCACAAACTAGTTAGATCTGGGAGAGCAGACATTGGAAAGATGTTAGCACAATCACTCACTGCACCAAACTTTTATATACATATATATTTCTGTGGTGACTCCACCTTTATTGCATCTTAAATTACCTGCTAAATGTGAAGAAGATGATTTTCATAACTCTTTATAATCAAACACTCCACACACCTTTTATGTTTTTCATTTTTCACAGTTCAAACCAAAATGTAGTTGCAAATCAGGTCAGTTTCCCACAGATGAACATGACTGTCGTGTTTTGTGTGAAAGACAGCTGCAGGGATCGGGTTAGATTCGGTTTCCTGCAAACATCACTGAGAAATTTCATGCCTTTGAAGTGGAGTTTGATCTTGCAAACAAAGGCACTTTCAGCTTGAGAGCGACAGCAGGTAACTCAACCACCTGTGCCACTGTCCCGCGTGTGCAATGGACTAATCTAACCTTGCTTGTGTTTTGTGCAGTTAAACCTGCACCTTCTAGGGTGATTAGAAGAGCAATAACGTGAGTGTATTTTACACCATCTGCAGTGGCAGCTTAATTTCATTATCTTTAAATTGCTAGCTACTTAAAGAACCACATGTGGGTGTGCTGCAGCACCAGATAAGCATGGAAAATCATCAATTGCTTAAAATCTACCCATTTCCAATATTGCCAAGAGCACGAAATCGGGCACATTTAAACAAGGTTGGTTTTGTGCATCACCTTGACCTATAGGCAGCTTCAGTAAAACACCACTCTGGACTAGCTCACAAAGTTCACCAAAACTATGGAGCCTGTAATTAGTACCTTACCTTTTGCTGACCTGGTGCTGTCTTTAGAGAAGGGACTGAGACTTCATGCACCCCTTGGAGAAGTTCACTAATTACAGAAACATAACTCTCAAGTGCAACTAGTTTTTTTTTTCTGAACAGCTCTTGCAGTGTAAAGTGGGGACTTTGTACTCTCTATCTTGTTGTGATGAAAGCATCATAAAAGTGCTGCTCCATGCAAAGAGAGAAAAAAAAAATCTGTTGTGAAACATAAAGAAATGATTAATGTGGCCAAGTTCAAGTTTTAGTGTGTAGGTATAGGTGCATATTTCCATTACTACAGTTACAGGCAATTGGTGCTAAAATGTTTGTCACATGGGCGTGCCTATAGATTGGAATCAATATTTAAAGTGATACATTATTAGTTTACTGCCATTATTTAGCCTTATTGGTGCTTTTAGCCTACTTACTGACCTTTGGTGACATCCTGCTGGGGATTTTTGCACTGTTGACATATCAGGTCAAAGAGGGAATTGTTCCTGTCATAGATGTGTCAGCCTGGGGAAACATCTGTCACAATGCACAGGAGGTCCATTCCCATCCTCTGTGTCATCCCATGACTGTTAATTTCATGTGATTTATTTAGTTTTTGCCCAAGCTGTGCAACCTGGGAAGAGACGTCCTTCAGATTCAAGACGAGTCAGCCGACAGTGTACGATTCAAATTTTTTTATTGATGTTTTTCTCTACTAATTGAGGCTCTGTTTGTGTTTCACCCAGGTAAAAGCATCATAGATGGGGATGCACTCCTGGGCAAAATTATCAACTTAGTTCTTTCCCTGGAGACAAAGTGATCTACTAAGAGCAGCTGGTGTATAGTGAGTTTATTAAGTTAGGTGCTTTGTGAAGGTCATTATTAACTCCTTTTTCACGGAGGAGAGTACATTGTTATTCCTGGAGAAGAAGAGTTATGCCTACACTAACCTCGGGATTTTGATAACACTCACAACATACCTCACTTTCTATTTTTTCACACCAGGGAGCAGTAAAATTCATGTCTGCAGTCTCTTAGGGTAAAACAAATGCTATTCTTCCCTTGTCTAGTTTTGTGATACTGGAGTAGAAATCTCAAGTGCAACTTTAAGAGCCTAGAGTTGCTCTTCTACATACACGTCACAGATGACCTTCCTCTGGCCTTTCCATACAAGTGAGTACATCCTCCTAATACTGTTTAGCAAGCTCTTGAGGAAGCACAGTAATCACATCATGAGGATGAGCTTGGTATCATAATTATTAACTTGCTGACTTCAGGTTTCTTCTGAAAAAAACCTGTAGCTGAAGTAATGAGTAAGCAGCCATCCTGTTCTCATTCAAAAACATGAAATCAGTAAATAATAAGAAGTCAATCTGAATTCGGCTGTTATTTTTTACTCCATTGAAGTAAGTGCTGTGCGCTGGAGGTTGTTTGAGGCCTTCCAAAATTGTTTAGTTTCAATTTGAAATAGCTCAGTTGAAAGTAACTCAATAAAACTTAATCTTCCTTAAAAATATCTGGGGGGTTTCTCTTCTTTATTGCAGTCATGTGCAAAAGTCTTGAGCCACCCTACATTTCTGCATATTTTGCTTCCAAGGAGCTGGAGTTTTTCACAATATAAGGTTCAAAGTAAAAGTTGTCCAGGCTTTCTAAGGCCTCTTAAACTTTTTCTTTGTACATCAACAGCTTTTTCACTCATTTTTAGTCCAGTCTTTGTACCTGACCATTTTCAGAGTAATTTGTTTTTCTTTGTTTGTTAAGACACTTAACACTGACTGTTCAAGCATAAAACGGCACGCTGGTTCAAGGGATGAACTGGTATTGTGTCTATACATAATAAACATTTGGCCACTTTGTTACTTGCAGTATGTCACAAGAACACATTGTTCTAATTTCTTTAGTTAATCTAATCTATGAAAAATGCAGTAAATAAATTAAAAACACAGTTTGACAGGCATAAAATAGTATTTTTGCACCAACAATGTGACCTCCCAGATAGCTATTAGTTAGCGTATCTCAGCATGCTATCCAGTGTGTCCCTAAAACATTTGAGGAAACTGGACAAGTGGAGGACAACTGGTGAAGAGGCAAGCCTTAAAAACTATCTACAGCAAATATATATGATCTAAAAGTTGTGTTTGTAAAAAAATAGGGTAAAGAAAAAAAAACAGCAAAGACCTGAGCCCTTCAGTTGATCCATGTACTATTCCCTGAAAGATAGCTGTCAAGGAGCCATTATGCCAAACTACACAAGAACTGGATTGACAATCTTACTGCATGAAAAAATCCAAATTTGAAATTTTCTGTTCATTTCATTGTCAGTATGTACAGAGGATGTCAGGAGAGACAACAGCCATCTGTAAAACATGGTGGAGGCTTTGTCAAGATTTGGGGCTTTGGGTGTTGGGATCTTGTCAAACTTCCCATATGGAAAAGAAATAGGAAAAACTTAAAAAAGACTTGCATCAGATTTGGCTTGCTTCATATAGTGAATCATATAAGGCTTATATGATTTACTCAGTGGCCACTTTCTCATTACTTTCATATATTGTTTTAGTAAGTATCCAAAACATAAAAGTTTCATTTATATAATTTTTCAAGGGATCTTATATCTGTTTTCACTCTTGTTTGCTTTTCATACAAGTTTCACACAAGACAGATACAAACTTTATAAGATTTATATATATCTTTTCCATATGGGTTGGAGTTACAGATGCAGAAAAAGTACCATCAGATTTTGGAGAACTATTCCTAAAGTCTACTCAAAGAAATGGCAAGAAAGCTTGCCTTGCCGAGAGTTCGGGCTGCGTTGAAAATAAAGATGGTCATAACAAATGTGGATGCTTGTTAGAATTGTACAAAATCTGTTTCACCAAATCACTGCACCTACTTCCTATTTTCCTAGCAACATATGAAGAAATACGGGTTGGCTCAAGGTTACCCCGCAATACTGTATGTGTGCCATAAATATGAAAATGTTATTGTTGGCAAAAATCAATTCATATTGAGTAAACTGAGTAATATTAAGAAATATTGCCTCTGTGTTAAATCATGGCTAGTGAAACCTCGCGGGTACATGAGGCTAATTACTGAGGATATTTTTCTTCCGCTCAGTCTGCCTCACTGCCTCTGTCATAATCAATGAGCCTTGTAACAGTCAATTAGGACATAATTGGATTTGTGCATGTTCAAGGCGGGAAAAGAAATGTACATTTGAGGAGACATAAAAGAACTGCTTATCTCTGTTGACAGCTGCAATGTAGCTGAATTGGGTTGGTCAATTGTAAATTTCTGAAAAATTAAGTTGGCGTAAGCATATTTCAACACGTCCCCTCCCACTCTATCCTCACATCCCTTTTATTTGGCTTGGTTCAAACAACTTGGATTTACATCAAAATGCTTGAATTTAGCCACATAGGCTACATACAGATTCAGTTAGTTAGACTCATGTTCACACTGATGTATACACAAAGAAGTTTAATATGATGATCAAAAGACTGAAGTCATTTACTCAGTTTAGAATTAGTAAAATGCATTATTTAGGGTCACTCTGATTTTTGAATTCTTCTCACATCTGTTTTCACCGATGCATACAAATGAAGATACACGTCTTTTTTATCTTAAGTAATTCCTCAAATATTGTATATTTAATGTTTGAGAGGATTTACAGTTTGGAGGAGTCATTGTGAAATTCATATTCCACTCAGCAAGCTGTTAAGCTAGGCTACCTACCTTTCGTATAGCATTGGACAATAGTTAGCCTAGCTTGCTAACTTTAGAATAATAACTAGGATGTATTATACTAACAACTGGATATGGGACTTCAAAGCATCACCCATTCACTTGATGTACATAGCCACGCATGTATGTTGCCATACCAACTTCACCTTCTTCTTTTCAGGATAAGAATTTTAATTATAAACCCCAATGGTAATTTTTTTTTTTAGGATTCTGCTATAATGATAATATTACAGCATATTATATAATAATATAATAGTTACAGAGAAAGTCCTTATTAATCTGGGAGTAATCTGGGAACCCACTGGTCACCACCTGAGGACTTGGCCTTTGGTTAAACAGGAAATATTTCCCATTTCTCAAATTGCCACCTTCTCATGGTGGAGGGGTTTGTGCGTTCCCAAGAGCTATGTTGTTGGGGGCAACTTGTCCCTGGTAGGGTCTCTCATGCAGGGGTGGATCTAGAGAAATTTTCTTAGGGTAGCATGGAAATCAGATGGGATAGCAAAATCTGTCATGGTGGCTGTGTGGCTGGCAGAGCTAAGACCCAAATGCAGGACTCGGAAACACAAGGATTAAACTAAATACTTACTTAATTAAAATTAAATATAAAAATGAAATACAAAATAACATGAATAACAAAACTAGGAAAAATACCTTACATAAAACAATGATGATTTTGATTTTATATACAGTATAACCTATAATAAATATGCATGTAGTCCATTAAGTATAAAACCCAGGAAGCTACACAACATGAGGTAGATTAAAAACTTTTATTTCTAACTTAAACTTAATTTAGAAATAAAAGTCTAACGTAAGTTTAACACTCTTTTTATTAGAAATAATCAAATTGTTAATTGCTTAAATTTACACAAAACGTCAGAAATCTGCACTGTCATGAACAAATGGATGTATTTTTCACCAGAAATTTAATTTACATGATTTACTGGGTTATTAACACTGAACTTCATTCCATTTCTGTGTGTAACAATGAACCATCTGTGTTGAAATCTGAAATGCCCGTAGTGGTGTTTTAAAATGTGCTCTGGCACAACCATAGGCGTTGGTTTTAGAATCTATATTCAATGTTAATTGTAGCTAGACTCAATGTGTTAATGCTAACTTACTATAATAAAGAACATTTTCATATGCAAAACTAGGGTGGCACTATAAGGATGGCAAGAGATTATTTTAGGGTGGCACATGCCACCCCATGCCACCACAGTAGAGCCACTCCTGCTCTCATGGCGAATTGGTTCCTGTGTGAGGGGTCAGACATATAGCGATTCAGATACCCCTATGCAGCATAATAAATTATGGATCCAGTGTACCCTTACCGAGCTCATACCCTGCAGCCAGGCCCGGGTAGAGGCCAAGCCTTAGCCCACAGTTATTTTATTATTATGAGCTAAAGAGACTCGGGGACTGAGAGCAGTTGAGGTGAGCACTTGGTGGTTGAAAAAAGGCTGAAACAAAGAAAACAAATTGTCACATTGTCAGAAAATTCTGCTTTGGTAATTCTATAATTCTGACCAAACGAAGCAAAACAACAATCAAGAATATCCATGTTGCATTAATAATTTAATAAAATATAGTTGTACTTTGAGTTAAGCTTTGACAGTGGCGATTAGTGAGATTCGGTTTTCTTTTTTAGTTTTTCGATAAAGATCCACAACACTTTTTAGCCATGTAATAGATTTTAATAGTCCGTTTTACTGTAGATGAGCTTCCATATTCCCAGGTAATGTACCTTCAACCATCATTAGGAGAAAAAAAAAAAGGGCAACTTTAATCATAGAGGTTTTTTTCTGTTATGATATATCACTGTGATTATGGTAGTCTGGAGGGTGAAAGATTTATTTCCACTTTTATGAGCGCTGCCAATGGGACGCTTTATCTAAGCAGCCCGTGACAAGTACAAATCTTCTTGATAGTTATTAAAGTGGTCATGATCACTTTGCCACAGATGCCGGTTTGCAGCGCTCGGTCTGTCACGCTCCTGCTGGGATTGCCTGACAAGCACCGTGAATTTATGGGAGGGACGCAGGGTCGTGTCTGAGCGACCGCGTAATAATCTTCTTTATATAACCATTTGGAGAACACCTTGGCAAACACTCAAGAATTTGATTTGAGTTTTACAATCTGTTTATCTTAAATGACAGCTTACACTAGATGTTTAAATACCATTATGAGATCACAGTTGTGCATGTATCCACTTAAATTGACTTACCAGTATATTAAGTACACCATTACTATGTGTGTATGTACTGTATGGCTGGGATTTTATGTGTGTGTGTGTGTGTGAGAGAGGGGGGGTTGATGTCTGTTTTAGTTGGGGTGTATGTCAGTGTGATAGATGATGTCCTTGCCCTGGCCTCTGTTTTGTCATTCTGTGTGTGTGTGTGGGTTGTTGTTGGGTGGTCTCTGTAAGCATTAATTTACAGGCTTTGCTGATGTTCTTCTGTGGGTCCTGTGAGCAGTGGATTATTGGCGTCTTATTGTATTTCAGATGTTGCAATCTTAACTTATGACCATTAAAACTGCTGGGTGGGAGAGTTCAGTCTTATCATATTTTCACAACCTTTTTTCCTGGAATTAGAAGCTCTTTTTTTTATTTTCATTTTATTTCGGCAAAAGGTCAATCAAGCTTTCTTGAGAAAACAGAATGTCCCATACAACAAAAACAAAACAGGCGACCGTGTCACAATTTTTAGCCGTAGGAGACATACAACAAATATGGATCATCTACAAAGGCAGCACAGTCTCGAGCTGATAGAGTATTTGCATTTCTCACATCTCAGTGGTTTGTTAGTGAAATGAAAAAAAGAAAAATCACCCCAGCCTGCCCAGCATAATTGCTATCAAAATGAGACGTTTACCAAATTCACCCAAAAGAATTAATCGAGGCAGAGAAGGATCGAGTCTCTCCACACACAGTGTGGGTGAGTGTGTGCGTGTTTCAGTTTACAGATGTATACTCTGTTTTGACTTGTTGTTAAGATGAATTTTGTAGCACATAAACTGGGCTGTTGGCTTGCCTCTGACTTAAATACAAATGGAAATGGGAACCATCTGGCCTTTTTCTTTAGAAACATTTGAACCAGCTGGATTTTTTAATTCACAGTATTTCATGTGTTTTCACAACTAAAATGGAGCTTGTGGATCTAATGTCTGGATGTGTTGCAATGCCTTTCAGCACAACATCATTTGTCCCACAGGGACTGCCTCTGACCACTTTTCATAAGAGAGGAAGCCTCCTGGCCTGTAAAGCGTTAGATTTTTCTGATGAATAATGTATTCATAGTCTGCAGACGCATCTCGGTGTGTTCAGAGAGGCTTGACTTTCACATGTCTCTGCTGGAATGAGGCTGAATCCAGAGCTTGTCTCGGCTATCGGCAGATGTGGGGAACATCCTCCCATGCACAAAGAGCACAAAGAATTTGATGCAATGTTTGGGTATTTCTCAGGTCATATATTGGCTTTGGGGCTTTAGAAGGTGACTGCATGAACACCGATCCATTTTGGCCACACAGGTTAACGTGCTGCTCGTTTCCATCACAAAAACCATCCTGAGAATGGATTTTGTGAATTTGCATTAATGGGACCAGTAGACTGAAATTATAAAGGATGCACGGGGTTACTAAAACACGCAAAGTATGATGCAACAAAATATCATACTTGCAATACGTTTTAGTTTCATGTGTTTGACTGGGTCACAGGAATGCTATAACAATTTGTAGGACATATTTTGCTTTTTTGTATATGATTCCTTTATTTGTTAATTCACTGGTATTATACAGGAGATACATTCTAATAAAAAAAACGTGGATACAACTGTATTTCCAAGTCAAGCAGCAAAATAATTGTGAGATGTTAATATCTTATCTCCGCAGCATCATATGATTTTTTTTTTTTTTCTTGCAGCATGAATGAAATTTAATCAGGGAGTCATCATTATTCCTTCAATAGCAATTATTATTGAGCCTGAGACTACTGGATTACAGCTTCAGAGAATCAATATTGAGGATCATGTTGCTTTCACTGGGTTATAAAAGTAATAACGTCTAGTTTGCTTTCACTGATGTAAGTTAGTTCTTATCAGTTTTGCTTTCCATCCAGCCTTCTGTCAGTGGAAAGATTTTGATGTGGAGTGATTGTTATTTGAGGAAAAATATATAAAGGTCAAAAAGAGAAAAGCAGGATGCTGCACTTAAATCGCTGCACTGCAGTTTGATTTAATAGCAGATATTTCAAACAGTACAATTGTGACCTCTGTGCTGTCAGCTGGCTGCTGTGGTTGTTTTTCAAGGCTTAGGAGGAGTCAGGGTGATGATTTGTTAATGTTACTTTAGCACAAATGGTCAGACGACCGGGAATCTGGCTGTTGTCAGAAGCTGCCGGTAAATCCACTTCAGACTGCAGTGCCATCACACAGCATGGGTCCCCTGCAAAGATCAGACAGGCCGGACTCCTTTTGCGAAAGATTCCTCTCCACATGTCACAGAAGGAGGAATCCTAACATTCATAAATAAGGTTTTGGTAAACACAGTCTGACACACGAAAAGAGCTTGTGCAATTCATTATTCACAATGCTGTTTGATGTGAATGCTTGAGCACTGCTGCAGTTCTTTGAGATCTGAAAACCATCTGTGACTAAATGGATGAGGTGGGAAAAGGTGGCGCTTCTTAAAGACAGTTTATTGTTAAAGCAGCAGTTTTGCAACATTCTGCTACAGTGTTTGTATGCTAAATGTGCTATTCAGTACTTGCTATTTTTGAAGAAAGAAGAATTCTGCCATCTTTTTTCAGCAGTGTGTGGGGTGGTGTTTTTGTTCTTGGTGGGGTTGTGGTATTATGTTACTCCATTTGTGATTCTGATTTCCCTGATGTATTATCACCATTGGTTTTGCTATTCACCTCCTCTCATGGTGACATCATGGTATTGATTCCCTGTATGACTGTCACGGGGAACTGAATCATGTTTCCCGGAGAGTTTTGGCTATAGGCCATTAAGGAAACCCCAGTGGGTCCCATACGAGCAGGGTAGAATACATCACACCTCTTCTGGTTTGTCACCATTTTCATTACTAGCTTCTAAAATCCCTCTTCGAACAGGTTTTATAAACCACTTTTAATAACATCACAGTCCTTACCTTCCTCAGTGGGATGCTTGAAGTGTGATTGGACGATAGTAAGACCCCTTCTTGAGCTCGCGGAGTCACTCAGCTCTCTTTCACGTGACCTAGACCTTAATTAGCATGGCAACAGATTGTCATTTGCATGTACGTGCCCCGGTGAGTAGATGGGAGGTGAGGTACATGTGGGGGAAGGATAGCGGCACTTCAGGGCCAGTTTGCTTAACAGACCCTGAAGGTACACTCATTTCTCAATTTGTTTTTGTAACTTATAACACTGCGTGAAATTATCCTGAAAGACTGGAGCATTTTTGTGTAGTTAGGTGCAATTAAAGTACTGTTGTTTATATTTTAGAATTCGAGAGGTTTTCTTTTCACTCCATTAACATTTACTTTGCCATTTAGCCGCATGTCACATGAACAACAGGAAAGGGAACGCCACAAAGCGTCATTATTTTTCAAACTGGGCCCTGTACTGCTGACAAAAGATGTACTTATGAACCTGCTGGGAATTTCCGACTCTGGAGAGCAGAGCTGCACAGCGCTGCAAGACTCCTTTCATTTAGCAGGCAGCGGGATTTATACATTGTATGCCTTTGGCTGTTTGCTTTAATGTAAAAGTGCCTCATGTGCTGCAGAGACACAGCTTTGTTCTTACTTTGATACAACAGCGATTCAGTGGTGCCAGGTTGTGATTTTTTTTTTTAATTCTGGGAGTGAGTCATAAAATGTAAGACAAGTCATGCTATATAGCTTTGCCTTTACTCGTGTGCTTTGGTTTAAATTGTTTTAAAAGAGTTCTTGTTTTTAAGTAAGCATCTTATAGTATTATAGTGTCTTTAATTCATCAGATTATGTCGTCTTTTGTGAGAATGATGCTTTATCTTGTTCCAATCTCCTTTAGATGTGACAAAAACATTCAAAATTCTCTTTTATAATTTGTTATGGTGGTTGTCATTTATACACACGCTACTGGCCAGTTTAATATCACACATCATTGCTCATGCTGTCAGTGGCTGCTAACTACGCCCATTCAAATATTCTCCGCAGTGATTTGCATCTGGGCTCCAGACACTGATCAATGCACCATGGCTCTATTGTTCACACAAGTGTTGGCTGGGTGTAGCTGTAGCAATCAGATGCCTTATCTCACATTAGACAGATTTCTCTGGTGAAACCCTAGCCATGGAAAATAAAAAGAAAATAGCTCCTTTCCAGTTCTCCGTAATGACCGCTCGCCTGCACTGAGGTGCCCCGTTGATTGACAGGTAGAATCCCTGAAAGCTTCTTCTGACATGTTATTGCTCTGGGTCAGGAGCAAGCAAACAGGATTTAGCCCCCAGATTCCCCTGTATCTACTCTTTTCTGCCGTTCCGCCCTTATTTCAGAGTCCACTATCTTTCTGCTTCCTTATAAAATTTTAGTCCCTGTGCTGAATTATTGACTTGTCTCCAGTCCTGTGAGACTAAGCTGGTGGTGTGTTGTTGTCTGTCAGCAGGAGAGCCTTTATTTTTGTTAAAGCTCAAAAAAGTAAATCTGAGGAGATGGTAAGGCTACAGTTCATGCACAATGCATGTAGCATTTTCATGCACTCATATAACAAATATTACCATAAAGATACCTTCAGTCTTACATAACCTCACCTTTTTACTTTTTGTAACTATGAGATATCAGGTGTTTCTTGGGAGCAAAGTCTGAATGAGGTCTTTTCTGTTCTGATCCTTGGTACCTGATCGATTGGCTTGTTTGTGTTTTAAAAAGTCTACTTTTGCATGGATTGCAGATTTTTACAATTATCAGTTCAGATAAAGTGTTGCGAAATATTTCTTGCATATGTGCAGTTAGGTAAACAGCTGAGATGGTCATGCTACCTTGGAGGACACCTGAAACCTCGGAAATGCACAAAAGCCAAAACCAGAGTATTTGTCCTTGTTGTGACACATTTCTAGAAAGTGTGTATGTGTACATGTTTAGACCTCTTTGTGAGGACAGAAAATTGGCATGTCACTATACTTGTGATTACCAATAGTTACTTATGGGGACAAAATGTCCATCCCCACGAGTTTGAAGGCATTTTTGAGGCTCAAAATGTGGTTTTAGCATCAGGGTTACAATTAGGTCATGGTTAGAATTAGTCATTCTTTTTCGATAGTTAGGGTAAGCGGCTAGGCAAAGCATTATGTCAATTAGAAGTCCTCACTAAGATATGAAAACGAGTGTGTGTGGTGTTTCAGTTTACAGACGTATACTCTATTTTGATTTGTTTTTAAAATTTGTAGCGCAAATAATTAACTGTTGGCTTGTCTCTGAGTGCAAATGGAAATAGAACTATCCAGCCTTTTTCCAGAAACATTTGATCTAGCTGAATACTTCTAATTTGCAGTATTTAATGTATTTCTGAGTCGACCAGCAAAATAAAAGTGAGATGTCTCCCTAGCATCAAATGATTCTTTTAATTTCTTGCAGCATGAATGAAATTTAAAAGAATCATCTGAGTCATCATTACTTCTTTAATAGCAGGTATTATCAAGCCTGAGACTACTGGATTACAGCTGTAGAGAATCAATACTGAGAATCGTGTTGGTGTGTGTGTTCACTTATTTATGCATCTGGGTACTGTAGTTTTTAGCAAATGTTCAAACAGGAGGGCACGTGTGGATTTCATGCAATAGTCCGTATAACATTAGAACAGTGTAGGGCACATAGGATGGAACAAAAAATATAAATGCATGTATGAGAGCCACGCCCTTCTGTATGTATTTGGGGAAACTCTGACTAGACAAACAGAATAAGCTTTACATATGATGACATCGTCTTTCTGAATTCTGATCTGATCCGCTGTTTTGGCTGATATTCTGTTAACTCTAAAAGCTAATGGGGTCTTCTCGGAAGCAGCTTTTGTGACGGGTTGGTTTTCGTCTTATCTGTTTAAACTCAGTAACCTGAGACTGTGCCTGGAAACCGCAGGTTATGCAGGGGAATGTTGATTCATATGGCACTGAAGAAGACATTGCTGCTGAAGATGAATGCTGCTTCATTGTGCTGGAGTAATTATTCCCGTAACAAGTGTGACATTTCCCCCCAAGCTTTGACCACAGCTTTGAGCAGTATTGTTTGGCTCAAGGTTACCATCTGATGTGACTTTAAATGGGCTCGAAGCCCTGCTATGAAAAGCTGCTGCTGCACGTGTGTTGTGAAATTACCTGTTGCTTAGGAACCAGTGTGACTTCATGCATGAACGAAGACTTTACCAAGGTCTCTGAACGACATAATTTTTCAGCAGAATTTTCTGTTCAACTTTAAAAACAAACTATCTTCTCATCCTACTGAGGACATACCCTTTCCTAACTGCCTCTAATACATTATATCTGTTGTTTGACTAACATGAACAGAATTGTGAAAAATAATTTCATATTCAGTGTTCTAGGTGTTACTCATTCACTCCTTAGCATACTGTTTTATTCTTTTACATTTCGACGGTTCAAAGGAATGTGTAAAAACATATTTTTTTGGACTCACACAGGATCTGAAGGATGCAGAGGTTTTGGTAAAAGATGCCCACGTGTTCATCCCGGGCGTAGAGGTTGTCATTAACACAATGCATAGTGATTAAATCTTCCCACGCTAAGCATTTGCATCCCGGCCATTTCAAATGGTGTGAGCGTCACATCTGAAACCTTACATGATAAACATATTTGAACAGCGTGTGCAACATCTGGGAGTAAATGATGATTTTTTTTAACTATATGAATATTCCAGTTTTTATTTGTTTAATTTCTTTAGTTAAAGGCACTGAAGCAGATCATGAACATCATTATTATTATTTTAATAACAGTAGTAATAATAATAATATTAATATGCAGGGGAAAAATTGATGTAAAAGATCTTAATTTAAAATGTTATTATTTACAATAATAAATGTCTGCAATTACATATGATGTATATTGGTATTACATTATTGCAAATAAACGTCTTATTTTGCTGACTTTTTCAAAGAATTTAAGGTTAAAATTGAAGTACATTCAATGCACTTATCAGCTGAGCATGTTTCATAAAAGGGTAGTCAGTCAAAAATAGTTTACTCTGCAGTCCTGCAGTGTCCATATCAGATGCAATTATACAGGTGTTTCTTGAGATTAACAATAGAAAAAAGAGTGAAACGTTTTAATGTAAGAGGTCCAATATAATGCAGATATAGTTCTAAGAGAGTTGTGTGGGTGGCTTCTAAAAGCAGCTAATCAATGTCCTGTAATTGCTCGCGAGCAGCAAGAAGAAAAAAATCCTTGATTAGTGAATACCAGTGAAGTAAAGCCATGGACACCGTCCCAGCCTCTCTCCCTGATTTGCACTCCTGCTGTGAGGGGGAACGGTCGAATGAAAACTGCAGATGCAGCCATCATCAGTGGGGGCAGCATCAGAAGAACAGCAGCAGCACTTCAAATGAAATAGGCATAGCAGTCATAAATTTTTCATCTACAACCAGCTTTGAGGCAGGAGAGGGGGCAGGCCTGGCAGGCTCCAATTGAAGGCTTCTAACAACAAACCAAGGCTTTCAGAAACAAAAGGTAGCTGGGGGAAGGGCACTTGAAATGAGAAACAACAACAATCCTTTGTTTACAACAGATGAACAAAGAGCGGTAAATAATAAAAGTCAATGTTTAGCTGCCATAACCGAGAAAATCTGCCAAGCAAGCATGGCAAAAATCACGACAGTAATCAAACGGATGAAGGCAGAGCTGCATTTGTGATAACTGTTAGTCACAATTATGGCTGGCACAGCGGCGAACTTGAAGGGGTTACTAAAGTGCAATTTATTTTTCATTCGTTTTATCATTCATCATTCATTTATTTATCTTATGATTTATTGCTTTACTTCCCTCATGTGTTCATCATTTTGTGCCTTACAGTGCAAATGAATTGGCAAGTAAACTAATCCATAAAACCTTCAGTACCTACAGTACGTTAGCTGTTATATGCTTTTGTATAACAAATGGAGGAGCAGAACATAGTTCATTTTATACTCTTAGCATAATTGTCTTTGAAATCTGTTTTTAAATGTTGAAAACATCAATATTATGTCATACTTTATCTCAGGCATGGCAAAAATAAATGCACAGGGACTAAAGCCACTTATCTATTTTTAGCACAGTTGTTTTTGGTTAAAATTGTAAATCATAAATCTCAATTACAACATGCTGTAGTTAAAATATGGTAAGTTCTGTTTCCATAATTCAGAAATTAAAAAAAGAAAGAAAAAAGAAACATTGTATAAAATAAACGCCACTCTTTATCTGCGAGGTGGATCACAGATCCTTCACTAGCATCCATGTCCGCCCCCCCATCCAATAAGCAGACAGTGAAGCTCTGCAGAACGACTGCAAATTTAATGACTGAGTTTCTCAGCACCGCAGAGTCCTCTGGGTGCAGAGGCTGTCTGGATGCTAATGCAGCCTGACATCTCCATCCTTGTTTAAACAGACCATCGTATACTGAATGGGATACTAAAACAACAAATTAAAGTCAACTTTAATGCGAAAAATCATCTAGCATTATACTACACGGCTCTTTCAGTATACTTCGGTCCCGGTCTGGTCTGATTTGATCCTGAAAATATTATATAGGCAGTTTGCAGACGACGACTTCACTGTGCTCTTTTAAGCACAACACAAAGCTCATTTTAACTCTTTCACTTTTGAATAGCATTTAGTGTATACATCTTTTGGAGTGCAGAGGCAATTTAGCCTAGTTTGATGCTCCTTAGGCTACGTGCTACATATACAGTATAGCAGTACATTATTCTCACAGTTGAGAGCCATGACGGTAGATGCATTTACAAATATTCTGCTTAAAGGTTTAGATGTATGACTTCAAACTGGTAATGTTATATCACCTCTAAATCACAGGCAAAGGCCAAATCATGTGCAGTAACCTCTTCTTGATTGGCACTTGTGCTGGAAATAAATTATTTGAGGAAAAGGTTTAATACTAGCTATGACAGTAAAACAAACACTTAGGTGACCATTTTTTTCTGTAGATAATGAAAGGCTTGAATTTGCTAAGGGAGGACGGAAATATGTATGCCAAGTCTAGATCCAGCAGTGGCATCCTAGGCTATGCATTTGTTCATGAGATTATGGCCAGCGTGGTGTCACAAGGGCAGTCAGGCCACGAGCTGGTATGACTGGAGGCAGGTGGCACGTTTCTTATATCCATGCTAAGAGGGATTAGGCCTCTGAAGAGAGAAGGAGCAAGCCTGTTTGTGAGAATGGAGAGCTGTTTGTGCAATTAGCCAGGCATTTTGAGCTGCATTTCTAGTTTCTGTGGACGTGTTTAACAACGTCTTATGAAAGATAACAGGCTCATTTCAAGGTCACAAAGGTCAGTTGCATAATTTTCTGTCTGGGGGGGAAAAAAAATCACTTCTTTAAAAAAATGTATAACAAAACAGTGCCAGTAAATTCTGTCTCCTTAGCATACGGAATATGTTAGCTTCTGTTCATTTATGGAAAAAGTGAAGCGAATGAATCCTGTAGGTGGAGGACTCAGGATGTGACCTGTTCCACCCTCCCATCCCACACACCATCCTGAGAGAGGCCCACTATGGAGCTGCAGGCCTACAGGGAGCATGAGAAGCCAAAGAGCACAACACCACCAAATAGGATAAAGCTATTGGGTAATGTCGTGTGGGCTTGGCTTTAGATTGTACACTAGAGTACAAAGAGCTAAGAACACAGATTGCGATCTGTCTGGGTCAGATTAAACTGACTTGTTAGTAAACACCATTTGAATTTAAATGTGTGGCATGCTATACTTTCTCCGGCATTCTTACTCAGGTAGGCTGTGGCATTTAAAATCATAGTTGGTACTAAGAGGCCCAAAGTGAGGCAAGAAACAGTTACACCATACAATACCACCTTGATACCAGGCAGAACGGTTTAGTGCTTTCATATCGGTTACACCAAATTTTGTATGTTACACAAGAAACCAAGACTCAACAGACCAGACATCATCTTCTGCTCAACTTTAGTGAGGCTGTCTGAACTGTGTCCTGTTCTTAGCAAACAGGAGTGGCAACCAGTACATACTTATTATTTCCAGAGTTAATGTTGCCTTCCTATCAGCTCGAAGCCTTCTGGCCATTCCCCTTTGACGTCTGACATCAACAAGGTATTGTGCCCCATAGAACTGCTTCTCACTGGGTATTTTTCTTTTTTGGCCTATTCTCTGTAAACTCCTAAGATGGTTGTGTAGAAAAATCCCAACAGATCAGCAGTTTCTGAAATATTCAGACCATTCCATGCTCAGAGTCACTTAAATCCCATTTCTTTCCCATTCTGATGCGTCGTCTTGACCATGTCTACATTCCTAACTGTATTTAGTTGAGTTGCTGCCATGTGACTGGCTGAATTCATATTTGCATAAGTGACCAATTAAACCTGTTTATCTGGTAACTGTAAATGCTGTGTATTGCAATTTTGGGAAACCTACCTGTTGCAAAGGACATAGTCTGAAAGTACGGTATTTTTTGGACTATAAGGTGCACCGGATTACGTGACTGATATCCTTGAGTTTGAATTGTCTCTTAACAGGTGCCATTTTGGGGGCCTTATACACACAGAATAATATTATGTTGAAGCACCGTCAATATTACTCCGCAAGGCTCCTGACTATGGTAACCGTAATGCTCCAACAAACTATCAAGCAGTGCGGCTTCGTAGCTTACCAAAGTCGTACTAAAACATTTTGACAGATTGTTGAGCGCCGTGTAGCACATAAAATCGGTTCGAGGTCAGTAAGCACAACCAGAATTAATACATAAGGCGCACCAGATTATAAGGCGCACTGTTGATTTTTGAGAAAATTAAAGGATTTTAAGTGCGCGTTACAGTCTGAAAAATACGGTAGGTACAGGACCGATACGTTGTGATGGACACAATCTTTAACTGAGGAGATGTAGTGGTTTACTGAGACTATAGCAAATGTAGAGGCACTAAAATTCCCACCTGTTTGCAGAGCTCTGGCCAGCTAATGCCCATACTACTTTATGCTCAAGTAGGTATATAAGATGTGTTGCATAGTGCTATTTTTCACTTTTACTCACAAACACTGACTCACATTGAAAAGCAGAGATCTAAGGTGTTTAAATTTGTCTTTAGGAAATACACTGACTGCAATCAGACTCATATCTACATGTGTCCTGAAGTCCTCTGCCACTGAGGAAAATTATTCATTTTAGAGTTTTAAAGCCATAAAAAAATTAGCAACATTAGGTTCTTTATACAATTTTCTACCAAAATTTCCCATAATTAAATTTTTTTTAATTATTTTTAAATTGACCTGCTTAGAAAAAGACATAACTGCTGCTGACAATTGTCAAGCATGGGTCTGCTCTTTTATGGAGCATGGTTTCTGACTGTCAAGTGACAGTTATAATTACACATGAGACTAAATAGTGCTCTTATTGAGTGTGAAGTGATAGCAGTGAATGTGGAGAGAATACTGATGTTCCAGCAGTTCCTGAAACCCCTTTTCCTTTGTTCAAGTCCCTCCTTTATTTGCCTATGGCTGCCTCCTCCTCTTTGCAGCGAAGCAATCTCATTGGAGGACAGCAAAGTCACGGGTTGGCGATCATTACCACCGCATGATAGATTCTAACTGTTGCTAAGGTGTTTTGAATGGTTAGTTGACCATTATACTAGTCCATTTGCTCTCCATCTTCACCTGCTGAATGCTCGATGACGGCATGGGATGTGTTAAAAGTGTGAAATCTCAGCATTACTCAGTTTCTCATCAGTGAACCAGACAGTCTTCGCTGTCACTGTCTGGGGTGTTGATGGTTTCAGGCAACATTTGTTGCTGAGGTTTGACCCGCATTGTGTTGGATTCCTTTATATTGAATGCCTGTTAAATCCTCTGCCAAGAGAAATTTGGCAAAGATTCATGCTGTCTGCAGATAGGCCTCTTTAGAAATGGAGCTTTAAAAAAAAAAACGCAGGTTCACCCTCAGTTCAGAGCTCATGTAGAGGAAAATCTATTTCAGTACTGCAGACTGAGCAGATCATTCAAGGCAGGAGTCAGAGGAGCTTCCTTTAAACACAGTTATGTCTTCATGCAGTAACTAAAATATTGTATTTATTAAAGTCAAATTATTAATTTTCTTATATAATTTGAATTTATTACATGTCCCTGTCCATGTCTATGTAAATTGTAGTTAAATTAATGTTTTGTTTTTTCCACAATTCAAAAACGCCTCTGTGAGAATATCATTTTTTGTTAAAAATAAATCTTCCCCTAAGAAAGTGTTCAGTTATGTCACAAATGAGAGTTAAACAACTATAGAATTATAGAAGCATACATCTAATTTTAAATATATCTATATTTCTGCAGTGATGATGAAAGATGGCAGAGTTTCATTCCTTCCATCATTAACACCCCTACAGCTTTTCCACCTACTGCTTGGAGCTGATCCAGGTGAGTTCACCCATTCAAAGTCAGTGTTAACATACCAAAACGGCAAAAAGAAAAAAAAGAGAGTTCAGTGCATTACTGCACGGCTCAGAAGGTGACAATGTTTTTGCATCCCTTTTGTCACCCCGTTGCCCCTCCAACTGCCAGCTGATTTGTATGACAGGCCCTTACACTCGAACGCCATCAGCACTTGCCTCCCGCTACACTCACTACCTGTCTGCTCTACTACCCCCCTTCTGAAACTCTAGTTTAAATTTAGGCTCACCTCAGACCACACACCATCATTATGTCTGACTGCAGAGAGGAGATGAGAGCCGCTGGCCCTGTCTGTGATTCTGGGGGAGCTCATCATGCCGGCTTCGTGGTGCAGCATCAGGCAGAGCTGCGCGGGACTGTTGGTATTGAGCAGGGAGGAGCGCCCCGGGCAAAATCCATCAAAAAGGAGCTGTTTGCACTGTGGGAATAGACATGAATAATCCATGCTTTCTTTACCATTTCCTCAGTAACTGTGTGTATCCCATTACATTCTCGGTTGCCTTTTCTTCAAATAGCCTACCATTGTGTTTGTATTAGCGTTTTTAGTGAATAGTGACATTTTTTAAATATGAAGAAATTATCCACGTATTTTTTGGGGGCAGCTGACTTAAGTATATGGCAGGGGGGGAAAAGGAAAGAAAAAACAGTTTTATCATACTGATATCAAGAAGTCATCAGGCTTAACAAAAAGAAATGATTTGGGAATATATAAAACATCTAAAAACTGAAGCAAGTGTCACCAGTATGAAACAAAAATCACTAAAAGTATCAATAATTCCATCTTTAAATAACAACTTTCAGTTTTTTGTTTTTCTAAGCATGTTTCCATCATTTACATGTCAATGAAGCGCCACATTTTTGTGTTATGTTAAATAACTCTCAGGTTCTTTATGTTTTGTGTGATCAGGACTTTTGTTGTTTTAATCTTGGAACATATTTACTATAAAAGTATTAACATAAAAATACTGTATTATTTTATTTATATATATTATTTTTATTGTATAGGTGCACTTCCTTTTATAATACCAACATGGAAATCCATACAATTTAGAATAAGCTACAGAAATTATCCCATAGCTTCTTCTTTTTTTTTTTTTTTTAAATTTGCCATTTTATATTGTGGTAATATAAACAAACCAAGATAGCAATACTGATGTTTAATTTTTCTTCCCCTGTGGAATAAACACGATGAGCTAACAGACTCACCAGGTTTCAGAATAGAAAAGCTAAAGCTGATGAACACACTGTGCAAAGAACAGATTTTATAGGTGGATCAGGCTTTGGAAGCTCTCTAGTTTTCAGATTTTTACAATGGTCATAAACATTGATTTGTGCAGCATTATTAATGGAGGGCACTCTTGAGACCTCTGAACCATAATTACTGTTTTTTCAGGGTTTTTTAATCCTTCAACGGTAGACGTTAGCACTGTACTATTTCTCAATGCTATTTCTTCCTAGATGAGTTATGTAGTGAATGCTTCCTGTAAGGAGATCTAATTCTTGGATTATAATTTAACAGACTACTGCCCCACTGTGGCAGTAACTGTGGCAGTAATACTGCTGTGCTCAAGTGCCGTACTGTGCTCATTTCCTTCCTTTTTACCACTTTCCACCTAAGGTCTTTAGTGTTCAGTAAAGTCACTGATTTTTGCAGCTGCCTCATCCCTCCTTCTCTGTGTTTGAGGTGAGAACACCTTTCTCCATCCAAAATGAGGTATCTATTAGTAGATAAATGGATAAATCCCCTGGTGGTGATGAATATCCAGGGAGATGTGAGGAAGAGTTTATGGGCTCTGGACCTGAGCAATTATATTGTCGGCAAATCATTTTGCTTTAATTAGATCTTAGAATATCTGATAAGATACCTCATGCCAGTTTTACTTTGTCACAGTTCTGTGCAAGCGAGATGAAAAAGATAGTAATGCAATCAAGCAAACTGAGAATTTGATTTTAAGTGAATAATTCAATTGATCTTCAGCCCACCTGGTGGTATTGCATTGCATGGGCTTAAATATCGGCATGTGATACTGCATAACTTAAACGTGCCAGTAGGGATGGGCTATGTTTATAGATAAGGATTTGTGGTGTGTGTCCTCTCTACCTCTGTCTCTTTTCTAGCCATCTCAATAAATCAGCCTTCCTTTTAGGCAGTTCTGCTGGCGAAAGAAAAGCCCAATGCAGACCTCTCTGCAGTAGGTCATCTGCACACCACCTGCACATATTGTCTTTGACGGCCACTCAAACAGGTCAGGCAGGAAAAATATCCCACTCCTTTTATTCTGCCTCCATGAGCAGCATAATCAATATGCTCTGGCTGTATCGTGCAGCTGGTAGGCAAGGCAAGTTGCTTCTTGGAGTGAGGGCAAATGCACACCAGCATGGCACATCTTGCAAAGCACTAACCTCAGGGCCATGACATCAATTAAGAAAGACAAGCCTCCTGTGCATCCGGTGCATTTGTGAAGCAAATGGGCATGAATACCTAGTGAAAGGAAAGGCCGTCATCAATGAGGTCTCTGCTGAGATGATATTGTGTCACCAATGCCCATCTGCTGAGACAGTTGTCCTAATGTTTTTAAGAGATTTTGGGAAGCAGGCTTATCTGTTTCCTTGCAGAAACTCATATGAGAATACTAATGTGTCATTTAGACTCCCAGTTAACATAGAATAAAAACTGGCAGAATGGGGGAGATGATTACAGTCATGTGACAAATTAAGAACAGTCAGGTCTTCATTAATTACACTTGATTAATTGATCATCAGCAAACATGAGCGCATGTATAAAAGCGGATGTTTTGGCAGTGTGCTTGCCCAGAGCATTCAGGTGTGTGTTAATACAATGCCACTATCTTCCCAGAGGATGGATGTCCTAGCAAATTCATGTCAAGGTCAGACCATGCAAAGCTTAGAGAAACTGCAAAAAGATTCTCAGCGGCTACAGGCTTCAGTTTGTTAAGTCTTAAACTTTTGCAAAGTACAATTACAAAAAGACCAAACAAGTACCACTTGTCATTGTCACTTGTCAGGCATTGCCATGGGAAAAATTGGGGTTTGCAAAGTTGTGTTTGTAGTTGTACAAACAATAACATTTTGGATGGACGGATAAAATTTTGGATCTATGAGACCAAAGTGGAGATGATATGGGTGGCCACAGGACCTGGATACCTTACAGTCATTGAATTGACTATGAACTCCTCTGTAGACCAAACATTTCTACAGTTAAATCTCACTACTAAAGTTTGGCTCACATTGGGTCATCCAACAAGATAATGATGCGAAGTAGAGTACAATTAGAGTACATTTTTTATATTTTTTTTCACACAAATTTCTTGTATAGAATAAAAAAAAAACAAGATATGAGGTGTCAGTTAGTGAGCTTTAGACAGACTTTTTTCACAAGTCATCGCAAACTGAAAATGAGATTTCTTTAAGTTTAAGTTAAAATGATATGATAAAGTATGATTTTTAGAGTCCTGTTTTGAGCTTTTTTCAAACTGGTTAACACATACAGGTCTGGTTTGTCTGAACAAATTAGAGCCTTTCTGTTTCAGTCTCTGCTTCATCTACCAATCCTTTAATAACAGTAGAGCTGCTGCCCAGGTGCAAATGGTGCAACTCGATGTTTTATTTATTTTGCTTTCACAAATTGATTTGCTAGCTGAGTGTCAGAACCTAATCTGTAGCAGCGATGCTGGTTGACACCCACATCATGTTTTCATTTATGCCTTGCGAGGGAGGGGTCACCATTACGCATTCATTTTATTCTGGACGACAGAGAGAGCAATTCTCCATTTCCACAGAAACTATGTTTCTGTCACTCAATTTCCCAAATATGGCATATTGGTGATGGTGACTCCTAATTTTTTTTGTATGAAAAATATGTATGAATCAGTAAGGAATGAAGGCAAATTAATGAGAGAGAAGATAATATATACATATATATAAATATATATACATATATATATATATATATACACATATATATGTTCACTTTTATATATGTTATGATGGTTTTCACCTCAGCAAGCAGCAAGGCTGGCTGTAACTGCAGTATATTTTCCACTGCCTTGTTTCCACCCTTCACGCCTCGCTGCACAGGGTTGACTTTGACTTCAGCTATGCATGTTCTGTTTTCAGTCCATTTTATTTTGGTTTCCCTCTGAAATACATCCAGAAAGATAGCAAGATGATGTGTGTGGTGCAAAAGCCTCAAGAGCAAATGAAGAGCTCTGCATTTCTCTTGATGGCTGTAACTGAGCGATGATGGGCAGGGCATGGCTGCCATCCCAGCGTCATGGCAGGGAGCTGGAGTCTGGAGAACCGGCATGTCTTCCTCTCTTCTCTCAGAGAGCTCTGTTTGTTGCTTGCTTTCACCGTCTGTCACGCCGCAGAGCGCCATGGCTACACACTCTCTTTTCATACATTTTTCCATCCTGCCCATCACGGCATATTTCACTCTCACATACTCGACACCTCAAAGAGGAAACATGTCATCCTCCTCTCCACACATAGTGCTAAAAGGCCCCAGTGTCCCCTGCGGGAACTCTGCTCTTCCTCTGCTGATCGATCTGCTGAACCCTCGCCTTCATTCATCTACCTATCAATCCGTCTTCCTGTCTTTATGCCTTGCCATTTGTCTCCAGTCTTTATTTGCTCACAGAGGATCTCTCAATAGCTTTTGTTAATAATCAATATGGTGTGTTCTTCTCTGTTTAGAATATAAATTATGAATATTAATGCTTTTAATATAGATGCTGGACATCCTGTGCCCAGTGTGGACTCATTGCTTACAATGAGTGGAATCCCTCCAGCAGACCTGCTTGCAATGTAGGCTGTATGTAGGTTTGAATTTTGCCTTTTCTTGCAGTTCTCTTCCTTAGATTGCTTTTTTTCCTGTCTACATTCAACCCCCACATGAGGTATATTGATTGTTCCAGTGCACTAATTATCCCTCTTGGCCTTGGATGTCTGTGTGAACTACAGTCAATACTTTTATTGTCATGTCTGGATGGGAAAAAAAACTGTCTGATTACAGAATTAAGAGCATATTTTGGTTCTTATATTTTATAAAAGTGATTCCTTCCTAAATGTCTCTGCAGTCACTTCCTGTGCCATACAATGAGGTCTTGACTTGGCTTGTCAACACCACTGTGTGGGTGAAGGCACTGTTTTCACATGCATCCATGCATACATTATATATATATATATATATATATATATATATATATATATATATATATATATATATATATATATATTCTATGTGTGTGTGTGTGTGTGTGTGTGTGTGCATGTGGACAAGCCTTGTGGGCAAAGGTACAGGTTGGTACATCCTGCTCTGCCACCATCTGTGCTCAGGCAGGGATCAGGCCACTTCTTACATGCACATACTATTTCCATATAGCCACACAGATCTGTTTTTATTTGTTTGTTTAATGTTTCTAGCATCAAATAAATAAATAAATAAACAAACATTTTTGCTTGATTTTATTGGTGATGTAAAGCCTGTTGGTGGTGGTTGCAGCTTGGTATTGGAGCAATTACTGGTCCTATTTTGCCCCTGTTTGAGCTTGTGATTGCACATACAGCACATTATCAGAATTTACCTGTCAAGCTATCACGACTGTGACATCACCTGTTTGTTTTCCTGTAGTTTCCAAGCCTTGAGCTGAGCGTTTTGACTGCCGCTATCTTTTTGTCCATTGGGTGGGTGGGCGTGCTTAATATTATCATAAAATCTCTACACACCTAAATGCACCACTGGAAAAATACAGTGCACTGGTTCTCAAAGGGATCCCTCGACCTTATGTTTAATTATACATGTACTGATCCTAAATTACAATTCCAGATACGTCCTCACAGTGAATGTATATTCATGATTAAAATTTCAGGTGCATCTGTAATTGCCAGGCATAATGATGGTGGATTGGGAATCAATAAGTGTGCTGGAGCCAGTGTCACTTGTGACCTTTGTGTGTGCTGACAGGAGCCTCATCCAATGACATTTTAAGCCCAAAGGTCCCCATGGATAAGTGCTCATCGGGCGGTGTGTAAATGACACTCTTGGCAACCTCTGTGTGTTGCTAAACAGTGCTCAGCCGCCTGACAGAGCATTTGAATGCAGAGAGGCAGACGTGTGTGTTCATGTGAGCTGCACCCAAAACGCTTTAAATGTTAAGTCTACATCCTGCCTAATAAAATGTTGAAAGGTTTTTTTTCTGTCACGCATATCTGTGTGTTTTTGAAAATGGCCCAGACAAAATTATTTATACCTATTTTAAAAGTTGTGATATATAAATAGGATGATTTCACCTAGACCTGAGTTGCATGCTAATTGGTCTGACAGAATGTCCTTGGGACAGATGAAGCAAAAGCTTTTTGGAGCTTTTTGGAAAGACATATCAGTGCTATGAGGTTAGTTTTATCACACGGCAAAAATTTAATTCCCTTGAAAGACTTGATTATCACAGGACAGTATATATCTCAGCCACACAGAAAGCACTTGATTTTGGTGGTACAGCCACTTGGCAGAACATATAAACATCTCTTTTCTGTCATTCATAGAGTGCTGAAACATTAACACCAAAAATGTTAAACTAATTAAACTATTTTCAGAGAAAACTGTTAAATAAATTATAATTATGAGTGCATCCTTCATTTTCTGCTGGAAAATAATAACATGGGGACCGGCTGGAGAAAGGTACAGAGATCGTGGACATCAATAATTCATTTATTCAGCAACAGATGAGATTTATAAACCCAGATGAGCTCAAACATCTGTCTGCCTGGGGCACATTGTGACCTAGGTAGCCTTTCTCCCACCAATCCAACGGAGTCCCTTTGCCCAACCTTTTTGGCACCGCCGCCTTTCCTCACCTGCGAGGCACCCTCCTTGTTTCAGTACTCTCTCTCTCGCCGAGACTGAGGCTTAAACATGCTCAGTATATGAGGAAGTACACCCTAGCGTCAATACCATCTGCCAGCTCCCCTCAGGGCTCCAGCCAGGTGCTGGGTATGCTCTCACTCCAGCTATGCCACAACAGCACTGCCTGCTGGGATAAGCCTGCCTGTGCCAACTGTTGATCATCATGTCCTCTCATTCTCGTCCAGAGATTCCCTATTAACACAAGGAAAAGCTGTGCTTAGTATACTACGTCCACAGTAGACCAAGAAATGTGTTTTAAATTTTTGATGAAAGCAGACAATTTCCTGAAGCCATGCTTCAATCTTTGTTGTATGTTGCTGCACTCCTCCCCTGTGTTTACTGCTGGTCTCCCAGGTTGTTCCCCTCGAGAGGCAGCGTGGAAGCACAGCTTTCATTTTCTGGAACAAAACTGCGCTGCCATATTTAGCTGTGCGTCTGCTCTGATCCTGTACTGCTAAATTAATCACTGTTAACACGGGGACTAAAAGCAAATGCGCATAAGAAGAGAAGGTGAAACAACATGGTGCTTAATCGAGAGCATTTCTGCAGTTTTGGTAATGCTAATTCTTCAAGCGCAACTGCTGTTTGCCACATTAGAAACAAGGTTGAACAGTGGAAGAAGGTGGAGAAGTTCAGCCTAAGAGTGAGTGAGGAGGTAAACTGGATTTTTAAAACCCAAAGCCTTACTACCCTTCATTTGATGGTGCAGTTGTTGTTTAGCCAGGCTTTAAAGGCATTATTTAAAAGGCACAACTATTATTTTTAATAAATTGCGTTCCTTCGCCATTGTAAAAACTGCATATATCAAATATCAAAAGCATTATGTTTAGTCACAACTAGTCAAAACATTGTTTTCTTTCTTTCTTTTTTAATTACATATGTATATGTAGTGAACAGCTATAAGCATTGTAACTCTTGCATGAGTCACGTCCACACACTTGCAGTCACAGGCCTTCCTTCTTAGCTCAATTACTAAAAAAAAACAAAAAAAAAAACAGATGCATGCCACTTGCCTTGAGAGGGTACTAAACATATTTTATTGCTCTTTAATAATTGCCTTTTCAACATTGTTATCTTAATGCACCCACTTTTACAGGATCTAAGGGAAAAAAACATTTACTAGCTCTCAGGAGCAGAGTGGCAATCTTGGATGTGATGTGTCTCACCAACTATGTGCTCAGTCTGCCTTTAGCCTGCTGTTTGGCTCCTTTATGAGACCTGATTCATTGGCAAGCTGCAGCAGTATTATATTAATAGATCTCTGTTGAACCAGAATGGCTCTCTTGTGTGCCACACTCATAAGTTTTATGTTCCTGGACAATAACCTGTAAAAAAAAATATTCTCCTGACTGTTGTGTTGCAAATAACTGTAGATGTGCGCAGGATTTATTACAATCAGAAGTGCTTGTTTTTACATTACAAAATAAATTTCAAAACCTTGTGCTCAAGGTCAGAATGCACAACTGCATAGAGGAGAGGCTTATACATAATATATACAATATACTGTTAATTAGCACTAATAGGAAAGGATGCCCCCAGATTTCCCCTGATTTTGGTCTCATTTGCATAAATATAATGGGGCACAAGAGAGTGTAAAACCCAACGTCTGTCCTCCCCAAGGGGAGGAGGAGAGGTGTTAGTACGATCTGGGTGCACAAGTGATAATTGTTAGAGCTGTTATTCTGACGCTTAGACCATAAACTAGACAATGTGAACAAAGACTGGGTAATATCTCTGGTTAGTTATCTAGATTTCTTTCATATATGCACACTTATTTATATTCAGATTGGCAAATGGGCTGTTTCCGCTGCATTTATTGGGGAGAGTGGGAATAAGTATTTGTTTTAAAACAGGTACACTTCCACAATAAGTGTAATGCTAATGAAAATGAACTCTGATCAAATGCCATATCTTTGAGTATACATGTAAAAGGTTTTGACATAAGAATCTAACACTTGTTTTGCCTCAAACGAGGAATCATTACAAAAGAGTTGAATGATGGTGGGATATGGGGGGTTGGGGACTGATTTAAGGGAGTGGTGATACATTATTCACATGGGTGGGGGTGCGGGGGGCCTTAAGTGCCAAATTAATTTGTTTTTTCTTTCCAGTTGGACGGCAGTATAAATGGGCGCTGTCAGTCGTGCAGTAAAGTGCTGCGCATTCATTTAGACAAGTGTTATTGCTGCACTGGAGCAATACGGTTTTAGCAAAGCAGGCCAGCCTGGTGGGTGGAAGCTGTGTAATTATCTTTGGTTCCTATGATGGCAATCATTGCTAAAACAGCCAAGTGGTCCCAGAGCACAGCAGGTGTGACTGTCAGGCTGCAGGTTGGTGAGACTGTCGACAGATGTGAGTGCACATGAGCACCTTATTTGAAGACAGAGAAGACTACTGTCTACATTTGTCTTTGATGGCAATGGTACACTCATAATTATTTGTAAAAAAAAGAAAAAAAAAGAAAAAAAAAAGGACAGATTCAAATAAAATCTGATTTATTACTTGGCGTTCAAAATGTCACGAAAACGAAGTCTCCTAAGAGACCAGACATCATATATCACAAAGTGGATCCCATCTAATTACTCCTATACCCCCAGCAAAACCATATTTTAAGCTTGCCATCTTTCATGCCTCTGTATAATGATCTTAAAACATAGTTTCGAGCAGATTAATGTTGACAGATATGGTGCAGATTAAAGCGAGCCCAGCAGATGTTTGAATTTTTTTTCCTTCTTTAAAATTCTGCCATTACTACTAAGCAAGTCTGACAACGTGCAAATGCAGAAACACAGACATCTGCTGCGTTTCAAAGGAACAGGGGAACGTAAAATGAATACTGATGTTGCTGGGCTGCATTTATCTGCCTGACATTCAAAAGTGCTAAATGCTCTGTTTGTTCTCCGTAGCACAGAAGAAACTTTGAAACGTGCCATACTTTCAGTGGTGTGGGTCAGACAGATGTTTGCCAAGAGATATGGATGTTATTGATGCTCTCACACAGCTTGGACTGTCAGAGATTTTGAGACCAGTTTCCTATTCTGACTGCCTTGAGTTGGTTCAGCTACTATGGACAGTCAGTAACACAAGTGATGTTGACTGGTAATACACTCTAAATGTAAAATATAGGAAATGGAGGTTGGACCTATAGACTTTAGCCTTTATAAATGGTGGACCAAGCCAGAGTGCATGCACTGCCCGCTGGACTCCACATTTTGAAGCCTTCGCTCTAGCTTTATGGATATCGGCAAGTTAACGGCAGCAGTTGGGCCAGAGGATGGACTTCTAATACATACACAATTGCTAATAAGTGCTAAGTAACATACAAACATTTTTCTATCATTTTCACTCACAAAAACTGGATATGCATATTTGTCACAATTGCATGTTTCAGATCATCAAACAAATTTTAATTTTGTTAAAAAATTGTAACTTTTTTGTACATTAGTCGTTTTTTCCTTGATACTCTCCCGTGGATGCCATTTTTGCCCAGTCTGTTTCTTATTCTTAAATCATCAGCTCTGACCTTAACTGAGAGAAGTGAGGCCTGCAGTTCTTTAGATTTTGTTCTAGGTTAACTTTGTTTTAGCTCTTTTACCGTACTTCACTTTTTGTCTGACAGGTTGTATTTAAGTAATTCTTTGATTCAACAGGTCTCTCAGTTATCAGGCCTGGGCGTGTCTATTAAAACTGAGATCAGCTTTCCAGAAAATTTGGTTAGACACAGTTAATTCATGATTTAACATGATTGAACATCACTTTTTCACACAGAGCCAGGCACTTTGGAAAGCTTTTTTCCCCTAAATTAAATCATCATTTAAAAACTACATTTTGTATTTATTCAGGTAAACTTTGTCTAATATTTAACTTATTCAATTGTTTCAAATACACAAAATAAACAAAAAAAAAAGAACTCAGGAGTGGGGACATATACACTTTTTCACAGTACTGTTGTACAATTAAGCACACAGCTCCTCACTACTCCAAAAGGCACCAACACAATCAAGAGGTCTAGTTCAGTTGTATCCCTAATAATGCGTTGTTTTAAGCCTTAATTGGCTTTGGGAGCCTGCCTCAAGTGGTCATTCAGGGAATGGCAGTTTTTGGCACGTTCTGTTGGCTTCGTTTTCCAGCCCTGAAGGTTAGCACTTGGTTGTTCCTGATCAGTCTGCTCTCCAAATAATCACCAGCACAATGAACAGCAAAATAAGGGTACACTTTGCTTTGCTTTGCTTAAAATCTTTTTTGTTTCCTCACTCCAGCCCAAGTCAGAAGAAAATCTGTCCCTCCTCATATTTGTAAAGACACTGTTTGAGATGATCAACACTCACTCAGCTGACTAATGAGGTGGATTCAGCATGGGCAAAGGTCTTGGTTGAATGTCTTTGTTAGACAGGCCTGCAGCCCCATTTCTTTTCCTTTTTTTTTTTTTTTTGCAGGCAGTTCCCAGGGGAGGCCTTGCAGACTGCCTAATTGAATCAAGTACATATGGTGCCTCCCCCTTTGCAGCTCGGCCCCTCCCTGAATGAGATGAGCGAGGAGGAGAGCTTCAGCTTTGATGCTTTTGTTCTTCTCAGCATCATGGACGGCTCTGGGGGGCTTCACTGCAACTAGTTGACTGGTGGATGGAGAGGCACACCATCACTACAGAATCATGAATTCATTCTCCCAAAAATCCTGAAGCTGAAAATTGGTGTTTTAGACTGTACGACACTATAAATTTCTAGTCTAGCTTTGGACAGAAAGAGCTGACCCAATCAAAGAGATCCAAATATTCAACAGCCTATTTAATCTGTATGTGATGCAACCACATTATCACTCATGTGTCAGTGGGCAGGTGGCCCAGACAGGCAAAATAAACAACTGCCGATAAGACAAAGACAGTGCTGTGTGACTGTGCATAACTTGGTGCCTTCCCTTGTATTTCAACAGCGACTGTTTCTGTTCTTCTTCAAACATGCCCAGGCATGGACTACATATCCTCAGTGTTCATCACAGTTCAGCACCCTCAATTCAGAAAGACAGATTGGAGCTGTGCTTCCAGAAGAAGTCTGCTCATTAGATAGCCTCCAGATGCCAGGTTAATGAAGGATCCATTTGTGAGCCGGCATTTAAATTGCAAGACTCAGAACAGAGTATGTCCACGGTCCTGTCTCTGGGAAGCACGAAGCCTCCTCCTGCTGGCCGAGTGAAACTCAATCAATGTCATGTGATATATTTATTTACATAAACATGTCTCTTATACTCTGGCTGAAACTTTAAACTTTGATCCTGTAATGTTTTTAAAGGGTGTTTAATACAGGGCATAACAATTCAGATATAAACTCCATAATACTGCTGCATGAGTTTGTCATATTTTAGCTTCTGCATTTGGCAATGGTAATAATGGTATAAAGTGTAGATCTTTGAGTGGTCACCTAATAAAAGCATTTAGTATATTTCCTGGTTTGCCGGTGCAAAAAAATTTATCACCGTCATAAATTTTGAGCCTCCTTTTGGAAATACTGCAGTTCATCTTGAAAGGAAAAATAAAAAAAAATACTCGTACTGAGTAAAAATAAGACACACAGATATTTTACTAGACTGCCTGTCCAGCCAGTAACTCACTGATTAAGTCCTGCCTGGAAAGCACTACTCAAATGAACTTGGGTCAGCTATGTTCTAAGAGGCTAAAATGTAATTGAGGGGAACAGCTGGATTAGTCCTGGCAATGTATATCCGCTCCTAATGATATTAGATAGTAGTCTGGAGAATACCTTCCAGCACACAGCTCTCATTTTGATGAGCCACAGGAAGACTGAACTGAGATATTTTCAATCTCAGATGAGGCTGGCGCTGGCTGTTAGGCTACCACGTTTTTCATTTCAAGCATATCAAGGTTACACAATCTCTGCACACTGTTATGAGATTGTTCTTTCCTAATCATGTTTGGATTCTTTAAATTATATGTATAATAACTTTATTTCCAGGAGTAACACATACATTGACTGTGTGCTGGGTTGAATATAGTGAACTGTCACATTTTCTCAGGCAGGAGCACCACGCCCAGCCCAGCTGTCTGCAAGTCCTGCAGCTAGGGTATCAGCATTTTGTGTTGGATGTATCTGATTAACATTAAGGTTCTACATACAACGCTGTGGTCAAGTTACTAATTTAATGTCCATCACATGCATTCTTTATTGCTGGTACACTTCTAATCGTGGTGTTTTAAACTCCACATTGATTGCAAATCTACATGGGTTTTCAAAAGTCTTTTGACTGCAACTGATCAATATCCACTCTGAGTACAAATTTCAAATTCATCAGGCCTCCTTATATGGTATTGATTTTTGTGCAATGGCTCCTCTGAAAAGAATCGGATTACTTTCCCCCCCATCAGTCAGAACAAACAGAAGCCTGATATGCAGTCAGGTAGAGCTGCTGTGCTTTTGTACCTCTGCTTTTAATCTTTGTGCCATTTGAGGTAAATGAGCAAACACAGGCAAGATGGAGACATGTTGTTTTTTCTTTTTAAATTATTATTATTTGCCAGTAACTCTCCCCTATTGCTGACTTTCCCATTCATTTGCACACTTTTCTATTCACTATCATCACTGCAATTATTTTGATAATGACAGTAAGCGTGGGTGACATGTTTTATGTATTTTTTTTATTGGGCTGTGATAGTCCCCACAGGCTGGACCCTGGGTTCATACATGTAGCATAATGCATGCAGTCCTCCTCCTGCAGAGCTGCAGTGTACAGTAATTTCTGAGCGCCCTGCCGCCGGGCACTCTTGTGGTTTGAGAGCATCGCAGGCAGAATTGACGGGAAGTGGGGAACGAGTCCTGAATAGTAATGGCTTTACGGACAATTCTCAGACATTGCAGTTTAGACACAGCAGTGTAAGCGTCCTATTGAAGAGGCAGTCTCTCACTACTTCTCTCTCAAAGAGGTTGCTGTAGTTGGTCAGCTGACAGGAGCTGAAGTGAGGTCACAGTGACATCTAGTGGCTTTTTGATGAGGCCAGAAAGATGCCTGGTGCCTTTGTGCTGTGCTAATTTTGCTTGTTTTTCTGTCGTGTGACAATTCTGTGCTGTGTTTCAGCTTAATTTTTTAGAGAAAAAAATATTTTTCAGTCACTTCAAATCAACCTTGTAAACACTGTGTTTTTGTTTGTTTGTTTGTTTTTATACAAAGAGCACATATATTATGATTATCTGCACAACCTTGACTGTCTGGTATGTTTTTGTGGGTGGGGGTGGGGGGGTCCCCTCAAATGCTTTTGTGATACTCTGTTTCTGTGCTTTGTCTGCATTGGTATGCAAGCACAGAGATTCCTTCCTTTTAACAGATAAAATGAAGGTGTGATGTAATCGATGAGACCGGCTTTTATGTGCAGGTCAAAACAGATATGATACAAGCTGGCCTTGACAGACAAAAGCTGAAGCTGCGGAGCAAAGGAGGCATGCGTGGGAGGGCTGCTCATGAATGTGGGTGGTTCAGTCTGACTCTATATAAGAGCCGAGTGCTTTAAAGACCTTGAACACCGAAGGCCACAGCAGGCCGAGTTTCTAATGATAGCTATCGGGATGCCGCCAGCATTTGCTTATTACTTGGAGTGAACAAGACTATACTGAAAGCCCTTTAATCTGTGCTGTGCTTCCAATTTTTAAAAACAATTATTTGACGTAATGATTTCCAGTTTAACGTACCTCACATAATTTAGTGCTCTGACCTAACTCTCAGTGATTGTAGTTTTTGCAGACAGCAGCGTCGTTAAGACAACGCTTGCCAGTCTTATTTATTGCTAATTCCCCAGCTGTTTACCTCAGTCTCCTGTTATTCTCTGATAAGGGCGGAGTGGGGATGCAGGGAGCTCGGCGGCTTCTGTCTGGCATGCAGGTTGGGCTGGACTGTTCTGTTTGAAGTGCCCGTATCTATATGCCACAGCTGGAGTAGAGTGTGTTGAGTAGATTTACAGCTATTCTCATATTCCCACCTCAGCTAAATGTGTAACCTCACAATCGCCTCTGAATACAGACTTGCTACTGCTACAGGCTTCACAATGAAGCTGTTTCTGGCAGTGTCAGCTATTGTCTATCTTGTCTTGTATCAGCTCAGCTCCAGCTAATGGACTATCATCATCCCATCTACGCTGTGCTGTCCATCAGGAGTTCTTTCTGAATAGCCTGGCCTGCTCATTAAAGATCAGATCTGTCCTGCACAGAAAAGGGTTGAAGGGTTAATGTCTCTATTCTGTGTTGTTATCTGATTTTAGAACCATAAACGGTGTACACAGAGCACAGAATATCTCATGAGTCCCCCATGCCTTTGCTCTCCTTGGTTAGTATGAAGCTAATGTAGGTCTTAACCTGCTGATGGACCCCTAGCTAATGCCATTAAGTCCTTTACACATGATAAATGGTCTTTTCTGTGGTTGCGTAGATACAGTGACTGATGACTGGATACCAAACAGCACTCTAAATGTCTTTCTTCTCGACAGTAATGTACAGACTTGAATGGGAACAACTTATGTGGTTATCATTTGGGTCCACTGACCTTGTCTTTAACGGCACTTACACTACCACCTTGTTCTCTCATGGGGATGCAGGTCAGCGTCTTTCCTCCAGATATTCATCTCCTGACAGGATCTGGGCCGGAGCTTGATGTTTCCTTCTTAGCTGGTAATTGCATCAGTTGACTGGCTGACCTCAATCTCATGATTTTTGGGAAGAGGTGTGTGACTCAGTGTTGACATAATTGCATGAATGCCTTCTCATTAAATCAATTCAAGGAACAGTTCTGCCAAAAACAGGCACGCCTAGTTCCCATTCAGTTTCCATTCCCCTTTTCACAGCCTTAGACAAGCTGCGGCGTGCTTTAAATTTTAAACAAAGATCTTGTTTGTTTAGGTCATTCTACCCACATGTTTTCCTACTAGCTGCTCTACTTTAAGACGGAATTTATTTTATTTATTTATTTATTATTTTTAGCAAAATCTACAAGTCTACAATCTATAGATTTAATCCCCAATACTGAAACACTATGCAAGTTTATGCACATCTCCTCTTCTTTCGCTCCTCAGGGGCCCCTTTTGGGTGCAAAAGCTAGCATTAGCATTTTGATGTTTCTTTGAACTATTCAACAGCAAGCTGCCTTCAGTAAATGTCAAACGTTGTGTTAGTCATTAAGCTTCAGTTGTATAGCATTTTTGAAAAGGTCATGCAGAACCAGTGGGAAAAAAACTAGTCATGGATACTTGCTGTGCTGTAGCTGACTACCAACTTGTTCAGGTAAGGTTTTAGGGCTCGATTGGATCATTTTATTCTCCCCTGAGCGTAAATCATATTTCGTGTTTGGTGAGGATTAAATAAAACTTATAGAAAAAATGAATTGGTTGTACAGCAATATATGAAATTCAGTGTTTCCCATTTCTTTGGGTGCCTTCAAATATTAAATACATTTAAAAATCACTTTGTGTATCACTCTAATGATCCAAGTGATGAATCTTTTAGTGATTAAAGTGTGCTTTTCCTTATTTTTTTTATATTACTACAACGATTATATTAAATATTAAACATGGGAAAGTTTCAAATAGTAAAATGACCTTAATAATAAGTCCACCTTAAGTATTATAATTACATTTACATGTTTGTTTCTTTTCTGTTTGATAGCATACTACTTTCTTTGCTGCATACATTTTAGACAGAATGGCCTACTATCTACTATAACATACATATATAAAACTACACATTATACTGTAGTACTGTAGTATAGTTTGTCCTATTGTTTGTGTGTAAATTAAAGAAGTTGTAACCACAATAGTCAATACAATTTATTCAATATTCAATATATGGATATATATTAATATATGGAAGCCATATGTACTCATTTTTAAATTCCTTTTTTATTTATTTAATTTATTATTTTTGACACACTCATCACCACCACAATTCATTATACCAAAAGTCAATTTTGCCTTTATATTCATACCTCCTTAATTTATGGAGTGCTGCAGTTTGACTGCAGTGTATCCTTAATTGACAGGAGTTGATTTACAGATAATCCTTGGCTTTGCTTTCGCTGTGAACCTCACAGGGAGTGACAGTGGCTGTCAGCCACGCATGCCCTTGAATCAGAGCTGCACACTGTCCTTGACACACACCCCACTCTCCATCCCTCTTGCCACTCTCTCCATTTTGCCATATTTTATAAATCTTTATAAGGACATAACCAGCTCACCGCAGATGTGATTTTATTTTGCTGACAGGGCACAGATATGATTGCATGCAGGGCGAAATGTAATTCTCTTAGAAATTGAATTGAATTTTTTTCTTCTGCAAGACAATCAAGTGTTACCTGATCTATTATTACTGTGTTATTGCTAATAGAAGCTAAATGCAGATCAGTTGTTACAATGTTGATTTCATTGTAATTTTTCACAGATAAAATATCTCGTATGTATGTGATCATTGTTACAGCTACGTAATAAATTGTGGTTGTCTCCAGATTTCTTTTGGTTAAATTTTAAAACGGCCCTAACGTTAATGAGGATGCGCTTTCTGAGTTACCTTTTGGCTCAGCGCTACATTAAAATACATTTATTGTTTTTTGTGTTAATTTTGCAGATAAGCGATACACACTGTAAAAAGTCTGTAAAAATACTTTCTGTATTTCTTTTATATATGTTACTTTCATATTTTTTTAATCACACATTGAATTTTACCATTTAGAGAAGTACCCATAAACTTTTGCTTAAAAAAAAACTTTTTTTTTTCAGTGTAATCCATGAAAATGTACCATTACAGCATTCGTGTAGCATTTTGTATTTCATTTCTGGTTTATAACTTTAAACGTGTCACCTCTGCACATATTGGCCAAAGATTTATAATACCTAATATGTGTTCGAAGCTGGGTGTCTATCAGTACTCAGATATCCTTTAGGTGGAAACGGAGAAGGATACATGAACTATAGTGTTTTAAACTGTAGAACATTTAATAACATTAGAATTGTTTCTATGTTAGTATTTCTTCTCTTTTAACTCAAGCTGAAGAGCCTGAACTGTTTCTGTAGTGAGTGAGACACACCAACGCATCCTGTCCTTTAAATTTCCTTCTTTCATTTCTGCTTTAGTTCTCCAACACCTTTTTTTGCCTCTGTGTCCATTAACACATTGTAAGTATTTCCGCTTGGCCTGTCATGGTGACACGGGAAAAGCTGCAAAAAGATTGTAACTTAGGTAACAGGGATAACAGAAGGTGTTGAAGTCCGCTGTGGAAAAAGAGGGAAAAAGAGGAAAAGCTAGGTTAGATGAAGGGTTGACAGTAAAAATAAAAGGTGGTGGATGGCAAATTTGGAATGGGGAGGTAGAAAAGGCTCCTGGGAACTGGCTGCCTGGCAGGCTAATTGAAGCTCTGTGTGGCAGCAGATTCAGAGCTGTCACTCCCATGAAGAGCACATTGGTTACATTTTGCAGGCTATGTCCTGAATTCTGATGATGTTAGAGATAGCCCAGAGTGAAAAACCAACACTGTGTCACTCAGACCCCCACCCCCATCCCCACCACCCGCACAGCACAGCACAGCACAGCACAGCACAGCGTAGCGCAGCACACATCCCCCCAAAACATAGCTCTCCACAGATTATATGTAACACGGTCAGAAGCATTCTGAACACGAGCTGTGTCTACAAAGTGCAACATGTGAATATAAATGATTCAGTTGTAGGGATTTTCTAAATTTGTCGAGCAATCTCATACATGATAATGTGATATTAGACTCCGCTGGAAGGCTTTTCACTTCTGCAGGTTTTCCCTTGCTGGATTAGAAGAGATTACGTCTTCTAGCAGAGCACATAGCCAGAAGCACCCAGTGAATTATTCAACACAAATTTAGCCTAATATTTATCTAATAACTAAACAGAGTAGAGCTTTTTTCATGGTAAGCTACATGTTGTTATTAGGTTGGCTGTTATTTTCCTCATACTGACATGTTTGACTTTTTCAGCATATGGTATTACACCAGTTGTCAACTGAGGTGCAGTGTGATATCCCTGTGGAAACAACATAATCTCTACAATATGACAGAGAATGAGAATGAGCGCTCTACGGTGTTTAGCTTAATGATAATTCTTCATAATTTCCTCCAAACACTTCATGCACATAGGAAACCTTTAGTTACTTGAGGGATATAAGTTCATGCTGTTGGATTAGGTTAACTTATAACAAGGTAATAACAACACCCCATTTTCATCAGTGGTGATTTAACTCCAGCATTAGGGCATTCTGTAGTTTTAAGGTACAGTATAGATACACCAAACCCCTTTTTCAGGCTAATATATTATTGAATAAAAAGTACTGATACATTTACATGTGCACTAGTTTTATATTGCTGCTGCCAAAAGCTTGGTACATGAATACATTGTTTGTGTGAGTCTCTGAAGCCTCAGTGAATTAATGAGAAGAACTGAAGCCTCAACACTGTTTTTCTGTGAGTTCTGCTGAAACATGATATTACAGCATTTTGTACATAGTGGGAATTCACTGCCTGTGAAGTCGCTAAGGTTTGTGTTGTGGTTACAAGCTGATTGATGTCAAAGCTCCAGCTTTCCCATTCACCACCAGTTAAAGGACTCTGACATTTTGTGTTGGATGAAGGCTTCAAAAAAGACAAAATCACTCAGCACACCTGCAGCTGTGCAGGTAGGTTCTGACACTGTGGAGGTATTTGCGTTAGTGGGAAAGTCAGTGGAAAGATAATGGATAATGACTCTATTTAATGCCATTTTTTTGAATTTGCGCTGCCAGGCAACTGTCATCATTGAAAGTGTACACTGTGTATGCAGCGCTCACACTTAAAGGACTTCAGGGCTATTGACAGAGAGCTCTCTAGTTATGGAGTGGGTAGTGTATGCCTACTGATGTAACAGCATTTATATTCAAGTGATGAAGAGGTAGAATGGCCTCGCTCACAGTGCAGTGAGAAAGGTCATAGATACAATGTATTTTGATAAAAGCTTTCAGTGTATGTAAAAATGTTAGATAACATTAAATCTACCATTGTGGAAGTCATTTAGTCCTCCCATAGTGTCACGGGAAGTTGTTCAGCATTTTCCATGTACGGATAACAATGACCATTTGGCATCCCTTTGTGTTTTTTCAAAAACTAGCTCTACATCTTTAGAGTTGATATCGCTGTTGTCTTTGTAATAATAGTAGTAACAGTTTTTACTTCATTTAAATTTTTTACCTTTAAATGTTTACATTTCTATTTGACCAATTGGAATTCAATATCTAGGAAATAGAGAACGTGTTTTGGGGGGAAAACTTTTCTCACTGACACAAACTACTGATTAGATTTGATGAAGGTGACCACGATGATGGTGGTGAAGAATGGGTTTTGTTTTGCTGAACTTCTGTTAGACCAGTTATGAGCATACTATTATCTTCAATATCACAAATTCCTAATTTTGACACTTAGGAGGAATTCTGCTCCATTTAAAAAAATAAAAATAAATTACAGCCAAGACCAATCATAGATGGAGAGCCTTTGAACCATGTTATATGCTTGTCAGTAGTAGACTCCTGAACCACGTCATTAAGTCATCAGTAATTCTAGTTAGCTTTATTCGCAAGGTGACGTCAGTACAAATAAGCACAATCAGGACGATAAACAATACTAATTGCCATATTACATTATAAATTTATCAATAGGTCAACACCACAATCACTGACTAGAGGTCCAGTTTGTCTATACATCCATTCCTTCACTCATCCACTAATTCATTAATTTTCTGATTATCTTTTCTGGGTTGTGGGAGGAGCAGTCTAAGCAGAGATGCCAAGACCTCTCTCCCCCCAGCTAAGTCTTTCACCTTCTCCAGGTGAAAGACGACAAGGGATTCTCAAGCCACCCAACAGATGTAATCTCTCCAGCATGCTGAGTCTGCCCTGGGACAACTTTTAAGTTCAAGCGGGCAACCAGGAGTCTACTAGTCAGAAGAGTGAGCCAAATCATCTGGCTCCTTTTCTAAGCCCTTCCTAGATTTTTGAGATCCTCAGGGAGAGCCCAGATACTCTTGGGAGAAAGCTCATTCTCACAGCCTTTACCCATGGTCTCATTCTTTTGGACAATGCCATCCTTATGCAAAGTTCTGCCAGTGGTGAGAGGTGGGGATCTGCCAAACATGGCTCTCAACCAGATGCAAATACAACACATACACACACACACAGACACACACACACACTAAAGGCACATTCCTCTGTATGGCATCCTCCCCAGCCAATTGATCCAACAACTCAGTTCCTCCCTCCATTAGGGTGTCCACCCTGCCATAAATGATGCAGTGACAAAGTTGATCATTGACTTACGATCAAGGGTTTCCCAATGCCAAGTCCACAAAACCCTTACAAACAGTCTGTGACTAATACTTCAGTGACTCATATAAGAAAAAGTTCAGTCATAGACATTATGGTGACATTACTCATTGTTTACTGAAGCCATGTTTTGAAGTCTCAAGTTGAACATTTTTGCCATCACCATAGTGGTGTTCTGATACTGAACAAGACTAGCAAGAGGTGGATCTGACAAAGAAACCAAGGACACCACAACTGAGTAAAAACCTTTAACTGACAGGTCATTAGCCAGTGAGCATAATCCTCCTTTTTCTGACTCACAGAATGCCCACAATTTACAAAATAGACCTGAAACTACTGATTTAAAGTCTTTAAGATGTGTGAATCGCTACCTTATCATGGTGGAGGGGTTTGTGTGTCCCAGGGATCCCAGGGGCTATGTTGTCCGGGGGCTTTTTCCCCCTGGTAGGGTCTCCAATAGCAAACTGGTCCTGGGTGAGGGACCAGACAAAGAGAGATTCAGAAGACCCTTATGAGGAAAACATCGAGGGAACAGTTTACCCTGCCCGGGATAGGGTTACCGGGGCCTCGCCCTGGAGCCAGGCCCGGGAAGGGTGCCCGAGGGCAAGCGTCTGGTGGTCGGGCCTTAGTCCATGGGGTCCGGCGGCAAAGCCCGAAAGGGGACATGGGCCCATCGTCCCGCATGCCCACCACCTGCAGGAGGTGCCGTAGGGGTTGGGTGCATTCTGTGCCGGGCGGCAGTCAGGAGCGGAGGCCCTAGCGGACTGATCCCCGGCTACCAAGATGGGCAATTGGGACATGGAATGTCACCTCTCTTGTGGGGAAGGAGCCTGAGTTAGTGCGTGAGGTTGAGAGGTACTGGCTAGATATAGTCGGGCTCACCTCTACGCATGGCTTGGGCTCTGGAACCAGTCTCCTGGAGAGGGGCTGGACTCTGTCTCAGTCTGGAGTTGCCCCTGGTGAGAGGTGGCGGGCTGGGGTGGGTATTCTAATATCCCCTTGGCTTGCTGCCTGTACGTTGGGGTTCTTCCCGGTGGATGAGAGGGTTTGTTCCCTGCGCCTTAGGGTCAGGGAACGGGTCCTGACTGTCATCTGCGCTTATGCGCCGAGCGGCAGTTCATAGTACACAGCCTTCTTAGAGTCCCTGGGTGGGGTTCTGGAGGGTGCTCCACCTGGAGACTCTGTTGTCCTACTGGGAGACTTCAATGCTCAAGTGGGTAACGACAGCGAGACCTGGAGGGGCGTGATTGGGAGGAACAGCTTCAACAGCATTCCGAGGAAGACTGGGGACATTGAGTCTGAATGGACCATGTTCAGCATCTCCATTGGCGAAGCTGCTGCATTGAGCTGCAGCCGCAAGGTGGTTGGTGCCTGTCGTGGTGGTAACCCCCGAACCAAATGGTGGACACCAGAGGTGAAGGGAGCCACCAGGCTGAAGAAGGAGTTCTATCGGGCTTGGTTAGCCTCTGGGACTTCGGAGGCAGCTGACAGGTACCAACAGGCCAAGCGGAATGCGGCTCGGGCAGTGGCTGAAGCAAAAACTCGGGTGTGGGAGGAGTTCGGAGAGGCGTCTCAGGAGGGGAAAGCGGTGCTCTACCTGCACTGTGTATAGTGCTGGTGGAGCGCTGCTGAATTTGACTGAGAAAATTGTCTGGCGTTGGAAGGAATACTTCAAGGATCTCCTTAATCCCAGTGACACGTCTTCCGAAGAGGAAGCAGAGTCTGGAGATGAGGGGGATGACCCGCCAATTTCTGGGGGCGAGGTCACTGAGGCAGTTAAACAACTCCTTGGTGGCAGAGCCACTGGTGTGGATGAGGTCCGCCCCGAGTTCCTGAAGGCTCTGGACGTTGTACGGCTGTCCTGGTTGAAAAACCTCTACAATGTTGCGTTGAGATCAGGGGCAGTACCCCTGGACTGGCAGACCGGGGTGGTGGTCCCCATTTTTAAGAAGGGGGACCGGAGGGTGTGTTCCAACTACAGGGGGATCACACTCCTCAGCCTCCCTGGGAAAATCTATGCCAGGGTGCTGGAAAGGAGAGCTCATCTGCTAGTCGAACCTCAGATACAGGAGGAGCAATGCGGTTTTCGTCCTGGTCGCGGAACACTGGACCAGCTCTTTATCCTCTCAAGGATACTTGAGGGCGCATGGGAGTTTGCCCAACCAGTCTACATGTGTTTTGTGGACTTGGAGAAGGCATTCGACCGTGTCCCTCGGGGTGTCCTGTGGGAGGTGCTACAAGAGTATTGGGTGTCTGGCCCATTGCTACGGGCCATTCGATTCCTATACAACCGTTGCAAGAACCTGGTTTGCATTGCCGGCAATAAGTCGGACTCGTTCCCGGTGGGTAATGGGCTCCGCCAGGGCTGCCCTTTGTCACCGATTCTGTTAATAATTTTTATGGACAGACGGCTTGGTGCTGCGGCCGCAGTGATGCGCACCCTGCAACGGTCCGTCGTGGTGAAGAGAGAGCTGAGCGTAAAAGCGAAGGTCTCAATTTACCGGTCGATCTACGTCCCTACCCTAACCTATGGCCACGAGCTGTGGATATTGACCGAAAGAACAAGATCGCGGATACAAGCGGCGGAAATGAGCTTCCTCCGAAGGGTGGCTGGCCTCTCCCTTAGAGATAGGGTGAGAAGTTCAGCCATCCGGGAGGGGCTCGGAGTAGAGCTGCTGCTCCTCCACATCAAAGGAGCCAGCTGAGGTGGTTCGGCATCTGACAAGGATGCCTCCTGGGTGAGGTTTTCCGGGCATGTCCCACCGGGAGGAGGCCCCGGGGCAGACCCAGGACACGTTGGAGAGATTATATCTCTCGGCTGGCCTGGGAACACCTTGGTGTTCCCCCGGATAAGCTAGAGGAGGTGGCTGGGGAGAGGAAGGTCTGGGCTTCTCTGCTTAGGCTGCTGCCCCCGCGACCTGGCCCCGGATAAAGCGGAAGAAGATGGATGGATGGATGAACTACTGATTTAAAGTCTTTAAGATGTGTTTTGACACCAAAGGAGTTGATAAAAAAAAAAAGAATACGGATTTGAGGCACTTAAACTTTGGCTTCAGCTACTTTTATCTTTTACAGGAGGTGAAGCCAAGTAAACTAGCTGCCTAGTTAGCATGTGTCATGCAGACTGGACTTATAAGCACTGATATGATTAGTGGACAAAGAATAATTAGAAAATCATTTTTGTCCAAAGCTCTACATTTTCATCATAGGAGTTGCTTTTAGAGCCAACCTGGAGTGGCAAATCAAATAAGTACATATTTTGGGCATTTCAGGTTGGCTTATCATTTACTCTGAGTAAGTTATGATGCATAATTTGTATGTTTCTGGGACAGTAAATGAAGTTAAAAGAGACCATTAGCATTTTAAGTGATGCTTGTTTGATATTCATACAGATTTTAACAACATTTGTTTCTGAAACAGCTTTGAGCAAGTTTGGAAATCATTTTTGACAATCAAACACAATATGTGCTCTACAGTTTCAGAGGGGAAAATACAATCTCCCATCTCATGATGCCCTGGCACAGATCCTACCAGATAATCAGCTGCTCCTCAACAGAGCGAAGACTGAGCTTCCAGGCACTGCCCAGCTAGACCAGAATACTCCAGCTGAGAGGGCAGACTCCACCGAGAATAACAAACCTAACATAAACAGCACGTATCAAGTTCTTCATCCACACATGCGGTACGGTGCAAAAATATATGAGAAACAGATTTATTTGATTTATTTCGAAAGTAAATGAAAGATTTAAATTTAGACTACAATTGTGTGCTCATGCTTTAGGCCCCCTCTGCATGACTTTGAGGATGATCCCCACGTAGCAGAGATCTCTGACCTCCAAACAAAGGTGAATAGACATGACCAATATCTTAACTGTTCAATCAATCAGTGAGGCAATCCTATGTCATGTTTAGTTAGTGAACAGTGACACAGAGAGGCCAGTGAAATGGGAAGATGATAAAGCAAACAGTCACAGTGTGGAGATAAAATGAATACATTAACATTTCTCCTTGACTGTAATTGCACTGAAGGAGGATTAAGCTGATGAGGCTTAAAGTGTTCCAATAACATTTTGTTTTCGAATATCTTGCCATTTTCTCCTGTTTTATTTACAGCCAGACTGTTATGTCTGCACACTGCCTTAAATTGTCTGTGGGTGTAGATTTTATATATGCCTAATTTATCAACGAGTATCAACTGGCTTTTTTTCATTGCAAAAGTGCATATTTAAAATTTAATAGACAATGATTATTAATACTTTACATGCAAAATAATGTGGTTAATAAAATGCAGCCAAATGTGAAATGCTCATGTTTCAGTCGAGCTGTCATACATCTGTCCTGAAGTGACTTTATGCATGACATCAAACCTGTTTAATGGCTTTATATCATACAGAATAGAAGGGACCCAGCCAGAGACAGAGATTCCCTTTTATTTTCAATACATAAAAGGACTTTCCAGACTCATCACGGGGAGCTCTTCTTCACATCACTGCTTTGGGCCCCCAGCAGAGACGACATCTCATCTACAGTCATGATTGTCACCTCGTCCCTGCCCTTTCAATTAGATGCTCAATTTCACCCCTTGTGTCCCATGGGAGGCACAACAACACCATCCAAGATTGGAATCCCCTAATCGTCACCCCCCCCTGCTCATACATACAGCTGGACCTGCCTCTTGTCTCCATTCATTTCTGGCTATTCAACTTGATAGAAGAGCATGTGACAGAACAATGGGTGCTACATGCTGCTAGACAACATCCAGGGGCCTTGTACAAAGAAATGCTTTGATAAAAAAGCTCTGCTCCCAGACTCATTTTGTCAGCCTTTAAAGAAACAAATTTCCTTAAAGAATTTCCCAGAAATATATATTTTTTGCTCGCTTCTACTGAAATTCAGCTTTTAGAGAGGAACGTGTGTGCATGCATGACTAGACGACTAAAATTTGTGCAAACTCCCCAGTTAAATATTCCCTAACAAAACACCTTTACAGGATGGAGTGGTATGCCCTTATGAATTTGAGGAGCCAGAGTTATGAATACATTATACCAAACCTTAACCAATCAATTAGAGGAACATCCAAGTCAATGGATTACATTCATTTTTGGCTTGGAGTAATAAACCATGTCTCATGCTACATGCATATCTGAAAACCAGAAGTTACCAGTTATCCTATTTAAAACCAGTTCAAGCCTGTTCATCCCTTTTGCTGCTATAATTGTTTGTCTGTCTATGGTAATACAGCCTGTATTACTCGCTTAAGACATGGGGTTGAGGAGACATCTAGTGGTGGCGCTCGCTCATAACCACCTAATATCAAATTGTTTCAACAGGCCAGTGAATTTATTGTTGACACCAGTCAGTGCATGACAGTAAAATGCCACTATAAGCACTAAAAAGAATGGCATTTATTGATCTGACAGGCACTAACAAGGTTCAATGCAAGTAGCAGTAGACCAGTAGGACACAAACAGTGAAAAAGAATTTTAAAAAATAACCATTTTCTGTTACCTACATTGTAGAGGGTAACTTTGCCTCCATACCTAAACAGGAAAACGAGTAAAGTCATTGGTTACAGTGGGACTCAGCAGGTGGGGGGAATCCTAAGATCTCTGTAGTGGCTCAGTGGGAAAAAGAATTCCAACTCATAATAATTAATGTGAGCGTCAGTAGATTTTCTTAGTGTACAGGCTGTGATCAGCTGACCTGCTGCTGTTTGTGGATTTACACAACTGAATTTAACAAGATGTCAGCAGTTTCACAAGCTACCATGGGTTATGTCCATCCCCTGACACTATACTGTTTCTTTATACTAGACAGCATATAGTTGGTATAAAGTTAGGATTCAGTTAATTAATCTAAGCATCATCAGTTTAAATGCAAATTCATCTCTGATGCATTTGATGTAACCTAATTCTAACCATAAGCACCACAGCCACTTTGATACAGTCCAGCACAGTGCGTTAATGCAAGCTAGCCTGTTTATCCTGGGCAAAATACCCCAAATATTCATGCAACATTTGAATGGCACAAAGTTAGTATAGTTTAGTTTGTTTCACAAAAATGAAAACACATAATCTAACAAAACACCTCATGCACAAATCCAATATGTGATTAAAAATTAAGACATTGCATATAAGTTTTAAATTTGAACTTACCTGCCACTTAACAAAACGTTACTTCCTTTATGCTCGCTCCTCTTCTGTGGCGCTAGCTTGATTCTGAAGTACCGCGAACACAACTTGCGGACACCTGCACTCCTTCCGGCCCACCTATAATCTATGAATGAACCTTTGAACCGAAAGTAACGAGACTGTTTTGCATATGTAAGGAGTAGAAAGTACACATATTTGTATAAAAATGTAGGTAGTAAAAGTAAAAAGTTGTCTGAAAAATAAATAATCAAATAAAGTACAGATACCTGATAATTCTACTATTTGTAGTATTTGTACTTGGTTACTTCTTAAGTACTATACTTAAGTACAGTAACGAAGTATTTGTACTTCATTACTTCTCACCTCTGCTTTTAAGCCACTGAAAATGTTCTAATGTGAGACTTACAGGCACTCTTTCACCACCAGGAGATTGAAAACTATCGCTCAGCGTTGTCTAGGATGGCAGAAGATATAATAACACTTAGGACACAGGTGCTGTCTTTGGAGGCAGAAAACAGTCAGCTCCGCAGTGATCTGTCTCTGCAGCAGGACCTTGGACGAGATCTTCTGGCCGACACTGACATTGATGTCATGACCAAAGCTGAAATTGCTGACCGAATAGGTACAAAAGTAATAAATCACCCTAACTTCACTCTCTGGTAGCTTACTTGTGGTTCACGGGGGCATTTAAAAGTAGAGTTTACGTTTTAAAAATAAAATGGGAGCCAGAGCCTTCAGCTTTCAGGCCCCTCTTCTGTGGAAACAGCTCCCAGTTTGAATTCAAGAGATATACACCCTCTCTACTTTTAAGATTAGATTTAAGACTTTCCATTTCGCTTATATAGCTTATAAGTCTATAGCTTATAGCTGGGGCTGGATCAGGTGACCCTGAACTCTCCCTTAGTTATGCTGAAATAGGCCTAGGTTGCTGGGGGCTTCCCGTGATGCCATGAGTGTTTCTTCTTCACTCACTGGATGTTTATACATCACTCTGCATTTCATCATTAGTTATTTGCCCTCTCATCATTTTTCCTTCCCAGTGTTGCACATTACTTCTTCATAGGGGGTTTGTCTGATTGTTGGGATTTTCTCTGCGTTATTGTAGGGTCTTTGCCTTACAATATAAAGTCCCTTGAGGATGTTGTTGTTGACACTATATAAATAAAATTTCATTGAATTTAACATTTAAGTATTACTCAGCTTTATATTATCCACACACCATCATCTTGTCTCAGAGCAAAATTTTAAAATCCTAAGAAGTTAAGAGCAAATAAAGGACTAGGCGCTGATCCACTAATGTCAGATAATTTACCACCCAGCTAGCTCTCTCTCAGTGCCGTAACGGACTTAAGGTCATTTCCTTGGCAGATGAAGTCATGACATCGAAGGCTGCTCAGCATGCGTTTGTTAATCCTTGTGAGTGTCCATTCCCAGGCAGACTGTCATTTTGTGATAAGGAAGCTTATTTAGGCCATGGACCACGATAAGCTCCGTGTGTACTACAACCCTTATCTCCTGAAGGACAGTTTGTGGCCCTCGGTGAAAGGACGTTCCAGAAGGTCTCTTTGCTAACATCAAAAGCAAAAGGATAGGATTTAAGTCCCATCCCTCCGAAAGATCCATTCAAATTCAAAAGTATATTGATGGATCTTTTGATTATTATTGGTCCAAAGCACATGGCATAAAACTGACATGTTATTGAAACTAGTGTGAAATTCGAACTCATTACTTAGATATGCTCAGCGATCAAGTTTTTAAGTGAACGTACAAAAAACACATTCCCTGTAAATAAGAGATGACAGACAGTTTCTGCAGTTCTGATGATTGTTCTGCTCTTTTTAAGCCACTCTAAAATTCAAGCTCACCAGTGAGGTGAGCAAGGCCGCCACACAAAGGGACCGCATACAACATCTGCAGAACGAGCTCATCCGGGTTAGAAAACACACCACACACATTATGAATATTTTTTAAAACATGTCTCAGAAAAGTGTCGTTCCATTGATTATATAACTCGTATTGTGTTTTTTTTGTGCAGAAAAATGATAGTGAGCAGGAGCTATTAAAGCTCAGCAGAGTCCTCCAGCAGGAGCAGAAGGATCTGCAGCATCACCAGAGTCACTTGGCAAAGATGGCAACTTTAGAGGCCACAGTGAAACAGCAGGAAGAGGTGAACAGTCTGTTACTAATCTAATTTGACGATAGTGAATATGCTTCTCATGTGACTAGCAGCTTATAATTCGCATGTGGGGATATTTATGTTTGTGCCATCCTTATTTTTAGGTCATAGAAAAAATGGAGAAAGCATTAGATGGAAAGCTCAGAGACAAGAATATTCATCGTGGTGACAAAAGGCTGATGCTAAAGGAAGGAGGTAAGTGCACCCAGTGGGAACAATTATGGTCACAAAAGCACTGACACTGAGTGGAGTGTCTGATCTCCTTTCATGCTGAGAAGATGGCCTTAAAAAGAAGGAAATGAAATCAGCCTTGGCAGCAGAGAACGCCCGTCTCAGAAAAGAGCTGGAAAGGATTCACCAGCTGCCTGCACCACTCAAAACACAGCAGTCAGACCAGGTACTTCTTAAACTCCTTAAATATTGCTAATTACTATGATAGTATCCAAATTTTCCCTCGCAACTCCTGAAAGTGACACTTTTTTTTCTTTTTTTACACACAAGGAGGAATGGAGTTTACGACATAAATTGGAGAGGGCTGAGGCACGAATCCAAACACTGGAAGCTCAGGTAAAGAAAATATAAATAAGATATACTTGGTCTAATTATTTATTTCCTTATAAATATATATTTTTTTCTTTTGCATCTTTAAAGCTGGAGGAGAATGCTAAAGTATGGGGGAGACAGAAGCAAGAAATGCTGACCAAACTGAGCGAGCACAGGCACGGCTTCATCCGAACATCCACAGCAATCCTTCAAAATGTTCCTTCGGTCAGTCAGGCCTCACTCTTCTCTATATAATTATGGTATGAAGGGATTTAATATTTTCTCATACTGCATGTTACTTCCTACAGCTCCTTATACCAGCAAAGAGGACAGCAGAAGCAAAACCTGTAAAAAGACCTGCAAATGAATTGAACTGTTGATGGTACACACAGAGTCTGTGATTTAAAATTTAGATGTAATTCAAATGTGATGATTTAATCTGAAAAGTGTGTTTTAAATGTAAACCATAGACAATTACATATAAAAACAGATACTTTGTATCAGTTGTATTTTTTTATTCATCATTGGTACATAAATGAACATTTTTTGCCAAGTACAGGTTGAATAAATTTGCACAATGCATTCCGGATTTTTAGTATATTTCACACACAGAGTACATGTCCCTTAGTAATCACATTTTTCACTAAGCAATCTACAATATGTATCATTACTTTGTTGTCTAGCTATAGAAATACTGAGGTAAAAACTGAGGTTTACTGCACAGCTTTAGCTTATTCCTTCCTTCCTGTGTTTTTCTTGCTCTCCCTACAACTCTAAGGTTGGAAGATTTTCATTTGTTGTTCATATTGTGGAGTTTTGTGAAGCCGTTTACAGTTAATTTCATCAAACACGATGTTACTGACTTGCTTGTAGAGGTTTCAGGGTCAATATTATGGGCTTGTCTGGCAAGAGAATTAGCTCAAAGGTGCTCTGTACTTCCACATGTCGCTGTTTCTCCACTCTGAAGTTCTCAAGAATCTGCAAAAGTAACACTGGCAGTTTGTATGATGTCAGTGTGCCACATGTATATGGAAATACTGCTGATTATATATCTTACGTGGATAAGAAAGAGTTGCATCTCTGCTTCGGCTATTCTTCGTCCTAAACACTGACGGGGCCCAAAGCCGAAGCCCAGACTTCTGAAGTAGTGGGTCTCGGTCCTCAGCCAGCGAGAGGGCTGATACTGCTCCGGACGAAAAAACACCTTGGGGTCTCTTCCCATAGCATACAGCCCTAATTGGACCAGAGTCTGAATACACATACAGACATATACAGACACAACAACATGAGTTTGTATGAAAATGGTCAAATACTCAAATATAGATACATCATTTATATGTTTTTGTGCCTCCTACCCCAGCTGGGATGTGATAGTTTTGAATAATTATGTCTTCTGCTATGTATCTTTGCAAGCTCACTGCCACCGGATGCAACCTGAGACACAAAAAGAAAACCACTTTTATAAAAGAAACACAAACTAATGAACTAAGAGAATTGCAAAAGTTCATTCTGATAAAGTGTATCTTTTCTGGTCTTATCTTAAATGTCTTGAACAAGTGTTTCAGTCACCTGAGTGTTTCCTTCAGAGCACCTTTGACCAAAGGGATCCGCTTCAGCATCTCCAGCAAATCTCCCTGACTTTCGGCCCGAGCTGCAACCACCTCTGCCCTGAGCTCCTCCTGGAGGTTGGGGTGCCTGGCTAATTCATACAACGTCCACAGAAGCGTTATAGAAGTCTGTAACACAACCAGAAGCAGCCTTAAAAATCTGGATAACAGTCACACAGTTCCTCATACTTTGATTTTTTTCTCCTTACTGTATCTACTCCACCCGCCATCAGTTCAGTGACACTGGCTTTGATGTCTTCAATAGACAGCTTGTCCAGCATGAGCAGGCTTGCCAGGACTCCTGGGTATTTCTTTGGAGTGCCTGCATCCTGACGCAGCTTCTTGTAGATGTTCTGGATACAGCGGTCCGCTGATGCAACGAAAGGATAGAAATGAAACAAGAAATTGCACCACAGTAAAAGCAAAACTGTATTTTTAAATTTCAGAATTAAATTTTCAACCTATGTGTCCTACCGTGGTTGAATATGCCATCCCAGGCCTCCACATGGTCCCGCCACACCTTTGATCCAGTCTGCTTCAAGACAGCAGGAGGTATGTACAGCATGGGCGAAGTAGTCTTGAACATAAGGGTGATGCAGTCAATGAAATGCTGAGCTTCTGGGTCAATGTAGTCCAGCATCAAACCCAGACGCTCACCATACAGCACTGAGCTCACCGCTATATTGGACAAAACAAACATGAGATAGAAACAAGTGATGTGTGATTGAGTTTAAAAAAGGCAGGAATAATTAGAATTGAATATTTTAAATAAATGTTATTCTTACATTCTAATGCATATTTAAAGAGCTCTTGAGAGAGGTCAGTGGTCCACTTGTTCTGGCCAGTTCGCTTGATCTTTTTGTGAACTCTGGCCACAAAATCCTGACCCACTTCATCCAGCAAAGGCACAAAGTTTTCCAGCATCTTCAAGGAAATCACCTCCTTGTTGAGAATCACACGGTTTGATCTCCAGTCTTCTCCATTCCTGTGTGACAATCAGATTTTAATTTAAAAGTATTTAGCTAGCACTGGTAATGCTTACTGAAAAGACTGGTTTTGTCAAAGTATCTGAATAGTGGAAGAGTTGGAAGAGGACAATAACAGGACGTACTTAAGAAGAACTCCATATTTGCGATTTCTGTAATCTCTGTATGATGTCCATGCTTCAACCTTCAGCCTTTTAGGATAATGGCCCTCTGCTTTGAAGAGGATGGCAGCATCCTCAGGGTTGATGATATTTACACTTTCATAATAACCTATTTTTTCTCTGCCATACAGAAAACAAGAAAAGAAATTGTGAGATGAACATTTGATCTTGGAAATTGTAGGTTACAGGTTTGTTTTTTTGTTTTCTTAAAACCCATCACGTTTTGGTCAGCCATGTGCAGTAATTTTTTCATTTTATGTAGAACGAATCAAACAGCCTGGACTCCTTTACCTGTAAATGGGTCCAAAAGTGTTGAAGTTCTGCAACATGAGGCGGTGAAGATTTCTGAAGCCATCCAACTTCCAGAAATTGTACAAGTTAGCCCAGCCATTCTTCCACAGTCCAGGAACCTCATTGAAAGGCCTGACGATGCTGCTGCTTTCCGAGTATGCCTGTCTGACCATCGGCATGCTGCTGCTGCAGCGCACACCTGATGCTGTAAGCTCCTCTGCCCAGCACAGCGGCAGCATCACAGGGCTACGCCTAACACTCCACTTGGCCATCTGAACAACAAAAAATGCTCACTCTGCTCTACCTTCAGCAGCTACTCTGGCTCTGCCAAGGACGTCTGGTGCAAAAAGAGGGAGGCGAGAGGCTGGTCTAGAGTCGGCCCCCCTTTCTGCCCTAATCAAGGCTTTCTAGTTGAACCTCGCAGAATAGACCAAAGAACGGCATATCTGATTATGACAGAGCTCTGCCACATTACTGAAGCTTTTATCTAGTTTCATGGCTCTTTTTATAATCATGTTTCAAACAGTGTTGCATAAAATAACCTTCAGAAAGCACGTTATCTTTGTAAACAAGCATTTACTTTGAATTTGTGAGAAATGATAAGAATATTACAGAAATTCAGTCACAGCATACATGAAAAACACAGTTTATAGTTAAAATTAAGGATTTAATAAATAAATTAAAATGTACTATAGTTGATGTTTCTTAAGTAGCTTTATGAGTTCTTCCAGCTTCATGGCTGTTTTAATGTCTCCCTGGACTTTAAGTCTGCCACTTGTAAAAGCAGCTATTGGTCGCAGTTCACCCTGAAACATGGCCAGAAGGTCACGGTCACTCATATTCAGGGTTACATCTGGTTCTCGACACAAGGACCCTTCCCCAGCTGCACCGCTACCTAAAGTACAAAGGGAAATAGACAGATTTCATTTTTTTATGTTTTCATACACACATTTAGCGCCAAGTAAAAATTCCATAATTGTGACATTTATCACCTTGGCTCAGATCTACATAGTAACGGCGCTGTTGTCCATCTCCTGAGCTGATGTCAAACTGATAACAGGCCCCAACCTGGCGGACCAAAGACTCAGACAGGAGCAGCTTGACTTTACTGAGCAGCTCTTCAACACAACCTGGTGTGGCAGTGACAGACTCAGCAGCACTGCTGAGCTCATCTGTAAATGCTACACTGTCCTCTGAAGAAAGAGGTAAAGATTACAGCAGTAATTATGAAAAAAATGCAAGAAGATTTTTTAAGTGTTCTGTCTTACCCTGCTGAGGCCGTGATGTGGCACCGTGGCTCAAAAAGTGCATGGCCAACTGCTGAATGGGGCCAGTGAGGCCTTCAAGTCCAGGTGCAGAGGGCATAATCAGGGGGGCAGAGGGGCTGTCCTCTGGGGCTTTCAGTAGAGAACCAAGGGTAAGCTCTACTCTATCCACCTCCAGCCCCCAAGGACGAGTCATCTCGTTTATGTCCATCTGTAAACATGAAGCATGAATGTAAGCATGAACTGATACAGCAAAGAAATCAGCACAGAGTAGCTGAAGCGTGTCCTCACCCCAAGATATTCCCCTAGTTTCACTCTCTCAGTTTGAATTTCCCTGACGGTCTTCTTGGCCAGGCTGTGGGTCAAAGCCTTCTGTGCCGTCATTCTGGTGGAAGCATTCAGATCCTGGACTGACACCACTGACAAGACTGGGTTCCAGATCCTGAACTGGATGTCTGCTCCCACTGACAACACACCACCATCCCGAGTAGTCACCTATAACAGCACAGTGTACTGACAGCTGAACTTACATGAAGCCAAACTGGCAAAAGAATGAGTAGTACATAAGCATCTCCTCTTAAGTAAATAACATTCACAGCTCCTAAGAGGAATGGTTTTGCAAAAATTTGAAGTTCAATTGAATATAAATTGTGCCATCAGCTTGAAGTTTGAATTGTTTTTGTCTTTTTTTAAAAAGTGTATTAAAGGTAAGAATGACAGGCTAAGCCATATGAGAAGGAAGAAATTATCTCCAGCACACACAACATAAATTTCATGGAACTGAAGTTACCGCTTTTAAAACATTTTTAAATGGTAAATGACGCGTATAATTCAGAAGTGTTGTGTTACAGTGTGGCAAGAGAAGAAAAATCAACTGATCTTATGCAATCAGCAACCAGGAAACAACGGCACACAGATCATGTAATTCATCCTATGCTAACCTCTCCTGTGGCTCAAGGATAAAAAGATATAATGTAACACTTCTTTAGCTATTAATTATCATGTACTGTACATGTATATGGGCAGACATACATGCCCATACATGTATATGGGCAGAGGGGATCTCATCCAAAAGACTATCAAAACCAATTTTTAGCAAACATGCTGAAACATCTTTTTAAATGCCACAGGCCAGCTATACCAATAATAGCATGTCTGGCAGTTTACCTGGCAAGGGGGGATGTTGAAAGCACGGGTGCGCAGATCTACTTTCTGCCACTGATCAATGAGAGGCAGCACAAGGACGATACCAGGGCCCTTTGGAGGACATATTCGACCCAGACGAAACACTACTATCCTCTGGTAGTTTGGCACAGTCTGAATAATAAAAAACAAAACAAAAAAAAAAAAAAAACAAGGTCTGCTTATTCTCAACAAGTGAGTGGAGATGCTATGGGTGCAATTCATTAAGCCAAACTTACTTTCAGTACAAACCATCCCATTATTGGAAAGGTTAAAAAGGTGCAGATGTAGACCAGGGAGATGACAACTAGGTTGCAGATCCACGACAACCATCCCTGGGAGGTGTCTAAAAGGGAGAAACCCCAAGAAGGGGTTATTTTCATTATTGATGGTCAAGTTAAGTCACTCGCACCCAGAGCTATGCGGTGTACAAAGTGTACTAGTATGCTAAAGTATATGAAATATAGGAACAAATGACTAAAGTATTGTGATAATGTCATATCGTGGGCTGTCTGATGATTCCCACCTCTAATATATGAGACACTTCATTATATTCTTTGTGTATTTTGATATAACTTATGTTGACGTCTTTTAAAAATCCTTTGCGGTTACGAAAAAGAGGCTAAGTGTCTACCTTACTTTCTCTTTGAAGTGAATAACCATCGTACCCTAAACCACAAATTATGTCCCCCTAAACCAGCTCGTGTTAACTAGTGTCCTACCTGTGAAGTCGTTTTCAGTAACATTGGGGATGTAGTCAAACGAAAGGCCTTTGTGGTAGCTGTCAGAGTCCACAAACAAACCAGGAGTTCTCGGAGTGCTGAAGTCCCTTTGAGGGAGCAAACGATACGAGTTTTTAAACATTGGTAATTTGAAATAATCGCTATCGCCTAATTAATGCACCTTCATACTGTTTATCGGGCACCGTGCAGATGTCAGGGCGCCAAAAACTTTGTTTTCATACACTTTTACGTTTGCTCACTATGCTGATGCACTTCCCTGTTTTTGTTTTGGTACGCCTCTGCTTCTTCCTCTTCTGCCACGGAGGCTGTCAAATAGCCTTTAGGCGCATTAGCGCCGCCCTCTGGATTGTGGGCGATAATCCCTAAAATAGGCCGGGTTGTGCCAAAAAGTGATCATCTGTCAAAAACTAATTTCCAAAGATTCGATGTGTTTTTTATGTGTAATGTCTTTACTTATATTAGTAAATAGACGTGAGTGAACAGGATTTACAAAGGGGTTATATATAACATTTTAAATGTACCTGTTTTAAACACCTGCACTCTAGACATATTGAAGACGGAGGGCCACAAGTGAAAACATATATTAAATAAAAACATTATTAAATAATTAATTAAATGTGTCATTAAAATTAGAAATTTAAATGAAATGAACTGATATTGAATCATTTAATGAGTATATATACATGTGTGTGTGTATATACAGTGGCTTGCAAAAGTATTCGGCCCCCTTGAACTTTTCCACATTTTGTCACATTACAGCCACAAACATGAATCAATTTTATTGGAATTCCACGTGAAAGACCAATACAAAGTGGTGTACACGTGAGAAGTGGAACGGAAATCATACATGATTCCAAATATTTTTTACAAATAAATAACTGCAAAGTGGGATGTGCGTAATTATTCAGCCCCCTGAGTCAATACTTTGTAGAACTACCTTTTGCTGCAATTACAGCTGCCAGTCTTTTAGGGTATGTCTCTACCAGCTTTGCACATCTAGAGACTGAAATTCTTGCCCATTCTTCTTTGCAAAACAGCTCCAGCTCAGTCAGATTAGATGGACAGCGTTTGTGAACAGCAGTTTTCGATCTTGCCACAGATTCTCGATTGGATTTAGATCTGGACTTTGACTGGGCCATTCTAACACATGGATATGTTTTGTTTTAAACCATTCCATTGTTGCACTGGCTTTATGTTTAGGGTCGTTGTCCTGCTGGAAGGTGAACCTCCGCCCCAGTCTCAAGTCTTTTGCAGACTCCAAGAGGTTTTCTTCCAAGATTGGCCTGTATTTGCCTTCATCCATCTTCCCATCAACTCTGACCAGCTTCCCTGTCCCTGCTGAAGAGAAGCACCCCCAGAGCATGATGCTGCCACCACCATATTTGACAGTGGGGATGGTGTGTTCAGAGTGGTGTGCAGTGTTAGTTTTCCGCCACACATAGCGTTTTGCATTTTGGCCAAAAAGTTCAATTTTGGTCTCATCTGACCAGAGCACCTTCTTCCACATGTTTGCTGTGCCCCCCACATGGCTTGTGGCAAACTGCAAACGGGACTTCTTATGGTTTTCTGTTAACAATGGCTTTCTTCTTGCCACTCTTCCATAAAGGCCACCTTTGTGCAGTGCACGACTAATAGTTGTCCTATGGACAGATTCCCCCACCTGAGCTGTAGATCTCTGCAGCTCGTCCAGAGTCACCATGGGCCTCTTGGCTGCATTTCTGATCAGCGCTCTCCTTGTTCGGCCTGTGAGTTTAGGTGGACAGCCTTGTCTTGGTAGGTTTACAGTTGTCCCATACTCCTTCCATTTCTGAATGATCGCTTGAACAGCGCTCCGTGGGATGTTCAAGGCTTGGGAAATCTTTTTGTAGCCTGCTTTAAATTTCTCAATAACTTTATCCCTGACCTGTCTGGTGTCTAAATCCAATCGAGAATCTGTGGCAAGATCTGAAAACTGCTGTTCACAAATGCTGTCCATCTAATCTGACTGAGCTGGAGCTGTTTTGCAAAGAAGAATGGGCAAGGATTTCATTCTCTAGATGTGCAAAGCTGGTAGAGACATACCCTAAAAGACTGGCAGCTGTAATTGCAGCAAAAGGTGGTTCTACAAAGTATTGACTCAGGGGGCTGAATAATTACGCACATCCCACTTTGCAGTTATTTATTTGTAAAAAATATTTGGAACCATGTATGATTTCCGTTCCACTTCTCACGTGTACACCACTTTGTATTGGTCTTTCACGTGGAATTCCAATAAAATTGATTCATGTTTGTGGCTGTAATGTGACAAAATGTGGAAAAGTTCAAGGGGGCCGAATACTTTTGCAAGCCACTGTATATATAGATGTTAATTAATTATTCAATTACTTAATTTTGCAGGTCTTCTGCAATTTGGGGCCCTCACATTCTAAAGGTAGGTGAAGCCCCTCCTCTCATTACACTGCATGTTTATAATCCATCTGTTAAGGTAACATGGACATATTAAAAGTACTCCACTATATGTTCAAGTCACAGTTTTTTGTTGTGACCCCAAAGCCTATTTTTTAAGCAGTATACATTTTCCTTATGAATTAAATGTTATCTCTTTTATTTCGAAGGCACTATGCACAATATTAACATAATGATAAGAAGAATTAACAAATATATTGCACTGCTTCACCCCTGTCTTACTCATTTGTAGAAATTAACTTTTAAATTATGTATCTGAAGTAGTGTTCTAAACAAATGTATGATATATGCAAGAGAATGTGATGCTCTGTTTGCTCTAGTACAAAACGTGGCCTACCACAGAGCTGTTGCACCTGTGGATATAATTGTCTTTTACCCAGTATAAATATGGTTTTCTCTTTCTTATAATCTCTGTGTCATACTTTTAATATTTTTTCAGACCATTGAGAACAACCTGATACATTTAATACAATTCAACAAAGAACATGATGGTCACAAAACAGTTGGAAGATAAACCTATCAGAGCGCTTTGGTTTCTGTTTCATGTTCTTCTCAAAAGATTAATACTTTTTATACTGAATTCTATATTTTATAATGTTTATTGCATTATTTATTTACTCTATTTGAATCAAATAGAAAAAAATTCCCAGAAATCATTATACTTGACAATATAACTTCATATTTATAGACATTTAAAACATTTAAAAACATGTTTGCTGGCATGTACTGTTATTTTGCCTGTTAGTCAGTACACTGAATGATTAAGTCTAGCTGTAAGCTTCACAAGACGACTTTGTGGTTATAACTTAACAGAAAAATGTCCTTTAATAGAATGCCATAACCAGAAGTAAGCCTTTTTCTTGAGGAAAAAAAGCACAGTTTCACATAAATGTCTCTGATCCATTCATGACTGTGTTTTTCAAACAGTAATATGTCAAAATATCTTTTGTCATAAAGGCTTTTTTGCATTAAACATGAAAGAAGTCATCAGTATAATGCATGAATTACACAGTCACACAGCTTGTTGCTTGCAGGAAGTTTTCCTCCGTGTGCTTAGTTTTTGAACATGTCACACAGCAGCTTCTCCATGGGTGTGCTGCCAATAGTCCTCTGAAAGAACAGCTTAGCAATCTTCTCTGAATTCACAAAGCGGAGGGAAGGCAGCAGAAGAATTAATCTCCCAAACCTTGTTGGACAAAAACAAAAAGAGCTTAATGTTTCTGTGAGGGGGAGAGATTTGACGTTCTCCAGCTGTTATTATGTTTGAAGATTTTGTCGTATTTTGTTAGAAAAGAAAGTGCAGTTACCTGGCACCCTGGTTGGGGTACACTGAATGGATGTGCTGACCCAGCAGCACCTGTGACTGGTCCTGTAGATTCTCCACCTGTTCTGGATCTTTAAGGTTGCGTACCTCTGCGCGGGAGATTCAAACAGCTGACATCGGTTTGGTGATCCAGAAATCAGTGACTACCATCGCTGCATCAGTGATTCCTTACCTGGCTTAAACAGCACAATGGCCTTCAGACAGGCAAATTCTGTCGGGTCAACAGTCAGGGCTTTAAAGCGACTAAAGACTTCTTCTAAGATCTGCAGGTCAGCAGTAAGAAGGCTGATATTGGCTTGCTGTGGGGTAGAAAGGTCTGGCAGAGACAAAAGAGGACAGCTGTCCATGGGCAGAGACCACTGGATGGCACACAGGAGGAACATCTCACTCCAAGCTTCTTCAAGAAGAATCACCTGAGGATTTCACAGAAATGTTGAGAATCTCATTAGTCTCACACACTATCCATATACGTTAAAAAAAACATTTTAATATACAAATACACAAAGAAAAAATATCTGTCTACAGGCCTCACCTGGTCACGAAATGGCAAGTGAGCAAACACAGGCAGATTTTTTGCCCACTTGACTGACATGAAGAGGAGTCGTGCCGATGTCTCATACACATTCTCTGGACAGCTGGAGGTATAAGGGGACAAGCGGCTGTCGAAGGGAGTGAGGTCCCTCTCTGAATTTGTTGTCACATCAATATTTTCCTCCACTGTGTAGCAGAAAAAGAGACATAGGCATTACAATCCAAATATCCCACACAGTAAAGTCAAATCAAAAAGTCTGTTTTAAAAATATTTTTACTCATTTCAAGACAAATAGGTTTACACCTCTATCCTCCAAGTTATTTTACCTCTTTCATTTGATCTTACCGTCCTCTGGCTCCAGTTTTGCACAGGTCTCTGCAGTCAGCAGGCTGACCATAAAGCGGTGGTTGTTACTTATGTTGCTGCAAGGTTTTACTGTGGCAGAAATTGGAGCTGACGACGTGACCAAAGGCCTGGAGATGACTGCTGAGTAGGTGTCAGAGGGGCTGAGCGCTTGAGTGGTGACCAGGTGCTCCTTTTTGGTTTCGACATTTATAGAGTCCGGACTGACGTGAGCTGTGCTTCGAGGCTGTCGCTCATTCTGCACAGCTGCCACAACAAAGCACAGGAAAAGCTACACCATCTCACAGTGAGGCTTTAGATATTTCATATCAATACGCACAGATAATATCTACAAGGTCTGCTTTTTCTGAGTTTCTCACCATCTTTGTTCATGCCAGCCTGGAGGCACTTCTTTAATCGACAAGCTTGGCACTGGTTTCGATGCGCTTTGTCAACAGGGCACCTGCCATTTCCAGCCTGGCATCTATGAAATAAAGACACAGATGGAGTTAAAATGCACTTCATTAATTGTCATATGATTGTTTTCCTGTTATGTACAGCTGCCTTTCACAGAGCCACTTGCCCACCTATAGACGAGTCTTCTCCTCACACTGCGCTTGAAGAAGCCGCTGCAGCCATTACAGGCAAAGATGCCATAGTGTTTGCCACTGCTTGAGTCAGAGCAAACTTTACAAAGCAGGCCTTGGCCAAACGATTTACGCAGACCTTTTTCTGTAGAGAATAGATAGTAGAAATACTTAAAATCACTCCAGATTCTTTTGAGCACCAACGCTGTTTTAACTACAGACTGATGTAAAATTAGCTCACTCTTTTACGCATTTTGAGCTTTGTGTCAGATTCTGTGTGTAAATCTATGTATTTAAAACTTTGTGAGCATTAATTATGAGTCTAGTCTGCTGTACTGAGAAGCCTTTAACAATCATCATCTTAAAGCTTTCTAAAATCTTGCACATTTTTAGTAATTTGTAAGTAATGGCTCACCTGCTTGAGCTCCGTCTGTGCTCTGTTGCGTGAAGTCCTTCAAGGTGTCCGATGAAAACATGTTCATCTTTGAAATCTGCTCCTCCATCCTTACTGAAAGACATATAAACATAAGATGACTTCCTGTTTTGCATGAACTGTTTTCTGTGATAAAGTACTGGCCACAATTTTCCCAAAAACATGCTCATCAAAAGTTTTTTCTTTACACTACCTCACAGAAAGCTTCTGGGAAGATCCTTAAAGAATAAGCCTGGTTGAGTGATCTGGATACAGTGCTGATGTTCTTGTACTGCTTAAATCTGATGAAGCTGGGGTCAAGGGAGATACAACTCGCCGTCTTCTTTCTTTCTCTCTCTCCAGAATGAGTGTGAGAGCTTGAGTCGTCTGGAGGAAGACAAGGAGATTAGCACCAGGCGCTGTGTAAGCAAATGCTGATTTGTCATCCTCTTAATCTTTACCGTCTATAAGGGTAAATCAATCAGTCACACCACTTACAGGCACTAAGTATATTCATTCCTCTTTCCTCTCTCGCTCCTTCTTTCTGTCTCTCTCTGGTTATTTTGTTAGTTGTGGTTCCTAGAATATTTAAAAGTAGAATGGGAGGCAGAGTCTTTAGCTTTCAGGTCCCTCTTCTATGGAACCAGCTCCCAGTTTGAATTTGGGAGACAGTCACCCAAGATTAGGCTTAAAACATTCCTTTTTGACAAAGCATATAGTTAGGGCTGGAACAGGTGATCCTGAATCCACTCTTAGTTATGCTGCAATAGGCCTAGGCTGCTGGGGGTGTCCCATGATGCACTAAGTGTTTCTACACCACTCGACATCTAATCATTCTTTATTATTTATTTCGAATTTAAAGTGCATTGAGGAGACTGCTCTTGTGATTTGGCACTATATAAAAAACTGAATTTTCTCCTAGATTGTTTTCTTCTCATCCTGTTTTGTTCTGTTCTGCTGCGAACGATGTCCCCACATTACTCCTATAATCAGTCTATTTCTGTATCATGCCAAATGATATTACAAGACAGCAACTTTTTTTCCCTAAAAACATCAGTGTTGGTTTATTTGCTCATGTGTTCAGAGATGCAGTTTAGCTTTATGGCACTACAGTTCTGCGCTGCAAGGATTGTATCAGTGTCACTGTAAGCATGATTTGCAGAAGAAATTTCCTGCTAGCAACAGCCAAGAAGCAAACTATTATATTAGTGCTCATCAGCAGTAGACTGTCTTGTTTTGCTTTGTTTTATACCAGAGTTAAGATGTTCCTTCTGTGCCATATTGACTCTGTCGATGACATTAACAACCTCAAGAGAAGATAGCCACCCCAAATTAGCAAAAGAGCTTAACCTTCAATGAAATGTGATCTCCTTCTGGGTGGGGGGTCACGAAAGAGCATAATGAGAAGAAAAAGAATTAGCACAAAGATTGAAAGAGCAGCAAAGGGTTGAACCTTAATTCCATTTTACTGCCATATGGTGGCTTTTCTCTGAAGCCCCTGTCTGCCTAATTAAGTGATGCAACTTATTTTTAAGAAAATTTGAACTAGATTAACTCAAATGAATCCTTTCTTGCCTTGAATGGCTTTACGGAAATTCTCATCTCTCAAAAATCTAAAGAAATGTGCACACTATTTTCTGTATTGAATATTGCATATAGCTGACCACATATAACACCATAACAAAGACACTAATACTAATGATTCCTACAGTCTCCATAGACTGAATTATATCACGACTGTTATCCTCAGTAAATCACTCTTGAATTTAAGAGACCAACTTAGCATTGAAAACAGAGCTCTTTTTGTTGCCCTAAACTGGTGTATAAATGGATTAAGCATGGGTTGTCTTCAAATTATTGCTGTGCACATGGGGCCACGTAAACCCAGAACCTATAACACTCACAGGTTTGACACACTGTGGTAGCTTGTGAAATTATATGAAAAGGCTAAATGATAATTACAAAACCTTTTGTCAGTTATGTTACCATCAGCTTACTAGAGAATGAATAACTATAGCAATCTGAGTATCAGCTATTCAGGTAGTCGCAAAACGTAGAAATTTCTTCTGAAACTTTTTTTTCTACAAAAGACAAAAAAAAATTCTTAAAAGAAAATATCTAAAACTGATTCTAACCAGAATAAAATCAGTGCACAAATGAGGAAGAGTACAAGTATATCAGAATCTTTAGTTTAAGAAACAGATGTCACAGCTGCCTGCCTCAAAAGGCTATGCATTGAGAAAGAGTGGAGGGATTGTAAAGACTGAAAATGTAAGGGCTTATGCTTGAGACTGGTCATTAAAAGTAATATTTTGCTATCAGATGTGCAAAAGGATCAATTCGATTCAATTTCCGGTCCGATTTTATTTATATAGCACCAAATCACAACAACAGTCACCTCAAGGTCCTTGATATTGTCAGATAAAGACACTCCAATAATACAGAGAAAATCCCAACAATCAGATGATCCCCTGTCAGCGGGCACTTGACAACAGTGGGAAGGAAAAACTCCTTTTTAACAGGAAGAAACCTCTGGCAGAACCAGAGTCAGGGAGGAGAGCCCATATGCTGCCCATCAGGGTTTGAAGGGAGGGAGACAGGGAAAGACTGGTAAGGAAGTTCTACCGGCAAACAAAATTAAGTTGGAGGTGACCGCCTGGGTCAGTAAGATCTGTCAGATGTCCTTGATGAAAAATGGCATCAAGCACATATGATAGGAGGGGTGATTAGTTTGGATTCTTTGGTGGTGATGAAGTGGGAACTTTTTGAGTGTCAGTGACCTTCAACTCTGACTCTGTTTGGACAATGACTGAAAGACACAAGAAATATTTAGAAAGAGCTTAGTATAAGTGTATAAGTAAAACATATTTTTAAAAAAAATAGTTTTCAAACCAGAGACTTCCTGAGTGGTATGTGAATCGCTTTTATTATACTATATTGGTAGTTATATAGCAGTTTTTCAGATGTTTTCCTACTACAGGCCTCATCCATACAAGTGTTTTTTTTTTTATTACTTAAGCACTTTTAACCTGACATTCACACACTCTGGTGGATGCATCAGGGAGACTGGATGGATGGCTGAATGGATATTTTTATTCATTTGTCATCACTATTACTCTCTTTGATATTTTTATTTTTATTTTGTTCTCCTTTATTGTTGCTATTTTCTTTGTTTCCCACTTTTATTTAAATCCACTTAACTTTCTGTGCTGGTGAAGGCAAATGTAGCATTTGATGTAATAAATAAGGCTTTGAAAGTCCATACACTCTGGACACCTTAATTTAGCACATTAGCATTTACACTTCACACTTGGTGACAGTATAAATTTACAGTGAAAACGACCTCTGAGGAGATTCATAAGTCAGAAATACATATGTAAGTATGGCAACCTGGACTCCCACATCAGATTTTGTAGCACAGGTGTTCCTCACATGTCAGGGCGAGATGATTATTTTGTTCTTAACTCTAGGAACTACACATGTTAAGTCCTTTTTAGCTCAGTTTTTTGAGGGGTTGACTCTCATCCGCACAGTTAAGATGCTGCAGCCATCAGCAAGCTCCTGCTTTGAGTCTTTTATCTGCCAGGAATAACTGTCACGTTTCTTCCCTGCCCGGCCCTGTGATTGTTGTGCAGACACGGCACAATCTTTAGCAGCATGCTGCCATGAGCTGTTTAGATGATTATGTATTTAGTGGAAACATTTATGAGGACAGCGCCGGTCATGTGATTGGACACGCGTCACCAGTAAAACCTTGGCTCTGTTGTTTGTCAGATCAAACAGATCAGTTGCTCATTACATTAACCCTCAAATGCATGGGTCATTTCAAATGCCTTGCATTCATTTAAGGGTCAGGAATGGCATTAACTTATATCACATATCTACATTTTGTGCATATTAAAGACTTATTATTGTAGCGAGGTGCATTGCATAAAAACTACGTGCCCTGCAAAAAACAAGGAAGGCATAATTTTATTGTCCTTCACAGGATGCCCTTGAATGCTAGTTCATAAGTCTTTGCATCAATCTAAGCAGCTTTTTGATATAATCTCCTTGAATGTCAGCAGTTGTCAAAGAGTGAGATTAACTTTTAAAGTTATAGTGGTTCTCTACGGGATCCTCAAATTTGCCAAATCATAAAATAAATGACCATTCTTTATTTGGATTAGGATTTTTATTCATTTAAACTTGAACTTTTTTGAGATTAAAATAATTAAAGTTCAAAATAGTAATAAGTTTAAAACCCCCAATGTTTTTATTACATTTGTAACAGTTTTGTACAAACTTATATCTAAACTTAACCACCTCAAATAAGTAGAAAATAAAGCACACTAACCCTAACCCTGACAGGCTAATGATATTGTGCCCCATATATTAACATATGCACAAGCTTTGATTACACAGGACTCAGCATGTCTGTGTGATTCTAAATGGCCCCAGTGATAGGTTAACCGAGCTTGCTTGCTTAAGCTTTGTTGTGTTTGGTTCAGCATTTCCTGGGGACCCCCCCTCCCCCAACTCCACCCCAATCAGATGAAGTACAAGGAGTGAGGTGTCAGCACTAAGGATAGGGATTGGCCCTCCTTGCCATCTGCTACCATTGCTTTAATCCACACAATGACAAAATCAGCTATCTTGGCCCACATCAGAGTAAAGTCAGCTCTATTCAACAGATGCTCGCTGACAGCTACTGTGAAATCTGTGTTTCTGCCGACAAATTAATCTTATTTGGTTGGATCAGTTGACTATTTCCCAGAAATGTCAAAATAAGCCAGGGTTAAGTGATTTACTTAACAAAGCCCACAGTGCTCAAGTAAAAGTCCAGCACACAAAAATAATAGGTTAAACTGCAACAACAGTAAAGACTTGTAAAAAAGAAGCAGCCGATAGAAGTCATGTATATACACTGACACTCACAACAGCATCCTAAAATGATTTAAAACAGGGCTATTCACATAGTTCAATGCCTTTATTTTATTTTTTAACATAGTCATTCCCTAGGTGGTCTGTAGAGGGAGACACACACCACTTGACTGTGTTACAAAAGTGAACCAACTAAGTAAGACCAAAACTGATGAATCAGAGTTACTGGAACATTTATGGGCTTACACATTACAGTTCACTTACAATAATAAGGGTCATGACCGCTGTTACTTCAGAAGCAGTCTGGATTTCTGTGTAAAAACACAAACAGCCAGGGAGAATTGAAAGTGTCTCCTTTGTAAGAGCAGTGCTGCACCAATGTTCTGAGCATTATATAGACTTTGTTATGGCATCTTAGGGCATTGCAGCATTTTTGGACTTTATATTGCTTTTGTAGTGGCACAGTGGTTAGGATTGTTGCCTCACAGCAAGAAGGTCCTGGGTTTGAATCTGACCAAAGCGTTTCTTTGTTGAGTTTGCATGGTCTCTCTATTTCTGGGTTCTTTCCAGCTACTCTGGCTTCCTCCCACAGTCCAAAAATGTAAAGTTAGGTTAATTTGTGATTCTAAATTGCTCATAATGGTGTGAATTTGAGTGTGAAAGGCTGTCTGTCTGTCTCTGTTAGCTGTGTGACAGACTTGTGACCTGTCCGGGGTGTACTATCTCTTGCCCTGTGGTAGCCTGAATTGGAGAAGTGGAACGATAGGTGGTTTTATTTTTTTATATGCCATCAAAGTAAAGCTGAAAGCTGTAAACAGGTCTCAGGTGGACTGTTTTGCTCAGATTGGTCTGTTATATTGTGTAGGACTTGGGTAAGAGACAGCCTTTATGCTTTTGAAAGGATGCTTATCTGTTTTATAAGCTTTATAATTAGGCCAGACACAGTCATGTGTCTTTTGTCTAGTTATGCTGCTACAGGAACCTCTCTATGCATTTTACCACTGTGACACATTATTTCCTTTGTGTCTCCCACCTCTGTACCTTTGTGCTTACATATCTGTGGTTTCTGGCCCAACAGCCTCCCAAGTGTCTATTCATCACTGCACACTTCTTTTCACTCTGCTCTCTTCACTTCCAATCAACCTTTACAGACAGACGGCCACCCATCTGGATAAGACGGCCACCCATTTGGAATAAGCACTTAGTCACCGTTAGGTGGCTAAGTGTTTATTCCAGGATGATCGGCAAACCTAGGAAAAGGGTTGCTGTTTTTATAATTCCTCCAAATAAACCCGAGATTATTTTCATTGGCTAGTAAACAGTGGTGGTTTTTCTGTTTATTTTTTAAATAAACAGTGATAGTATGTGCAGGGGTCTGTGTCCAATATCAGCAAGCTTTGGAGGAAACTCTTCCTTCCACAGAATTTTGTCTTCTTTTGTTTGGGTTGCTTGCTGAGGGTGGTGTGCAGTTAGTTTCATTTGTAACATTAATCTAGTTATAAAATAGGGTTCAAAGTTTAAATCAGTTGCCTAGGATGAGACGATCATGTGTTCTATACCTGAGACAAACTGTATATTATTCTAATAATAATTTAAAAATCATCTTGATGCTCAATCATCCAGGTAAAGAAATCCCACAAAGTTGATTCTGTTCATCTGGATGTAGCGTTTTTTGGACAAAACGTTTCTCCCACTGAAAATGCTACATCCAGATGAATTTTAATTTTGATAAAAGTCTACACAGCAGTGTGACTTTATTATGATTTTATTACATTTGAATGGAAAAGAGAGCAAGCTACATCATACTGGCGTGGACTTTTTAAACTCAAACTCAACTGCTTTGTATATTTTGTAATCATCTCATATAATATAGGTAAACTTTCACATTTATTACATATGATCACTACTTAATATAAATGTATCAACTCAAATGTAAAATTAAAAAATAGCAGTTGCAATACAAAGAGGAAAATCCCTGAGAAAGCACAAGTGTAAATTTGACTGAAAAGCAGAGAAAAATTTCTTTTTGAAGAATTTACACCTCTTGAAATGCCACACACAATACTTTTTAAAAAAATACTTCCAGTTACACCTCAGAAGTTAATCAATTCAAATGCTCAAAAAAGTCACACGGTCCATTATAATCAAACACCTTGGTACTCGTGTTTGCAGTGTCCAACAAAGAGAGGCTCTGCCTGGATACCCCGCCTGCAAATGAAGTGAAACACAAGCATCAGTGTATATTAAGCAGACCTCATAAAAAAAAAAAAAGAGTGCAGTGATGTGTTATAGGTATGCCATGTGCGTTATCAGAAAAGCTAAAGTACCTCAGGAGTTCGCAACGAAAGTCCTGCAATCGAGGAAACGCCTTGTCCACGTCAGAGGTCTGCTTCTCATCGCTCCACAGTCTCTCTGCGGCAGCACTTGCCCTTGGCCTGTGATTTTGGATTCATCCGGTCATTATTTTGATTAATCTCATGGGCTGCACATTCTACTTAGGTTCTCTAGTTTGATCTTTTCAGGGATCTTTTCAATCTCTTACCAAAGACGTGGGGTCAAATTAGTAGCATCTACATATTCCCCCCACATGCAAACTTCACCCCCTATCACCAGCTTCTTCTGTTCCTCGGTACCTGTGAAAAAGATGTGGATTTTTTTTCTTTAATAACATGTTATACTTTAGAATTGGCTATTTACAGTTCAATGTTATCACACCACTTCAAGTCAAACTTGTCAAGTCAGAGTTTTAATGGGTCTCACTAATAAGAAATCTCTACTGATAGCTCCCACCACCAGAGAAGCACCATGGACAGCACATAAGTGAGCAAGGTTGTATTATTTTGTTATATTACTTGGCCAACACACACCAGAAAAGTTCAGAGGCTGCACGGTATAGTAGTTGCGCCAGTCCTGGCCATAGGAAATGTGGTTGATGTACCAAGGTGCAGCAAGCAGGACCCTGTAGCCAGCTTTGGTGATATCTCTGAGTTCTGCCTCATAAGAAGCGGGGACGCCCTTCCAGATGTGCAGCACTGTGTCCTTAGGAATCTGAGAAGGGTAACAACAACAACTGTCTTGCTCCTTGTGTGTTATATTGCCCAAGTTTTTTTTAGTATGTTGAATCCAGTTGATTAGTATGTTTGTATTAAATACTTTATCATTCAGAAAAGTCACATATTAAAAAAAAAAAAAGCCACAGTTCAAAGAATTTCTAATCCTCAGAGCACAAGCCAGAGCACAAAGTTACTCATCTAGTGCACATTCATGTCTGGAAAAATGCCCAGTCTGGACAATCCCCATGTAGCCAACATTTGGCAACCAGGGTTGAACTTTCCTTGAGCCATTATTCCTAAGCATGTGCACAAGATGAAAGTGAAAGACGTTGGCAAGAATTTTATTTTCTTTCTGGGAAAGCATCAAGCTCAACTTCTGCAGAATCCCAACGCTGCCTCTGATGACAAAGCATACAGTCTAGGCTGTTAAACTAATTATCTCACCAGCATATTATCCTCACATTACTACCAACAAACTGTGCTCAATACAGCCTCTGTCCACGGAGAATTGTTAAACTGAACTGCTGCATTTATTCTTTTTAACATGTTATCTCCCTTGACATTATTTGAAAAACCTCAACAACATCTGTATAATGATTTTACAATTTCCCATCTTTCTCAGTACTTGCAAAGATAAATTTATCTTTGCTTTTTTACCCTAAAATTAAGACAAAGTCTGTTAACTTGCTCATCCTGTCCCTTAAAGAGATTTTTCATATATTTATATAATGACAATAAAGAAAACTGTGCTGAATTGAGTGACCATTACGACCTTGGCCCCTTAGAAAATTATAAAAAACCGTTTGTGAGGAATTTAGGTGTGATTTTTGATAGTAATTTAACATTCGATAAACAGATAAATAATGTGATCAAGACCAGCTTCTATCACCTCCGCTTACTTGCAAAGGTGAAGCCATTTCTCTGCTTCAGAGACTTTGAGAAAGCAATCCATGCCTTTATTTCATCTCGCCTCGACTTCTACAACAACCTCTACTCTGGTGTTACTTCGTCATCTATTGGCCGACTACAGCTGTTTCAAAATGCCGCGGCAAGGCTTCTGACTTCCAAGCAGAAGCGAGAGCACATATCCCCTATACTCACCTCACTACACTGGATGCCAGTAAGTTTTCGAATTGATTTTAAGATCTTGACACTTGTTTTTAAAACATTGCACGGACTAGCTCCTATATATCTTTCTGATCTTTTAAATTGCTATACTCTGGTGAGATCTTTGAGGTCTGCGGACCAAATGCTTCTAGTTGTCCCTAGGTCTAGATTAAAACACAGAGGAGATCGGGCTTATGCTGTGACTGCTCCGAAACTGTGGAATAAACTGCCTTTACATATCAGGACCTCTCCAACACTGGATACTTTTAAAACTCATTTAAAGACCCATTTTTACTCTTTGGCTTTTAATTCTGTGTGAGTCTGTCATTCTTTTATTCTTATTATTTTCTTATCTTTTATTTTACTTAACTTTTAAATTTTATCTGATTATTTTAGTGTACAATACTTTGGTCAACAGTTGTTGTTTTTAAAAGTGCTATATAAATAAAATTGATATGATTTGATTCGAATTTCCAGCAGTTTTGTGTATAAAAACAATGGTTTTTAAATGGCTTGGAGAACCAAATATAAACAGTATCTGTAACTTTCTTCTACTAAGCTTGTCTGATGGAAGCAGCTGTGGAATCTCTAATGGGCTACCAGCAGATTAGGTCAGGAGCAAGCATGTGGTTATGCTTTCAAGACCTTTTTAAAAAAAAAAAAAAAAAAAATCTGGAATATTTAGTAAGACACCATTATGCATATGCTTAACTCTTTGATTATCTCCCAGATAAACAAAGAGTAAATTGCTGGGTTTTTGCTTTGGCAAAGTAGCTGGCAGTAGCAGGATTTTTATATGCGTTCAGCAGTAAGCAGCATCACAACAATCACATCTCTCTGTAGCTGTGTCCAAGATCTTTACACACCAAGTTGTATTATTATTATTTGTTCATACCTGAAAAAAAATAATTTCAGGTACAGTCTTGGGACACAGAACAGTCTTAGTAACACTGATGTATAAACTGGTGGTGTGGATACAAATTAAACACTTTGTACACCATGTAAATAGTCCCCAAATTTTAGCTATCCATAGATATATATTTTAAGTAAAACCATGTTTCATCTGTTGATTAATATCAGACAAACAAACACACACACACAGCAGCTTGCAAATCTTCAACTCTGCACAGCACACAGTTTTCATATTCTGACCCTTGAAGGCGAGGGGCCACACAGTGTAGTAGCGGGCCCAGTTGTGTGTAGGTCCGGGCTGGTCCAGATACCATGGAGAGGCTAGAATTACCCTGAGCCCTGCTTTAACCACCCTGCGTACTTCACACAGGTAACAGCCCTCTCTCCATACCTCCACCACTGATAGAGAAGTGCGCTGTAACACAAGGCTTTGGGCTCTCAGACAGATAAACAGAAAGCATGATATACATAGACTGTATATAAATAATGGACACAGCTAGGTGCCTTCACTGTTGCACTCTTGCTGTTTTAACGAGTATCGCGTTGGGCATCAGTAAGGCTTAAAACTGGCAACTGAAACTAAACACAAGCTTTCTTTTTGCACTCAAGTGACTCGCCCCCTTCAGGACACTAGAAAGAATGCCGATTTCAGGCACTGTGCATTGGCTGTGTTTTTTCAGACCTCTCACGTCCATTGTTTGTATACAGTCCATGGTGAAAGATCAGATCAGATCAGAACAGATGGATGTTGTCAACAAACTGTTTTAAATTGCTGGTTAGTTGGCTCAAACCACTAAACCTGCAGAGTGTAAAATTACATTTGTATCAAATGTATCTGAAGAACTTCTTAATAGAGGATTTTATTTTTTCCACAATTATAAAGGGCCTGGTAAATGGCCTGTATTTGTATAGCGCTTTACTAGTCCCTAAGGACCCCAAAGCGCTTTACACATCCAGTCATCCACACACACATTCACATACTGGTGATGGCAAGCTACAGTGTCAACAGTGTCACAACAAGTACAAAAATAACTGGTGCATTTTTATAGAATATGCATGGATCCTGTAGATACTTGAACAAACTCTAAAATATCTATAATTAATTATCCAAGAACAAAACTGTAAAGACACTGGACTATGCAAAAATGTTGAGGCACTCCTCATGCCTTCATATTTTGCTTCCAAGGAGCAACACCTTGTTGTAATTTTTCAATAGTTCTCCAGGCTGGTTTTTCTTTGGGCATTGGCTGCTTTAGCCAAGGATTTCTTTTAGGCCATTTAACACTTACCAATGAATTATTCATGCATAGAAACACACCCAAGGGATGAACCAGCAAAGAATTTTACATTGTATCTTTAGACACTTTGTCATTAGCAGCAAGATTAGCAAGAATTTTGATCCAGCATGCAATACCATCTGTAAAGCGTCTGATTGGCAACAGCTTCATTTTTTAGCTTGACAATGACCACAAACACTGCCAATGCGGGACAACAAAAATGAAGAGCTTTGAATGTCCTTCAAATCTGGAGAACTATTCCTGAAGACTACTTAAAGAAATTACCAGAAAGCTTGCCTAAGTGCAGGAACATTTATATACACAACTGCACTTATTTCTTATCTTCTTAGCAGAATATAAATAAATTATGGGTGGCTTTTGAACAGTACTGCCCTGGTAAAATATTATAAAATTCATTGAAATTCACATTTTTTTTTTATTTCAAATTTTTACTTGTTAAAATCAACATCATGCACTTCCAACCACATCCTCTGAAAACCACAAACGCAGGAAATGTACATTTTTTATATCATGAAATATAAGTGTTTCGGTGGGGCGTACTTACTCGTTCATGATAGTCAAAAACATCCTGCCACACAATGGATGTTCTGTTGAGAGCTGCAGTGATGTTCACAATGCTAAAAAAAGATAAGCACATGAATGCATCAGTTGGTGTATTTTGAAGAACCTTCTACATTGTATTTTCCCTTTTACAACCTACTTCTCCATGTAGTAAGCTTCCAGTTTGGTGAAGTCTGCTCCAAATCCCATTTTCTGCATGAATGCTCGGACATCAGGGTTGGATTTCCTACAGAAAAAAAATTGTGTTCATTGTTTATGTAAAATTTTCATAAACTCTCTTTTATTTAATTATCAAAAATCAGAAAAACTTATTTGAAATCGTTAACAATCAGCCGACGTGTAAATGATAGTTACATTTTAACCTACCAGCAGGAAAAGTTAACCTCATCTCCTCCTAAGTGGATATAGGAATCAGGAAACACCGAAGACACTTCCTTAAATAGTGTTGCCATGAACTTGTAAGTGGAGGGCAATATTGGATTAACAGGACCAAAAGTACCAGAAGGGGTGCTCCCACTGTAGCAGGGAGTCAACAGGTCAGACTGCCCTGAGAAATAATTGTAAATAATTAATTTGACTCAGTCATATCCTTCAAATACATTTTTTTGCATTTTCTATCGAGTGCAGACAATTTGTTCCACTGATGTAACCACATAAGCAGTAAGTCAGCCCTCACTACATATTATACTGCCATTTATAGTCTTGACTTGCAGATTTGGCAGAAATTATTCCTACTGAGCCTTAACTAGACATCATGCCAAGTACTTTTTCTTCTATAGATCAAAATGCTGAAATCATTTGGACTAAACTGTTTATTATTAATGTCACTTACTGGATGTTGGGAGTTTAACTGAATTTTTACCTTTTCCCCAAGACTGAGTGTGGCCTGGTGAATCAAACTCAGGAAGGACTCTTATTCCCCGCATTCTGGCAAACGAGATCACCCTTCTTACATCTGACTGTGTGTAGATGTGAGTCATCGGATGGAAAGCCCCCTGAATAAGAGCCAGAAGTCGATGTTCAGAGTGGATGCTATTTTTCAGCCATTTCCTACCTCATGAGTCTAAATGCATTAAACCTACTTAGATTTCTGGGATACAATAGCCAAGAACACCTTAGAAAATGAGGATATTTTTTGCAAGGCAAATTGTAATGAATGTGCATAGTTACAGTGAGGATCATATGATAGGACTTACGTAAGTGCCTCAAGGAAGAATATCAACAAACCTTAGCAGACAGGTCCGGAAAGGTGCGGCTCTGATAAGGGAAGGAGGGGTCATCGACAATGTGCCAATGAAACACATTGAACTTACTGAAGGCCATCGCATCCTAACAGAAAACATGTATGTCAATACAGCTTATAATAAATACAGTGAATCAAACAGAAGGCTGAAGTTTAGATTGTGTCGTCTGATTATTACCAGGGTTTTTAAAATGGCCTGCACTGGTAAATAATGACGTGAAGTGTCCAATAAAATCCCTCTGAACTGAAAGCGGGGGAAGTCTTCAATCTCAGTCTTGTTCACATAATACTAAATTAAAAACAAACAGAAAAAAGGGAAAAATATTAATTATGCACATATTTGAAACGTGATTACTCCAGAGGCCTTGTTGTTAGTTTGTGCATTTGGAAAAACTGCGACTTACTGAGCCAAAATCCTCTTGATAAACCAACTGACTGAAGGTTTCCAGACCTGTGCTTAAACAGAGGGTGTACAGTACATAATCAGCAAGTTGTTATACATGATAGATGAGGTTGACAAAATGTTGGAATTTCCCTACTTTATAAATCCACATGCAGTCGGCCTACTTGAAATTCTACTGAGTAAAACTATAATGAATGTGTCTGTGTGTGCCACATGAAGTGTTACATCAGTTGAATCACATGAGTTAAAAACAACTGGAAATACATGGCACAACCTGACAGGCTACTTACTGAATATGTATTAGAACAAGAAATCTGCTACAACTCACCAAGCTTTGACATACTTTGCCAGCTTAAGGTGATGGTTAACATGTTTGTTTAATTACCAATGCTCTTCAAATATATTTTACATACGCTATAATCACCTCTTAGAGCACCCCACACAGTTTCTGCCTTCAGAGATGCTTGTCCAGCAGAGACGCTCAGAGTGTCTGGAACACAAACAGGAGAAATTATGATATTTTGTTAATCTCTATATAGTATTATGGTGGTTAAATTCATTACAACACAGTGGTACTTGCTCTAATCAATGGGCATCAGCGGTTTGTACTTACATTGCTCAGAAGAGTCTTCATCTGGGTAGCTGTCGCAATCATCGCGGCCGACACTTACTTGGACAGTAAATGGTTTATCCACACTGAATCGCAGAAAACCATAACCTGGTGGTGATAAATATTAAACCATTACCACAGTATATGCAGAAGTGAACTTGCACTTTAAGCACATTACACACTGATTTTTTTTCCTAGGAACTGTGGTTCTTGTGTTTGTTTCTGAAAACACAAAAACGAAGCTGTGCTACTCTCGTCCATTGTTATTGTGAGGTTATTTTCAGTTGGTATGCCCGTGCTGGCTGACTGATGACCTGTTGTCTGTACAATGACCATTGATCTGTTTTAAAAGCCAGCATGACAAACAACATTGAAGCCACGTGAGCACTTTGCTCTGTTTATTGTGCGTTTACAATCATGATTTATAATGCCAAACCATCTACTAATAGTGTCCAGATTAGACTTTCACAAAAAGTTAGTTTTTATAAGCTATTTCATATCCTTAGTGTTTTTTCAAATATATATCGAAACAGTCTGACTGAACAACTACAACTTTCAAGTTCAGCAAGACTTTAAATCTTACTTCGTTTTTGCATTGTAAGAATTTCACCTCACTATAAAACCTACCAGATGAGTAGTCTGGAAAAATAAGAGAAAAGTATCTCTTAAATGCTTCATCCAGAACAGAGCAGCCCTCCTGTGCAGCTGATTGACTTCCGTAAGTAAAGTAGAAAGCCTGGGGATTCAGAGGGTATCGCTCCGGTGAGGAGGTAATAGATTGCGGTAAAGGCCATACTCCCTCAACTGAGTGCAGACCAAGCTGGAGGAAAATAAAAAACACCAAATTATAGTTGGGAAAAGTGTATCGTCCAGACGTTACTACAGACATGACTTCCCTCGCTCTTCACTAGCGCGAACTGCACCGTCAAAACGATACCTGTCATGTGCTTAGATGGATGCAATCACATGACTGCGGCCAGCGAGTTAATAAGTCAAGTTCGTCTTCCGGAAAATATAAGTAAACATTATTTTTATTTAAACATTATTTTATTTGGTAAGACCTGGACCAAGGTCGCTGTAGTTTAAATAAATGTTAAATTTACAGGAAATGCTTTCAGTTTTAGTTGATATATATATATATATATATATATATATATATATATATATATATATATATATATATATATATATATATATATATATATAACACTAGTTTAAGGAAGCATGTAGAGTGGGACTTACTAATACTCACACAACTGACTTAACAAAGTGTTTGCAAATGTGTCATGCAATGTGCCTGAACCGCAGAATCTGACCCGGATATATATAAGCATCCCTTTAAAATATAAGTAAACGTAAGTTATTTTAAGTCATTCTATAATTTTATTAAGAAGTACAATTTATTAAATGAAATGTATTAAATGAAAAGTAAAGGGAAATGACCGAACTCACTCACGAAACTCATTCAACAGGTAATTCAACAGAATGTTAAAAATGATGATAATAAAAAAAAATACAGAATTTTTTTTAAAAAAAGACCGAACTATTATAACTCTGTTTTGGTATATAAAACACACACACACACGCAATCACTGCTTAAAATTATAGGCAACTCACGTTATATCTTTTTTCTGCTATTAGCCTTCATTTATGAGAACGAAAGTATTTTACGTTTGCATTTGATGTGACTCTTCAATTATAGATGAAAATCTTCCAAATTCGTACTTATTTGATTCAGTTGTTGTTGTTCTTTTTATAAACACTTAGGTTAAAACAAAAGTTTGTTATATTAAATGTTTTTTACATCCGTTCTTGCCCTGCTCGTCTGACGTAAGGCAGTCGTCAGTTGGTGACGCTGTGTCTCTTTGTTGGCTTAGCAGCAGCGGCGACGTTTTGTTGTTATTTTCGCCGCAGCTGAAAAACGGGCTCGGATCAACGTTTCATACGCTATAGACCTTTAGGTGTGCTTGTCACTTGCTGATAACCGCGCTAGGAATGGACTCAGACGAGGGTTATAACTATGAATACGACGAAGACGAGGAGGAATGTAGCGAGGACAGCAATGAAGAGGAACCCGACGACGACACCCTGGAGCTCGGGGAGGTGGAGTTGGTCGATCCCGTGGTGGCCGGCGGGGAGCGAGATGAGTGCGGTGAGACTGGCGGAGGGGGCCACGGCCCGGGCGAGGAAGAGGAGGAAGACTACCGTTTCGAAGTTTTGACTGCCGAGCAGATCCTCCAGCATATGGTCGAGTGTATTAGGGAGGTCAACGAGGTCATCCAGGTAGGTATTTTGGTATGACAGCACCAGGAAAGATCGGGGTCCTAGCGTAAAAACAGGCCGTGGATATTAGCTAAACCATTAGCCTTCCAGTAGTATACTTGTTATAGTTGACAGTTTAAGAACAACGATGAGATTTATAGAAAACTAAACTTACATATATATATATATATAAGATAATGGCACTATGGAACTTGGTAGTTAAAATGAAGACATGAAAATTTTTCTTATATATGTGAAGGTAAAAATTTCCATTAGGACTTTTCATCCAGGAAGTAGTCCCATCCCTAAGTTGGCAGCAACGCTTGCTAAGCTAATGTTAGCTCGCTGGCTACCTAGCATCGTACAGCAAAAGCTCTAGACCAGGATGGTGTTAAGTGCCAGCTCCTGCTAGACGACAGATAGTGTGCGTTGAGCAGTTAACTGAAACTTGGTTTTTCAGAAATTCTGCAATTCTAAAGCTAAACCTTGCGTTTAGTGTTATTTTAACGTTGGACCCAAAGGCTTGGCCAGCGATAAGTTAGCAAGTGGGATGCTAGCTTAGTTACGCTTATGTAAAAGAACGGGTTATGATAATTTCATTTTTTACCAATAACATAAAAAGTTAAATTTTGCGATAGCTTTCAATGAAATTTATGAAGAAACGGGGGGAAGCTCTTCGCTTTAAGCTAGCGTTAACCTGGGCCTCCATTTCCTTTCACAGAGCTTCACTTGAGCTCAGAATAAAATGGAAAATGATCTTGATAACTCAGCATCCAGTTTGGTATCTGAGAAAATACGTTGGAGTTTTATGTTGATTTCTATATAAACAAGCCTAAAAACTAAAATTGGCCAATAATGATACATATTATTTTTCTACCCTACGGCCGCATGGCAGTTTCTTTTCTACAGCAAAAACGAGTAACATGGTGATTTTATCCCCGTTAAATATTGTTTATGTTTAATTATTAAATTTTCAGGGTTTTGCAGCACCAACAAATGCCTTTAAAGTTAATCCATACATAGACCTTCTGATATTAAGTTTTCGATGTTGAATGTGCTTTAAAAAGCCAGGACTTTATTAACATGCATTGGCTTCATAGTGGTCAAGTTTACATCAACTTTAGTCATCGGTACTGAGAAGTACTACTAATCTTTTGACCAACCCATTCATATCAACGTGGTTAGATAAATTAGAAGAACATTTTGCAGTGGAACCACAAAGAATAACAGCTAAAGGAAGTGTAAAATTGAATCAGTGCCCTTCTAAAAGATACCATCATCATTGTTGTATGTTTTGCATATCTGTTTTAGGGTGTGTTAGTGTTAGCTAGGTGTACATAATACAGTCAGAACATACTAAATATGTTGTCAGTCCTTTCCAATGTCATGATTTTTGTTATCTCAAGGTGTATCCTGACTTTACTATTCCGCCAAGGTGAGCACCAAAGTAGAGATATACAAGCAGGGCTGTTTTTCTGGGCAAATGAACAGTCCATTACAGGGTTAGGTGGGATTTGGTACAAACCTGGACCACTTTCTTTGAAATTGTAAAATGGGCATTGGGCTAGGGAGACAATACACTAATTTTCGTTCGCTTCTTTATATTTTACAAGTGAGATGCCACATATGTGCAACATATACATGTGGTCTTCTAAATCTCACAGATATTTGCCAAACAACTAATTATTATGTGTTATATGGGTAGTTTGGGGGTATAGCTTTCCCCATTTTTAAAGAGCAGTTTGTAACTTAGGTTAAACACTAATTTAGTACCTTACAGTAATTTCACATTATCACTAAGACAGAGTTATTCTAATCCCTGGACTATAGTAAATGGAGTATAATAAGAAATATTTGTATTAACAGGTACATGGAGAGAGGTTCCTCATCATCCTAGTGCTTTCCCTAAACCGTACAGCCTTGGCACTGGACATAGTCCATTTTATGCTACTGTTACACCATCATCCACATTTTCAGATAGTTTGTGAGATACCTGTTACACATTTAGAATACAACAAACAAACTATGTGTATACTACCTGTTTCTAAACCTGACACACTTTATAATTCCAAAGTATTTTCAGAATGATGGTGTAAGCCAGTGGTTTTCCTGGTTCTGAAAGGCCTTTGTGGGGAGTGACATGGCCAAAAGCATGACTGGTCCATTTACCGACAAGGGTGTGAGTTAGCATTACTTTATTTGGAAGAAATGTAAACGTGTTTCTGGACAGCTCCTAAAAATGATATAGTTCTTGGGTGGGTAAGAACACATTTAGCAACATAATTCCATCAGATATGGAGGTGATTTTGCTTTGGCTCTGACTAGAGCTTGTTTTTGGTGGGTGAATCCTTGCATCCTTTCTTTACCCAACTTAAACCACTTTCATATCAATGTATAGGCTTCAGTAGCCTAGAAATTTATTATTTTTATATTATTTTCCCCCAGGCAAAAGATCTACAAAAACAGTACTTTTATAGGTGTTTATACATCTATGGCTCTCTAACTGCAATTTGGACAGAAAGTCCTTATATTAAGCCACAAATGGGACTGGATATATATGATCAAGCATGATGATTAAATCCATTTTGTAGGGTATTTATTAGTTTGAGTCATCAGAAATCACAATTGTCACATCAGTGGGACATAAGTGCCACATTTGGCTCCATCCAGTGTAATATGCATACAGACTTCTAAAGACTAAAACTTTTTGTTTATTTAAAAAATAAAAACTGTCTCAGTTGTGTCATCTTTAACAGCTACTGTGGTTATAAGAAAGGAATAAGTGCCTGAGTGTGCTTCATTGAATAGCTCTGTAACGAATACAAACTTTTCTAAATATATTGTCTATTATTATGGCCTTAGATTGTGATGATTTAATTTTGTGGTAACTTGTAAAGCTGTAGTTGCTTTGTGTTGTATTTAGTGTAATGGGCAGGTGTTTTTATGTCCATTCACTGATGTACATGGGTGAACAGCAAGATCAAATATGAGAACTTGCTTATGTTTTCTAACCCTATTTCTAATGTGCAAAATAGTTTAATGTCCTGCCATAGAATATATTACCTTTACCTTCCTAATTCAATACTTATCTTTAATCAGGCTTTAAAAGCTGAAAAGGCCTGAAAGCCATTACAACCGTTGGATCCTATAGCTCATTCAAACTAGTAGAAGTTGCAAGTAAAAATCAAAAAAGTTTCTCACAAACTATTTCTTGTTCCTTTAGAATCCTGCAACAATAACACGCATTCTTCTCAGTCACTTCAACTGGGATAAAGAAAAGCTCATGGAAAGGTAAGAAATTCTGAATTACATTCTTGGCCATTTTTAACTTCCTGACAAGTGTCAACCAAAAGGTTCATAGCAGAGCGTATCTAAAAGCTTATTTTATTTCAATCTATTCAGGTATTTTGATGGTAATCTGGACAAGCTTTTCTCTGAGTGTCATGTCATTAACCCGAGTAAGAAGCCCCGAATACGTCCTCCAATCAACACTAGATCATCGGCACAGGACATGCCATGTCAGATCTGCTATCTGAACTTCCCCAACTCTGTGAGTCACATAATGACACTAACATGGAGCCCCACTATCTTAACGTGTTGTCAGGCAATTTAATGCACACTTTAACTTTTGTAATGCAAGTGGAGAAACAACAGGAGAGCATCATCAGAGGCAGGGACATTGTAATCCTGTTTTGTTACAAATGGGGAAACCGGTTTTATTTTGTATATTTTAAAGACTAGTAAAAAGCTTTGCTAAAAGTCATTTAACATAACAAAAGGTGGTTACAACAGCTAAGAAAATAAATTGCTAGGATTTTGGTTTCTTATACATGTTATAAGATCTTTATAAACAGACACAAACTTATCCCCCCCATACAATAGCATTTTTTTCCAGCCACATTTATTCAGTAATAACTCCTCCCCATGAACAACCTTGGATTTGGTGACTCTGTCATCAGGCCAGAGTGACATTAAAAATACAAGGGGGGAAAAACAAATTACATTTTTACATCTCTCTGATCAAAGCTATACATAAGGACTCAGTAGCTGTTTTATAAAAAACTGTCTTCCAATAACAATATTAATAAAAGAATTGTTCTTTGAATATAAAGCTGTTCAATAACATAAATGTCACTTGTCTATTACATTTCTTTTGTTGAATGGATTCTAAAAAATTCCCAACAATATATTTTATGCCAAATTTATTTTATACCAGTTATGCCAGGCACCGCTTTATTAAATGCAGTGCACATTGCAGTCTTCTCAAAACAGAGGTGGTTGGTGTTTTTAAAAATTGGTAAAGGAACCTCCTGGGTGGAAAGGGTTTAATGTTAAGGTGAAAATGGATCCGTAAATAAAAGGCACACATCAAAAATCCAGGTGATGTTTTTCTTAGAATGGTTTTCACTGGCCTCTGAAGGCCTTTCCTACCTGGTTACTAATTTTTTGATACCTTGTGTGTTTCATTCCAAATTAAACTATCAGCTTTTTGTTGATACTGTTTGTTTAACAGTATTTTACAGGCCTGGAGTGTGGACACAAGTTCTGCATGCAGTGTTGGGGAGATTATCTGACGACCAAAATAATTGAAGAAGGAATGGGACAGGTATCTACTTCAAAATTTTAAGATTTATTTAGAATAGAACTTGTGACTTCTACACAACAAGTGGCAATGTCCGTTTTCTCTTAATCAACAGTAAGAGGGCACCAAGAGTCCTCAGCAGTTCTCGTCTACCTTCTCGCTTACCAGCCTATGTGCAGATACAGATAGTAGTAGCCACTATCCAACCAGTATAATTTACAGATCAACTCATTTGATATTAGGATTGGATATCAGTGTAATCCTAACTCAAAAAGCTGAACTGTGTATCCATGACAGTGGGATAGTGTGTTCAGTTCAACGCTGTTGTTCTCTGTTTGTTACACCATGCGTCAGCACCTCTGCTTGGAAGTATTTCATGTCTGCAACATCAACATTTCTTTCTTTGTATCTTTGCAATAATTTGAATTGTTCATGTTAGTTTAAGAATTTCAGACGCTCCCATAATGAATCGTTTGGTATTCTCGCTCTTTTGCAATTTTTCAGTACTTTGAAAAACTGTGACGAGTTCTACGTTAGCTATTCTATTCAGTCATTGACACGCATCCATACACTCCTTTTAATTTATACATTTAGCGCATTTAACTTGCAGATAGACTTTCAAAGAATGACACAGTGGCTGTAATTTTGGGGGTTTCATTGTCTTCACTTGACATTTAGACAGAGTTTGTGTTCTTGTAACTGTCACAGGGCAAGCCTAAAAAAGTTAAATCAGAAAGGGCAGCTGCTCTTCCTCTTCTTTACCACTGTGATCCACCAAAAACAATTGCAGAGGGTGCTATTTGACACCGCCTTTACTATTTCAAAAGGTGGTTCTCTAATTATCTACCTTCTGTGTTTCCTTTACAGACCATTTCTTGCCCTGCTCATAGCTGTGACATTTTGGTTGATGACAACACAGTCATGTGAGTATCTGTGCATATATTTTTTATGTTGTTGCATATTGGGCATTGTTCAATGAATAGCATAAGAAGTAAAATATATACCAGCGAATTTTAAAATAAATAAAAGACGAGAAACAACATTACTGGTCATAGACTGCATATAGAGGTGAAACGTAATCGCCATAACATCATCGAAGTCCCATTGTGAAGCTGAGTGTATTCACCATCATTATCTTAGCTTTTTGAAACCAGATGTCACCAGGGTGGGTTAAAGGGCATTGTATGCTCATGCTGTAGCGGTTTGTTAGTCATATGGGAAAGCGTATCCTGCTTTGTTGCCCTTGTGGACACTAATTAAGACCATAATTAACAAAAAAAAAATATATATATATATATATATTCGATATAATTTGAAATTGTCATTAGAACTCATGAAAAAAAAGGATTTACTGTGGTCAGAGCAAGGGAGTGTTTCCCATAGTCCTCTTCATGCAATCAGAGCACTTCCCCTTTTCACAGCTACTGTAGTCTTTTTTTTTTTTTTCATGTAATACATTCTGTTTAATTTTGCAGTTGTAGCCAGAAGCTTGTAAAAGTTATAAATACACACATACATTTCAGTCATATAGTTAAATCCATATAGACATCCTTTATTGATTCCTTTTTATTTTTACCACATTGGTATGAATAGAAACCATATGTTAAAAGGATTTCTACCTGTTGTTTTGCCTTGTAAAAGAAACCTATCAGTACAAGGCTTTGAAGTTGACCCTTTTTGTGCTTTTCAGTGTTCGCGTTCAGTGTAAAGTCCAAAGAAATATACCTGAATAAGCACGGACGCTAATCTCTTGTACCAGCTCTTAAGCTGACAGTAATTGTCTTAACCTACATTCTGATATTACCAGCTACCAAGAGACCTTACTGTATTTTCAGTAATCAGTTTAGGCCATGCATTCAAATAGAGTTTGCATATGAACTTGTACTTTTCTATTTAGGAATGTTGCTTCATAATGAGATAATATTCACATGTCAGCTTACAGTAATACTTAGCATATTTTCTTGAGTAACGCTATCTTTTGATGATCTCACCCATGTTTTGAAATGATGGCTAATAGATTATTTGACTGCTTCCACAGGCGCCTCATAACAGATTCAAAAGTGAAGTTGAAGTACCAGCATTTAATTACAAATAGTTTTGTAGAGGTAAGAGATCTTTTTTTCTTCTTCTTGACAGTATTTCGAGATTGAATATCAAACTTTGATCCGTAATGTGAGCTGCTGGGTTGTCACTTAATTGCCCCTTGGGGATAAATAAAGTCTTCTGAATCTGAATATGTGTACTACTTTGAAAAGCAAAAATCTTATTTCTGCCCTCTGAGTCAAATTTGTCTCATTACTCATTTTAGTGCAATCGACTGTTAAAGTGGTGCCCTGCACCAGACTGCCATCATGTTGTCAAAGTCCAGTACCCAGATGCCAAGCCAGTGAGGTGCAAGTGTGGACGCCAGTTCTGGTAAGAGAGAATTTTTAATTATTTTAAAACCTTTCTTGTAAATTTATTTGCAGTTTTTGAATAATGTGTTTGATATTGCTCCCTTTGTTTCAGCTTCAACTGTGGAGAAAATTGGCATGATCCTGTGAAGTGTAAGGTGTGCGAAATGGAGATTATTTTCTTACCTTAGAGAAAAATTATGCTTTGGATTCAGCTTCTTCTTAAGAAAAGTATTAAGATTAGCATTCAATACATGAATCCATTTCCTTCTTTGTATTTTAACGTGTTTGCAGTGGCTGAGAAAATGGATTAAAAAATGTGATGATGACAGTGAAACTTCAAACTGGATTGCAGCAAATACCAAGGTGTGGATTCTGAGTTTTTTTCTCTCTCATCTAGTTTTGTGTTATGTATTAAGTTTAAATAGGATTACACAATGTTGAAGTCCCTATATTTTTATCACGTATTTGTGTGCTGATAACCTGTCATAAAGTGTGCACACCTTACAGACCTGACAGTTGTTGACAATTAATGTTTACAATCATCAGTGCATATCTGTGAATGATAGTTTTACAGGGCCCTGCCCATCGTTGCTTCATTTGTTTCTGCAGCCTTTTTCTCCGTCTATAGCATGAATCATTTCCTTGAATTACTGTTTTTAAATAAAATTAATGTAATTTCATTCACAGGAATGTCCAAAATGCCACGTGACCATTGAGAAAGATGGTGGCTGCAATCATATGGTTTGTCGAAACCAGAACTGCAAAGCTGAGTTCTGCTGGGTCTGTCTGGGTCCATGGGAACCACACGGCTCAGCCTGGTGAGAATCACTAGCTCACATGCTTGTTATGTAGAGTCTTTTGTTTTAGTGTCTGCTGGAAATGTCAGAACAGGACGACTTTTTCCACCGTTTATTTTTTTGTTGTTGTGTTTTTTTCGCTACACTTAAATAACAGCTCAGGTTTCTTACTTCCTCCATCATCACTTGTTTGGGTTTTTTTTAATGGCCCTAAAAGATGTAGAGATTAAAATTCTGATTTTCTGTGTTAGAGTACCATATGAATGTGAATTTGACCACCTTAAACACACATAGTATAGCTTATCAGAGAGAAGAACATTACTCTTTTCATCTCAGTTATATATTTTTAATATTTCAGGTACAACTGCAACCGCTACAATGAAGATGATGCCAAGGCAGCCAGAGATGCTCAAGAGGTAATCAGTTATATTGAAGCTTCAAAATTTTTGTACGTTATTCTATTTGCCAGATGTATAAACTCAAGCAGCCTCACCTGTTGTACCAAGCATGGTTTATGTTCCAGTTAACGCTTACATCTAAAAATGAATTACAGTTATTCTTGAAGGGGAAAAACCATGATTAAATAAATAACATGACATTTCTATAGTTTACAATAACTGCAACTAAAATATATCTGTATATTGGATATCGTTTTATAAAGAATTGTACAGCAAGCTGATAATTACATGAGGATGATTCAGACCTGACAAACAGTTGAGACATTTTAGTATATGTCTCTGATATTCCAGTGCCCAGCAAGAAAGTAGAGTGACAGTCTATTATAAGTAAAGATGAGCGTGCTCACAATAAAGGAAGTCCATGGTGTGTGTGTATGTGTGTGTGCAGCGCTCCAGGGCAGCCTTGCAGAGGTACCTGTTCTACTGCAACCGCTACATGAACCACATGCAGAGTCTGCGCTTTGAGCACAAGCTCTATGCTCAGGTCAAGCAGAAGATGGAGGAAATGCAGCAGCACAACATGTCCTGGATTGAGGTGCAGTTTCTGAAGAAGGCTGTGGATGTGCTGTGCCAGTGCCGCTCCACACTCATGTTCACTTATGTCTTCGCCTTCTACCTCAAGAAGAACAACCAGTCCATTATTTTTGAGGTAGGGCAGTCTTTGGCTCAGTTACACTAGTGTGATTGTACCTTTTTTATATGAGATATTTACTATCGTGCTGGAAAATTTTGGTAGCATTATTTGCAGCGGGCATGAATGAATCCAACATGGCATACAAACGAAACTGGACACCTCACCAACCCCAGGTGTAACACCTTGTAGCTTTCAACTTTTGTGGAAGCTGTGTTCGTCTCTCCCCCTCTTTCATTCACACAGTTTTGATCTTCATGGATGAACTAAGTGCTGAAGAGCTTTTTTGCTTTTTTTTTTAACTACTTTATTAGAAATTCTCATAGATTAGACATTTGTTCCTTTAACTCTATTGTATAGTGGAACGTTGCTTATCTGATTATAATGCAATTATCACTCATCAGAACAACCAGGCAGACCTGGAAAATGCCACCGAGGTGCTGTCAGGCTACCTAGAGCGGGACATCTCCCAGGATTCCTTGCAGGACATCAAGCAAAAAGTACAAGACAAGTACAGGTCAGTGAAGGAAGAACTGTACTGGTGCATGCCATGGCTGACTTTGTGTGTTTTGGAGCTTAAAATTTGTCCTGTGTCTGTAGATACTGTGAGAGCAGGCGAAGAGTGCTGCTACAGCACGTGCATGAAGGCTATGAGAAGGACCTGTGGGAGTACATTGAGGATTGAGAACACGTCCCAATGCAACGGACTCTTGAGTATCTTGACAAACTAGAGCGCTGATGCAATTTAACAGGGCAGCACGGGCCTTCTGCCGCCTCTCCTTTGGCAAACCAACCACTTTTGCATCATTTTTTTTTTCTGGATTTGTTTAACAAAATCTTCAAAGTAAATTATATTTAAATAAAGGGTAGAGTAATAAAAAAAAAGTGTACTACAGTATTGTTAGCAACAGAGTGGAGGGTTGAGCAAGCAGAAGATCCATATTAAACAAATACATCCTTTTGGCTTGTATTGTAATACCTCCCCTGAACTTATTTTCCTCATGTTTTTTTTTTTGTGTTGTTTTATTTTTTTTTATTTTGCTTGTGAATCTTTTACTCTGTTTTGATTTTGACTTTTGTTTTCCCATCAGTGTGAAAATGTTTTCAACACAGCTTTAATTGTCCTGGCCATGTCTGCAATGTCTGCAATATGTGGTAAAGATCCTTGTCTGAGTGGCTGAATGTTGATAGGCTGATTGCAAAGGGGCAAAGACATTTCAGGGGGGAAAAAAAGGAAGAAAAAAAAACATAAAAAGAACAAAATAGCGAGTCTGTATTTTTCAATTTGTAAATAGTCCATATGCATGGAAGTTCAAGAGCAAGAGTGGCACGTGTTTGCATAATTTTCAAATATTTATTCTTTACCGTGCTTTTGCCATGTAGGTTGAGTCTGTCTACTCTCCACAGACTGTTGATGTTTGGAGGTCTTTGGCAATAAGATATTCGTCCTGTCATCTGCAGTCCCTTCAGAGCAGTCATAAGTTATACCTAACCAGTAACTCAACATGGAGACTGACAGAATTGGCTTTAGTTTCCAGGTAATCACATAAAGGACTCAGTGAAAGTGCACAGAGGAGCAGGATAAAGTTTTACAGGTCAGAGGTGAGGTAGAACGCACCGGCCCAGTGTCTCTCTATGCTAACCTTTTGTTGTACCCCCCTAGTTGTTTTTAGAGGTGTTTAACATTTAAGAACATTACTAATTATTTGCAAGAGCCAAACTGAGTGACATTCACTCCTCTTTTTTTTTTTTTTTTTTTTCTTCCCCTCTTTCCTGACGTGGCTTGAGGTAGCCCTCCTTAAAGCTCAGCTTGCACCTTGAGAATTGAAAGAGGGTAATGGAATGTACTGACAGCGCGGCGTTGCACTGCTGCTAATTGGGCTCGATCACTGTCAAACAGGGTCAGGCATCTGCATCACTCTTGCAGGGAATATTGGAGTGGAGGTGGTAGTGGCATCATCTCCATTCAGGAGCTCTCTTGCCTTGCAGTGAGACTGAACATTGCTTTAATTGAGCTACACAGATGGACATGTGATCCTTAAGGAGCTGAGGGAGATGGGACAAACTTCTAAAGGTTGTAGGAGTGTTTTGTAAAGCTGTTATGCTTTTTCATTAAAGACTGCATTTTTTGTTGTGTTTTTTTTTTTTTTTCCGCACGTGTGTTGAGGTTTTGGCATTGAAATGTCAGTTCCCCTCAAGATTTTGCATTGCTCTATGTGGTGGTTGCTCTGGTTGTCAAGCTCTCTGCTTGTAAATGCTTGTTCATCTGTTCTCTGAAATATGGCAGTCTTCAAAAAGACTGACTGGAGGGGACGCGATTATACAGGCAGTGATACGAGTCAGAAGATGACACCAAAGTGTCAGCCATCACTGAAACACATCCTTTCCCCCAGTTTCAGATCTTTGGGGAATTCTTTCCCAAATGCTTCTTATGTGTTCAAACGCATTATTTTATCCTAGCAAATTATAAACTGTATTGTTTATTTGAATAAATGTCATGACAAATCTAATTTTTTGGAGTACTGTGTGAGTCATTAGAGTAGGTTTTCTCTCATCTTAATTACCTTAACATCCATGAGTCACTAATTCCCCCTTCTTTTTTTTTTTTTTTTTTTTTTTTTTTTTTTTTAGCAGTGTTGTGTTCTGCAGACCTTGCCAGAATGTCTTCCAAAATGACATGGAATTAATTTGATAACTTTTAATTAATAATTTAAACTTTTTTTTTAGTTTATTCAGAGTGTTCTATAGCTATCAGGTGGTTTTGTTTTTATGTCATTTTAATTCTCTCAAATCCCAAACTTATGATGACACAAGGTGAATGGATCAAAAATGGGCTGTTTTCTCCAAGCTGTCTTGCAGTAACACCAGCTGTAGCTTTGCTCATTAGGCTAATGTGCTCTCCAGGGTTCACACCGTTTTCATTGTGTCTGCTAGTAGTTCATGAACATCTCAGCTTAACGGATGGAGTAACAAGCAGCTACTCACATTAAATTGACATCCAAAAGACTTTTAATAGTTTTATAAATATCTTCACTTTGCACTATCAAAGATGTCTTGGTAGTGTAAAAAATGTTTGGGAGTGGAGTTAGTTGTTTTACATGAAAATATTAAAGTGCAAAATGTTACAAACATTTTTTTTTTTTTTTGGGGGGGGGGGGCGGGTTATTTTTGTAGCACCACTCATTTAAGTGTCTGAGGTGTTTTGAAAGTGTGTCATTATGAAGACTTCCACTGTTGTACTGTCACTGGTATAAACCAAGCCCATCCCTGGAATTGCATTTTTAAAATAAAGAGCATTTTTGACAGTATAGTGTGAATGTAAGAGTTACGTTTTCAGCCACATGATGGGGACAAAGACACCAGTTCTGACAAACATGATTACTAATTGTGAGTTTCAACATGCACGGTGTTAAAATGGAAGGTGTGACACAGAACACATTATTTTTGACAGCTTATCCATATTTAGCACCAAACAATAACATTTGTCTCAAGGTGCTTTGTACAAGTTAAAGATCCAACAGTAAGACATAGGAACCTTAACAATCACACACCCCTTTTGAGCAAGCACTTGGAGATAGTGGGAAGGAAAAACTCCCTTTTAACAGGAAGAAACCCTGGGCAAAATCAGGCTTGGGAAAAAGCAGTCATTTGACACAACTGGTTGGAGGTGAGGGGAGGAAGAGAGGACCCAAAATTCATAACTAGTGATTAAATGAAAATGGTGTATAAGGACAGAGTTAAGAAGAAATACTCAGTGTGTCATGGGAAGCCCCCAGCAACTTTAAGCCTATTGCAGAGTAACTAAGCGTTGAAATTTTTTTTAGCAAAAAGGGAAGTTTTAAGCCTAATCATAAAAGCAGAGAGGGTGTCTGTCACCTGAATCTGAATTGGGAGCTGATTCGACAGAAGAGGAGCAAAATGCTCTGTTGGCATGATATAGTACTATGAGTTCTTTAAGATAAGATGCTGCTTGACCTTGTATGTGAGGAGAAGGATTTTAAATTCAATTCTGGATTTACTGGGCGAGCCAATGAAGAGAAGCCAATATAGCAGAAATATGCACTCTCTCACTGCAGCATTTTGGATGAACTGAAGGCTTTTTATTGAGTTTTTAGGACAGCCTGATAATAATGAATTATAATAGTCCAGCCTAGAAGTAATAAATACACAAACTAGTTTTTCAGCATCACTCTGGGTGTATGGTTGATTAATAAGCTGATGTGGAAGATTGCTGCCGCTCATTCTCCTTGGCTTGTTCTTTGAGGATTCTAACAGTATGTCTTAAACTAACATAATCATCCTGCTTTAGTCAGGTTTCAATTCATTCGTTTAGGAACACATTATAGCTTTACAAGAAGTCTTAACATTGTTTTGTTTTTTTTCCTTTTTCTCTTGAATATTTAGAGTTGAGAAGTGACAAAACACGATGGTGAGGCAAATGTTTTAATTCAGTCTGCAGAAGTAGGAAAATCATACAAAATGAAACCACGATTTGAGGTTCAGTCATAAGTTTCACACTGACTGTATACAGCACACTCGGCTTGTATTTTTAAAACCTGAGCAGTTTCAACACAAAAACTACAAAGGGTTGAAAAATTAAAGGAGCTTCCTCTACTGGACTGGACCAAGCTTCTCAAAGTTATTCAGTGTTTTGACTTTAGTGCTTTCACTCATTTGGTATTTTGCTGATGGTGGTTGAGGGAGCATCCAAGAGCGCGTCCATAGGTGTCCAGCTGGTTACGTCAACCATAGTATATATTATTTACATCATTCTCATCAGCCACTCAGTGAAACCCTTGTTCCCTGTATACAGGGGCACTGTCATCTTGAAAGAGACCATTTCCATCTGAACAGAAATGGGTAAAGGTGGCGGCTCAGAGCAACTTTGCATTGATTTGCAGTGTAAATTTGAGTTGACTCAAAGTGCACTTTGAGTCGCTATAAGGGTCAAAGTTTTTCCATTTAATTCATCACCTGTCTTTACATTACTTACAATAAGGCAACCACCATCATCAGGGTCAAGATCAGTTTTCTGCATTAATGCTATATGTGACTGGCACTGCATTGCAGTACAGTACGGTGCTTGAAAGTAATGCTCATTCAAACTACGTCAAGCCACTAATTTCCCTCTGCTGCACTGTTTCAAAAGAAAGGTCAGGATGACTTAAAAAAATAAATACTCCACTGATGCTCACAGTTTATAAAAGTAAAGGGGCACAGTGAGGCAGTGATTTCTTTCATGTCATCAAAATTTAATTTATTAAAATAAAGTTACCGCATAAATGATAAGAAGGTAAAAAAAAAAATGAACACTGAACATAGCCCATCACTAAAGAAAGCACAACTTTGTGCTTACATAACAGGCGATTTTTAGGTGACTTCATTATTTTTTTTTTTTAAAAGAAGAAAAAAAAAGAATCCAGTTCACCTTCATTCTGGAGGAACCTTTCGTAAGTGAGTTAAGAAAAAAATTGCTCAGCTGTCGTTGCGCTCACAGAGGTGTCATAGCATTGTGTGTACGTGCCTGGAAACTAGTCTTCAATTTTGAGCCAGCCTTTTTTATAGTCTATGAGAAGCTCGAGGTAGTACTTCCACTCTGGCTCGCTGTCATACCTGACCTCAAATATGGTCTTAAGGGGGTTGGGGTGAGCCTCGTGGATGCGCAGCACCTCCCCTCTGTACCACACCTCTGATTTGTCAACTTCCTCGTACAGATGGCGAATCCTCTTTCCCACCAACTCAGGGTAGCAGAACCTCATGGCCCTCTGAGCCCTCTGCACAGCTGAACGCAGGACCCATCGCCTCCTGTGTTCGGCACTGTGGCAGGCAGACAAGTAGGGACAGAATTTGATCTTCAAGAGTGATCTATGTTTTCTTTTAGAAGAGCTGCCAAGGGGTCTTAAAGCATGAGAGAAGCTTCCTGTTCTCTCCCACCTGTGCTTTGCTTTGGGTGTCCTCCTGTGAACGTCGGCCTCACCGATCACACTCTCCCCGTCATCAGTCTGTGAGATGGAAGCATCAGCAGATGTCTCCGACTCTGACACTGCTTGGTATCGAGTTTTTTTTCTCTTTAGACCTTCACTAAGTATCTTCCTCAGTTTAACAATGACTCCTGAACAATTCTTAGAGTTTTCCTTAGATTTGACTGATGGTGAGGACTGACCAACGTGCCACCTGCTGGAAGATCCCTCCGTTTCTGCGTCACTCGGGAATGGGGATAGCTCGTCCAGTGTTAAAGGACACATCCATGAAATATATGGATTCTGCTCTGAAACCATATAATCAGTCCCTTTATTATCACTCTCCTGGGGCTTATGGCCACTGCAGTTTTTCTTTGCAGCTGTGCTGACAGTGCTTTCAGCTACAATCTTGTCCGTATCCCCTCTCTCTTCCTCATCTGACAAACTGTTGTTTAGAAACGTACGCCTCGAACTGCTCTTTACTCTTCTTTTAGTTTTATTCCTGTTCAAATGCAATTGTGTTTCCTCATCCTCTGAACATCTCTGTGGGTGCAACTCTGAGTGCGAGGCTGCGGAGGCAGTGGTGTCAGAAAATACAGGAACCCTCCCGCTGTTAGACGCTTCACAGCTTCCATCTTGTTCCCTGTGATCGGAGTCCATATCTAATCCTGCAACACAGGGAAAATGGCAAAAAGCTCAAAACAAATGCTGAAATATCACAGATAAATATAGGATTCTGCTTCCTCACAAAGTGGGAAGATTAGAGGCAAAAGAATTTATGCAGTGATCAGGGAAACAGTTACAAGTGAGCAGCAAGTCAGAAACAGACTTTCAGGATTTCTGACAAGGAAATATAAAATACTTGGTTTCCTAAAGAGCTTATTTCATAGCTAAAACTAAGGATTTTGGCTTTTGCACATCATGATCCTCCACCACGAAACACCCTTACAGCAAAGATGGAAGAAAAGGCTATGGGAATAAACACGAAGGCTGGGAAAAAGTCAGCTGCTGCGAGGGGTGCTATCAGTGACGGATAAAACAGCAGTGAGGCAAGAGGAGGGCAACAGAAATGTTCAGACACTAGAGTCAAGTGCTCCAAAACCATGTGAACCTATGTCAGCAGTGAACAGCAGTTCAATTAGGCCAAGTTCAGTAGGTTCAGGAAGCAAATACATGTAAAATCGAAGCTGTTGACAGACAAAATAAAAGGCAACTATAAAATTTTTTTTTTTTTAAAGGACGACTCTATTGATATTCTATAATCTTCGTATTTTCAACTAACTACATAAAAACTCAAAATATTTCATTCGACTAAAGTTGACTAACTTTGTTAATGTATGTAACATTTTCCCACCCATGATGAGAGAGCAATGTTATTATTTAGTACGTGCAACATTTCATGAATACTTGAGATATCTTAAGAAACTATACAGTAATCAGCGATAGCATTTAAACCACTGACTGATAAAACAAATAAACCCAATCACCTTGTTACTGTACAATGTCCTAAAGGGATTCAACTTTGTATTAGTATTCAGATTTTTTTTTTTTTTTTTTTTTTTTAAAAACCCAGAGATGTTAACCCAGTCTCAAAACTGACTCCAACCCAAACACAGGACCTACCCTGCAATCTAGATGACCCACGTCCTGGTCCCAGAAACTGTAAGACACCCCCAGATGGAATGGGTCAGCACTGTTCAGGGAGCACCTGTTCAATATTTGGCACTTGGTTTTAAGGGTGTGTCTGATCAGTTTATATTTGTGATGAGATTGAAGCATTCTTATCAGAAATGCAGAGGGTGGAGAACACAGACAGGCAGGTGAGGAAGGGAAGATTTTTTTTCATGAGATTTGACTGGTGCTATACTATTGTCCTGTTCTTTGGACATTACACACTCATATTCTCAGAAACTGCCTAATGCCACTTCTGTCACTAAGCAGTGTAGATGTGGGTTAGTTAGAGATGGTACAACAAAGGATGAAGTCACCATCTTCTGAAAAGACCTCTGACCTAAAAGAATGTGCCACACTTAATCCCTCTTGTGTGTAGCAGCCTCTCACTTCCTTCCCCTCATAATGTCATCCACCAGCCTGCCTTACTCTGTTTCAGCTACAGTGCTGTAAGTAGGCAACAAATTCATATGTCCCCAAGCAGCCCAGCTTAGCGCCTTTCCCCCTCTACCCACCCACAGTGTAATCATGCAGCTTCTTGTGATTTGTTACTGAAGGTTAGAAGAAAAATTTCCTGCTTTCTAAATCAGGAAAAAAGCAAAAGAGTAGTGAGATTGAGGGACAACAGGAAAAAAAATACCTGGACTCTCTTTTGGACGTCAGATGAGGTTGATTCTGTAAAAAATAAATGGATTTTATATTGAATAATTCTTCTGTTTTGATTGGTTACTTACAAAAAGGGCCAATTAATGCAGAAAATGTGCTTTGAGGGAAATATGATGCTTTATAATGATATCTAAAAGGGTCATCAGTTCACATCGTGTACCGAAAGGGATCTCCTAGAATGCTATCAAAGTTATACTAAGGAAACAGGGATTTTCATCAGATAAAACCAAGCAAAATGAATCATCATAATTAACAATAAGAAATTACAAATCTTTATTATGTATTTCTTTTTACAAGTAGGAACATAGTTTGCACTAATCACTGAGATGACATTATATTTTATATGAATACTTTAGATTTTTTTGTTTCTTAGCTAATTCACATAAATAATAGCTTATATGTAGTATTAAATTACTTGTAAAATATTTTTAAAGCCATTGGTCTTATGGACATTTCTTCACACAGTTGTGTCCGGTGCTGTGGGGAAATTAGCACATGGAGGACTCACTGCAACACCTGTATTTTGATAAATATACCTTAGAAGCCTCACAGCTTCTAACAAACAGTTCCTAATACAATCCTTTTTTTTTTTTTGGGGGGGGGGGGGGGGGGGGGGGGAGAATTAATGGTTTAAAGGGCTACAGTGTTGTAACTGTAGCAACCATAGTGGTTTGCCTCGGTATGTCTGTGTTGAATGTACACTCACCCAGCTGTTTGCAGACGCAGACATAATACAGAAGGTTGACCGCGTCGGCATAGACGTCGGGCAGGTGTTTGAGGGACATCAGTCTCCTGAGTCTGGAGGAGCAGGCTCGTTTATGAAGCTGGATGAGGATCTTCTCTTCAGAGAGCGTGGTGGGTCGCAGCTCGACTTTGTGCTCCTGCAGGACCTGGTCAATGAAGCTGCCGTGGACCATAGGAAACAGCAGCTCCTTGACCACCAGCATGGGGAGAAACACTGCTCCCGTCCGCATGACGTGCGGAAAAGGACAGCGTTCCTGGATCGAGTACTCTCTTAACCTGTCGAGGACCGTGTCAAGTGCCGATTTCATCTCCTCGTTGAGCCAAGCCTCTCTAGCTTTTACCCCCAGCAGGCAGGACACTTTCTGGACTTTGGTCGCGTGAGAGACCGATTCGGTTATTTTCAGTTGGGACAACCACTTTTTAAGGTCCTGCTCTGAAGAAGTCGACACAGATTTGGACACAAGCTTACAGAATGACTGGTGCAGCTCAAAGAAATGCTTGCGGGCGGGCATTTGGAGCTCTTGGTTTGGTATGAACTCAGCTGCTGGCTGTGCAGTCGCCTTCTGTGGTGGTGGAACAGGGAAATAATTCTTGCCGTTAGGGATAATAATCTTATAGGTGGAAAGTTTAAGACACTGAGGGGGAATGTTTTTGAAATTTAGTTTGCTCCCAGGCAGTGGAGTCGTGGGTTTGGGGGGAAGGGTGAGCTCCTCTTTGTGTTGTGTTGCGCTTGTGTCACCTTCAGAAGTCGAGTTTGTCTGTGCAGTCATGTCAGCAGGTTTGGACTCATCTGCGGTCTTATTTTCAGCTGCTCTAGATGGCTTAGTTTCATGTTCTTCAGGTTCAATTGTCTTTTTTAAGAAAATAGGTCCATCATCAGGTGAAGCAGTCTCTGTGGGCTCTTTTTTGACTTCCATTTTGTTGCTGTGGTTTGGACTAATGCTGTCATCTGTAGAGCTGCTGATATCTGATTTATCTAGGTTTTCTACTTTAATATTTTTGGGTTCAACAGCTTCTGCAGCACTTTTCTCTTTTGGAGTATTAGTATGAGTTTCTTTAAAAACTAGACACACAACAGGCTCCTGTTTAGCTTGATCTTGCTTCTTTTCTTTGTCTGGCTTGGATTTAACTTCATGCTGCTCAGAGGACTGACAGGCTTTCCTTGATGCTCCAGCTCCAGAGATCACACCCGAGGTCTGCAGATATCCTTGGTAAGGTGCCAAACTGAAAACAGTGTCAATAACTGGCATAGGGGGAGAGTCATTCTTTTTTCCTTCTCGGATAATCTCCGTTTCCAACTTTTGTCTCTTCCTGGTCCATTCCACTTCATATAAATCCTTATCCTCCTCTTTTATTTTGACAGGTGAAGATGAATGGGAAATGCTCCTCTTCAGACACTGTTTATTAACAGCGGTTTCTGGACTGGACACAGAGCTTTTGTATTTGCTTCCTGTTTCAACAGCAGGAGAATCAATACTTTTTTGGACATTTGCACTCTTAGGCACGTCTGTGTGGATCCGATTTGAACTCCGGTTGGGTGACTGAGGTCGCCACACGGCTGGGGAAACTGGAACGTTTTTTGGCTGAGTCGGGCAAGGGACTTGAGATTCACAGGAGGAATAGTCCGCTACTCTGTCCACATTCAAGCCAAGTGGTGGAAGGATGGGTGGGTCCATATGCAGGCGGTTGAGAGGGGGGAAGAATCCTCTCATTTCTATAACTGATGGTGAGACGCCTGGCTTGCTCACACGTCTGGCAGGGCTGGTTTGAGTCACGGGTAGGAACGGTGAGGAAATGGGTAGGTGGTCAACATGAAGGCCGGGGTGCTTGGGTTTGTCCTTTTGTAAACTGCTGGCGGACACCATGGGGTGATCCATATGCTGGCTGGATGGCGAAACATTTTTGTGGCTAGGATGAAAAGTAGGTGATGCATGTTGCCTTTTTAGGGGGGCTCTGATTTGGCTTGGATTTAAATGAAGTCTTGGAACAGCATAGCATGGATAGTTCAAACCCCGCATAAAGGAATGATTTGGCAACATTTCAGTGCTAGACAAAGGCAAAGGAATTTCAGCATGAAGTGACTGAGGCACGATGTAATGCTCCCGAGGGTTTGAGCTTGTGTGTTTATGAATAACAGCAACATCTTCTCTCTGCTTACTGCCACTATCTTTACACTGGGTTCTGTTTTCTACCTCCACATTTGCCTGGGGGTAGTAAAACACTTGGTGCTGCGCTAGTTGGCCATATTTGGACATGGGAGAACGTTCCTGATAAACCTCTGAGGTCATATGCTCATATGTAGGGTGGGAGGGGTAAAGGCTGGGGTAGCCTCTGGGGGAAGTCTGTAAAGGCTGGCTATGCTCACTTAAAGAACCAAACAGTGGACGAGTCGGGGTGCAGGGGTAACTGCTGTAGTGCGGCTCAATCACAGCAGGCAAAGTTCTTCCTCTAACAGGGCTGTATGAGTCCACAGTCAGCCTCTTCAGTGTATCTGTGCTGTGTTCAAACTGTAAGACTCTCTGTTGAAGCACCGTGTCTTGTCCTTTCCTTTCAACAGATGGTTTTTCAGTGTAGTGAGCATCAGTTTGCATCCAGTCACGCTCATATACAGTGTTTGGTATCCTTGGAGAGCTATGTTCCACACTGTAGCGTTGTCCTAACATGCAACCCAGTTCATTACAGCAGGGATTATGTCCGTAAACCGGCCTGGGAATCGCTAAGTAAACAGAGTTTTCAGATGGGGATGATGAAGTCTCACCTCCAGTTTTTTGTTTTCTAATAGGTAACGACGCTGCAGCTGTAGGACTGCTGATCTCAGGACTTTTCTTGTACCTCATAAAGCCCTGTTTTACCGGGGTGTGACGCGTAGCAGAAGACTGAGTTTCCTCTGAAGAATTGCTGTCGTGTCTGTAAATCAGATGGTTTCCCTCCATGCCAGAGAGGTGACTCATAGTACTCCGGTCGTTCAGCAGAGATGTCTTTGAGTTCCTCCAAGGAGAAGTGAATCCCGCTCCCTCTTTTCCTCTCGGGTCATAAGCAAAGAAGGCCCCATGGCACGGCAGCGTCTGCTTGCCCAGGAAACCAGACATATTTTGCGGTTTTGACAGTCCTGCAGATGCTATCGTCCGGTCAAATAATGGCATCTTGGCTCGAAACACTGGATCAGTGAGGGTTTGCATTGACTGGTTGCTCATCATGTAGTAGCCTTGTTATGATGATTCATCAATATTGCTCCGGACCTGCCAAAAAAAACAAAAACAAAGCGCAACAACAATTAGATTGTGGCATTTCTCACTGAAAAACTATCAAAGGTTTGTTCAACACTGGAATCAATCAGACTATGTTGACATCAGATATAGCAGCGAAGTGTATTATGGAAAAATAAATGCTTAGCAGCAGAATCATCATGAGATAAGAACCGACGTTCTTTTTTAAAAAAAAAAAAAAAAAAATTGAGGTTTATCTCACATATCACACTCACGCACATAAATGGTGGAATAAGAGTCCTGCATGTGAAAAATAAGTTACTATCTGAGGAATGTGTGGGGATCACGTGGAAGAGAAAATCCCCACCCAGGCCAGATGGCCTCAGACCATCACCACACAGGTCACTGGTGTACATAAACACGAAGAGACTTCAGGGTTTATTGTAAAAAGGCTTCAGTAATGCACATGCGAGCACAAGATGTAGATACTTAACAATCTTTGGTGTACATTCATCGCTATTTCATCACATCTTCCTACTGCAGCCCTAAACATAGTTTCCATGCCACTCCTTCACATTACACATAATTGAGTAACCACATAAAATAACAGTTTTAAGACAAATAATAACTGGACCAAATTATTTGTAATTCATTCCTTTTGACCTTGTAAAGTAAAAAAGTACACACGGCTAATAAATGGTTCCTACAATGAGTTACAATTTAAGTCTTGTACAAGGAGAAATTTCAGGTTTGAGAAAGGTTTTCCACAAACTGCCAAAGAGATAGTTGACACATGTTGCGCCAAACCGACTGGCTCTCCCTGTACCACCTCCACTCCAACTGTTACTTGTGGTAACATAATATCCAGGTGTGACCGAGAGCAGTCTCAACTTCAAGGCCATCTGTAAAAATGAGAACTACACTGTAGCACAACTGTTGTCATTTCTGTGAGTCATATATGATGTGTTATGGTTTTACCATGGCTTACTTCAAATGTCAATGTGTCATTGTGATCGTATCAAAAAGGCTAGGCTCGCTTTTGTCGAAGTAGGACTTATCGCCTGATCTGGCATGCACTTCTCATCTCGTGTTTACATTCTCAGACAAAACAAGTGGAGTTGTTGCTGTTCTGCATTTTATTACCACAGCCCTCTGGTCATACCGTAGGTACTTCTTTGTTATACTTCTTCAGTGCTGTTTTGCATCTGACTCCTATTTATGGGAATTTGCTGATTAGCTTTTAATAACTTAAAACTCTTTTTGGTAACGCCTGACACTGAAACTAGTCAGCTACCAGTTCCTCCTATCAGCTTTTTTAAATGAAAGTTAAGAGTAACATCCAAACAAGACTTTGGGGCCTAGCAGGGAAATGAACAGTCAAAAATGATCTGCAATGACAGATGTGTAATCCACAAAGTGATAAACACTAGCCACAGTGACCACAGTGCAGTATCAGACCCCCCCCCCCCCCACACCCACACCCACACACCTTTTTTTTCTAAGAAAAAAGTATTTTTGCACATTTTTGATATTTTCACTTCACTCTCTTTTAGTAGGTGTAAAGCTGAGCATAAGAAGTACGCCAAGGAAGGTTCTGCAAGTGTAAGAATTGGAAAGCAGAACAGAAAGCCCGCCTCCAGTTTGGAAGTAAATGATTGAGAGTTTGGGGGGTGGAGGGGACTGTCTGTATAAATGTGGAATACAAAACCTTCACTTGAGTAAGATGCTAGATGCATCCCATCCCATTTTTAAGAGATAGATACAGATATAGATACAGATATAGATACAGATATATATATATATATATATATATATATATATATATAAATAACAGATACATAGATATACATGTCTGACTATCTATCAACCTGTGCTTAAACTGCTGCCACTCATGACCCAAGTCAAGCTGTGGACCAGCCATCGCAGATATCAGCACTAACAGTCAAAGATCTAAACATGCTTAACATTTCAGCTTTCGAACCGTGTTTGTTTTCAACACGTAAAGAAGATTTTTAAAAGTGATAATTTAACAATCACACTAAGGAAAATTATTCCAGGAAAAATGCCGCTTCACTAAAAAAAATTTAAATTAAAAAAAATAAAATAAACGTACGTATCTCCTAAATCTGGCATTTTTAGAAGGCACAACGTTACGTCTGGATCGCAACGCAGTCTGGCTTCTTGGAGCAGATGAAAAGAAGATAACGTCGTCACGTGATCTGCCATGCAAGCATGTGCAGGCACCGATGAGGTCATAGAGGAGATAAATTATAAATTATACCAAGGTTTATTTGCGCTCGCTCGCCGACAACGCGTGGAAATTTGGCTCAACAGTTAAAGTGTAGAGGTTTAGCAAATACAACATCTGCCAGCACAATCTGTAAATGTAAAAAAAATGATAAGACGTTCTGAGAATAACTGAAACTCTTGGTGAGGTTTAGAGAAGTAAACGACTTTTTTTTTCTTTAATCCCACACAGTGACCCTCTCCAGTCTAATGACAGCACAGCACTGAGATCTTATCTTCTCATCCTGTTGACACCTTTCACAAAAGTGGTGTGACGGCTTATCTGTATATGGCGAGGAGAAACGCGGTTTATGTGCATGGAGGAAACTGCGCAGAGCTGTTTTCAACGGACTAAAAACCGCACTCTAAAATGTGTGTCTGCCTGTGTGCGTGCGCCTTTGTGTGTCCTCCCACTCCCATGATCTGTAGGGCAAGGGTGATGGAGAGCGTAACTTTCGAAAACAAAACGCCTGTGGCTTAAAACCACGCGAGAGAAGAGTGAAAAGGTAAAAGCTTACTTCAGTCCAGTCTAGCAATCATTAATCATTTATCTGATCACCAATTATTCTCTCGGGTCAGGATATGTTGAAAGATCTCCGCAAGTTCGTGTGACATTAAAAAAAAAATCAATTTCCTCCAATATGTCTTAGACTTAACCAATGAAAACGGCTCACGTCCAAACATTAAAAAACGGAACTTGAACGAGGAGAAAAAAAGTTTCTTCTCAGCTTCTCTTGACATCCTCGTGAGTTGTAGCTTACGATGCACATATATTTGCTTCTCAGCCAAAATGTGAAAGTACGAGACCTGCCGAGAAGAGCAGCCTGCCAAATTTAATAGGACGCAAATAATATGAAAATAAGAGCTTGACTTTCGCTCACAGAGCGAGTCATTTCCATACAGCCGCGAAAGCCTCGTAAACCATGGCAAAACTAAAACCAAATTAAGTTCCAAACACACACACACACACACACACACACACACACACACACACACACACACACACACACACACACACACACACACACACACAATCAGAGGATGCATAAATCGATCTCGACTGTATGAAATAGTTCCACCTTCTTTGACGCACTCTGACAGCTTTACTAAAAGGTTCACCGGTCCTGCTTTTCTGACTTTACGCACTTCTGCATCACAATCAGTCGTCAGTTACTTTAAACTGCGAACAACTCTCCTTACCTCACCCGTGTAATCAATGATTTCCACAAAGACTCCATGAAACTTCTAAGAAAAGAGTGGGCAAATCTCTCCGCAGCCCGTGGAGTGGGTCAGTCCAGATGCGTCAATCCCACCAAATGAAGCGACAGCACAGCCTACTAAAAAAAACTGCTGCGCTGCTGGCCCGAAGTCCACGAGGCTTTTAGAGAAGTTAACAAACTGAAGAAAAGACAAAAGGAAGGAGGATGGTCTTTGATCAATAGGCGGAGTCACACCCTCCCTCTATCCACGGCTTGTTTTCTTCACATGTCATGTTTTCTCGCTTTCAGTGACTTTATGTCCGGCTGCCAACTGTCTGCTGCTACCGCCGAAATTAATTTAAGAGTCGGGGGGGGGTTTTTGCCCCTTTTTACTCCCTGTCAGATAACACACGTTTGTCAGGTTGTCTCTTTCTCACCTTCGCGCCTTTGCCCGGTTCCCATGCCTGAGTGTCAGAATCGGACATGTCAGTCTCGGAGCAATAAAGGAAATCACGTGTTTATAATTCCCCGTTCTTTATCTTTGTGTTGACTTGTATGCAAGTCATTATCCCACAGCACCTCTACGGTTACGTGAACTAGTCACTGCATACTCAACCGTGTAGTGAAAAGGCACAGAAGACGCCTAAGGTTGGGAACATACATATTTAAATATATCTGCAACAATAAAACTGGTTTAAAGACATCCCACTGATGTCAAAATAAACAGTTTTACTGATTAAACTTATTATGGCAGGATGCATGTATTCTCAGAAATTAAAATAAATAAATATATGACTTGACACAAAAAGAATCCAATATATGTAAATAGCTGCAAGAAGCGATTATGGCAGAGGATTGCATGTGTCGATCTCATCCTAATAAAGTTAATGGTTTACTATAGTTGACCAAAGTTAAATTCAGGTCAGCCATTACCCCGGGCAGACTTTTTTTTTATTTCTTGTCATTACTCATGACTGGCATTTCACCTTTCAATCTAATCAAATGTTTTATAATATAATAAATTTATATTATATATTGCACACCTAAATTCTTACACTCTCCACTGATTTGACATCTGGATGAGTACATGTCTTGTTGCACTTGCATCATGTCCCTCTTCACCTGTGAGCCAAAGTCTAATTTATGTGTCCCATGGGGGTGCCACAGTTTAGTCTAGACAAGTTGGTTGCTTCCACAAGTCCCAGGGGGTTTCACAGGTACAAAGATGCTCGTCAAGGAGGATCTTTATACCTGATGTGAGGAGTGATTCCCCCCTCCCCATATGGATCATTCCTCAGATCTTCCCATTTCCTGTTACTATGGCATTACAGCTCTGGGGTAACCAACACAAGCCATCAAGGCAACTCACACATCATCAAACATACAAGGCAACAAAAAAGGGAATATTAAACATATACAGTACATAGCTTTGGCACGAGACATGTGATAGACATGTAAAGCTAGACATGACAAGCATGTTTATAAATAGGTCAGAAATAACTCAGACACTTTTAGAACAACTGCTGGGAGCCAAGTCTGTAAATGATTGCACAGGATGAAAAGATACCGATTGATTTGATCATGTTTTTATTTAAAGAGGCCCAAACCGCTGCCCCTTTATAACGGATAGCTCCGCACAAATTAACTCGCAGTGGAATCTGCAGTTTTGCATTTGTAGTGGGCATTTCCCCCTGTGAGACCTCCCTGTTTTAAATATGCATACATATACAGATATGAATGTTTTAAGATAGAGGATTTCAGTGAAGGCTTTACCAACATGGGTCACGTTTTCTTTACAAAAGGGTTGTATCCCAGATGAAAGAAAGTATACAAAGAAAGCAATAAATGCATCAGCAGTGCGTGGTTGACTCAAATTCAGAAGCGTGTGGGAAATGCTGACTAATTCTTAACTAGTCCAAGTCAGATTATATACACAGATTACAGCCTTTCCAGGTTTGTGGTCTGTAGGAGAGTTTTTAGAGTAAATTTTAAAGCCACCACACACTGTGATTGACATAAGATGTACATCTATAAATGTATCTGTGTGTAAAGTGTAGGAAAATGTGCAGAAATAATACAAAATATTATTTATGCACATAAAACACACTCCTGAGTGAATGTGCATGGTGTTTACCACTTTTAAGCATCTCAGAGTGGGTAAAGCAAGCTGTGGTGACACAGGGAGCAGAGCAGGTGATCTCTCAGGATGCAGTTTCTGATGAAACACGCTTAAACATTCCCAGAGGTCACAAACACACACTGAGCCTAGAGACTGCTTGGGTTGCATCAGACACTCATGTCAGATGTGTTAGTGAAAGTGCATACATATTGACACACAGCCTCACCCTATAGTGTGTTGACGGGAAATTTGTGGCAGGAGTCATATGATGTTCAAGTGATATTTTTTCTCCTAATGAGACAGTTAACCTGTATAATTCTGATACATCACAGCAAAGACAACACTCAGCTTTCAGTAGACAACTACAAAAACGAATCCACATTTTAATAGCTATAGTAACAGGATTAAAGTAACTGAAGTTATGATTGTGTCTACAGTTGATATAACTGTGATAAAGTTAAATGTTTAAGGTTATGCTTCTAGTGTTTAGGTGTCTCTCATTTAAACGAATGGCATCCATTGTGGTTTATAGCACATGTCCCACATATACACTCCCAGCAAGAAATAAATATGGCTTAGGTACATTGGACCTTTTAAACTCAATGAACTGCAAATGTATTTTTACAGCCCCAGGACATTTTAAAGCCTCGCTATCTGATGTTTCAAATCCCTCCCGTTTCTGATCCTGCTGGTTTTGAGATTTGTGGACTTGTTATTCTTGCATGCTAGTTTGTCTACTTATGTCTCATGTTTGTAGATGTCTATCTGATTAAATAAGGCTGCTATTATATGAAGGGAAGTACTGATTCATTTTAAAAGGTTTGAGCTTACTTTGAACTAAAATTGTACTAATACCAGTTATTTGACTAATCTTTTAAGTAACTGATACAGCTAGGGTTTAACTGTTCATCACTGATGAAATATGACAACACACTGTCATGTGATGAGCTGGTATGTTGCAGAGTCACTTTCTTGCTGACGGTATCGTGTGTACTTACAGAAACTCCTCGGTTTCACCGACAAATTCTTGCAAATAACACAACAGGTTCAATTGTGATATTTGGGAGCTATCTTTAGTTAAGCATGTGTTAAACTGGCAGCTGAGAAAAAAATGATTTTGCAACTTTGGCCATTTCATATCACCAACTTTGGCCATTTCATGATCTGCACCCAGTTCTTAGAACACACTGTTCATTCCCATTAAGCACACCTGCAAGCTGCATGCTCCCCCACAGTGATATCAAGGCCAGGATGACACTCCCCTTGTCAGAATGGCTGATGTAATATTTCTCTAGCCTCATTAACAGAATCAGCCAGCAGCCAATAGCAGCAGGACAGGTTATGGCTCAGGGAAGGATGCTTTTCATTTGGGGAGCCATTCACATCGCTCCATGTGCTGCAACCTCGACAGCTCAACAGTAACAATCCCCTCAGTTATTTGCAAGCCAAATTTCTCTCCAGTCCAACTGGATTTGGAGGAAGGAGGAAAAAAGTACAATAAAATATTACCCTCTACACAGCCTAGAAAAGTTGAAATAAACAGAACAAAAATGCACACACACAAAACATGCAGCATGCAGCTGCAATATAGAAGAGAGGGTTTCTCTTCAGTAGAGACGGGAGGTATTAAAGCTAAAGAGACAAGTTCAGTTTGATGACAAGGAAATAAAGAGACTTCCTAGTGCTGTGTGACCAGGAAAATTTGAGCAGTTCACAATAACACCATAGATCTTTAAGGTAATGGGGGAAAAAAAACAAAACATAAAATGACCAACATAATGTACAGCATGACGTGGCTGACTTAGATTGCAATACAAAGTATTCTGATCTCTTAAATGGGGGGTAGGCCTACTTGTCCCAACATAACACAGACAACTGCCACCTGCCAGGTGCACTTTCAGTTTATTACAAGTAAGACAGTTGTGTACCGTCTGTTTTCTCTGGACACAATCCAGACCTGGATGTTTCACTTTGTTAGGAGATAGAGGGCTTTCACAAAGATAAACATGTCTTACACTAATGCGATTCATGGGTTTCGTCACTCTTGCCCTTTGGACATCTTGTAAAAGCATTTGGGGAAGCTCTTCTAAAAAGCTCAAACCATCTTAAAGCAAACAAAGAAAATTTCCAAAAATGCACAAACAAAATGAGGATGTATCGTTGTTACTAAGTCAAGGATTTCCGTATCATGACAGTTTTATTTTATGTGGTTCTGCAGTAAAACCAGTCTGTCAAACTGCCTGGTGGGAAAAGAGTTTCTGTTGCCTTGTGTCAGATAATTAATCCCAGAGGCACCAGGACAGCATCTATAGAATTAAATAAGAAGGATGTTGTTCACACTATAATGTATGACATGGCCAGAACATGGATTTAATGACTTTTTGTTTCATGCAATGCTTTTATACTCATTTGCAATTCTATATTTTTTCTTTTGTCATGGTTCCCCATATGACCATCTAAAGGATCTCTCACTAATATCATACAGAGCCCAGAACAGAAAAGTGCAGTCTGAATCAGCATTATATTTTATCATTTATTTTATATACATCACACACATAACACTTTTAAGAAATATAAACATCCAAATATGAACAACCATATGAACAACCAAGCTTACATATACACACCATGGGCATGAATGTCATGGTAATTTTGGGCTTTTTATTATTTTAAAAATTCCCAGAGTGGAATGATTGTTCACCACTCATCTTCAGTGACTTTAAAAAACAAACAAACAAGAATTCATTTTGGATTGTCTCTTATCCACACAGGGTCAAAATATAAATACAGGCTCAAATATATACATGCACTTACTTAAATTTTTTAATAATTGGTGCTGAAGGTTGTACAGTGTCTTAGGTCGACAAAGCCAAGGTCTAATAACTCGTCGTTAGTGACTGACTACAACTCTTAGTGACTGAGAGGGTGCCAACCAAGAAAGAAGCTCCTCCTCCAAAAGCAACACCTTTAAGCTCGACTGAAATTTGCAGCTGTCCACATGTGAACAAGCCTTCTGGAAAAAAGTTTTATGGTCAAAGATGTGACAAAGATTGAGACAATAAAGAGGTATGTTTGGAGGAGCACAGGTGTGGCTTTCAAATGGACAAACACTGTAGCAACTGTCAAGCATGGTGGTGGTAGCAGCATGCTCTAGGGTTGTTTTGCTTCCAGCAATACTGGCAGAATATTAAAGGAGGAGGACTACTTCCAAATTCATCAACTTTATCTCAAATCAAGAGCTGGACAGGACAACAATTCAAAAACTACACCTGGTTTTGGAATAGATAAAGCAAGCTTCAGGAATCACCTTCCCCAACCCTAATGGAAATGTGTGGACTATGCTTAAAAGGAAAACAACCAATTTAAATGAACTCGACAAGAAGAGACAACCAGAGTTAGAAATTCTCATGCACCCAATTCTTGTTTTGTTTTATTTTTAAAGTCATTAAAGACACATCCTGTATGTCTGATATGATTGATTATGCTCAATAATCGATCCTGGAAAAAGAACACTTCAAAGAACTAATTAAAACCCATAGAAAACCCCAAATTACAATGGCTTTCATGAATCTGATGGGAATACGTGACTGAAATTTTAACTTGTTGCACTTTTGTCTCTTTACCTTTGATAATGACAAAATTTTCAGTTCCTTTAGCAAAGAAACAAAATGTATAATCACACATTTTACAGCTCGGAGTATAAATATGGTCTTTTTAACAGGTATATTATTAGATGTTCATTTAGGGTGGTACTTAGCAAACAGTAATGTGGCAATGTAGCAGTTTTCATTATCCTTATATCTACATCTGAATACGTCAGCTAACATTAAACAAAAAGAATAAACAATCAAAGGTAAATTCAGAGGAAAGCCTTTCCAGGAAAAACAAGTCAAGCACATCGTAAACAGGCTCAAACTGTCTGTTCAAGTCAGGAAAAAATGCATAATACAAAACGCACTTTCATGTCATCTCTGAGAGATGCAGCTGTTGCTACCTTATCTTTTATGTTACTTGGGATATCAAATAATGTGTTACTATCTAAACAAAATAAATATACAAAAAAACAACACAAAACTGTTTAAAATGTACCTCAAAAAACTGATGGTGACAGCTAAAAATTAATGTCTCACACTACCAACTTTTTTGTTTTTAACCTCTGGGCTGATCAGGCTCCAGAGGTGATATGATGGGAATTAATGTTGAAAAAGTCCATGCACGTCTTTGAAATGTAAAGCCGCTGTGCCCCAACAGGTTTAACAATACCAAAAGAGGATTTAGAGAGATGTCAGTCAATGATGTTCTGGACACACCCACACATTCTAAGAAGTGAATTTATGAAGTAAAACAGGTGAAAGCAAGTAAATGAGTTTACCATGGGTGTGTTGGACCGTGGCAGTTTGACAAATCCGACAACAAGGCATAGTGTTTGTTTTGCTTTGGCCTTTGGTGTTTGCTTGGATGTACAATATGACGTTCATGCCTCCAAAGATGACTCATCTGGTTTCTGAAGATACTCTTTGACAAGACTGACAATTGTCGATACTTCTGCCATGGCACCTTTACCTATGGAAAAACAAAGAATTATGAGCATACAAATGTCTTCTGCAGAAAACTATAAATCAGTCAGTGCCTGAAGGAAAATACAAAGAAGACATGGAAACAATTGCAATGCAAATGCTCATGCACATTCTTCACATTCATAAATACACTACACTCAAGCTGTTTGCATATAAATCTGAGCCAAACCCCACCAATGCATCAAAAAGACAGCACTATTAGCAACAAAGCTCATAGGCACAGCTCCTCCATTTTATTTATTCTTTTATAACACTTTCTGCAGCACGCCTCCAAAATAGATGAATTGATTAGAACATTATTTTTGAAGCTTTAACTGTATCCATGTGTACATCTGCACATGTTTGTGCCAATAAAAAATGATTAGTCATTAGATTAATGTACCAAGGTCAACTGTATAAATTGACATAGTATCAATCAATGTCTTAAACTGAGTTATACAATCTAGGTGACACTTCATTAAACTTCATTACATTTCCACTACACAGAAAGTGGTTTACAAAGCCAAGACATAAACATGACATTAAAAAGTCCAGTGTTAGATATCCTTGAATAACATTGTGAAGGGAAGTTGTTCCCACTGAATCAATATTTAGCCTTTTGTCTTCTGTCCAACTTTTTTTGCACTTGCTATAAGACTAAGTCATTAAAATTAGTACTTTCAGTTCCTTATATTAGCACTTTCTATGCTTATTTACACTTTCCTGTACTCTTAGTGGATGTTAATAGGAAACTTCTTTTGACTTAGCTGAAAACACATCTTAATAAACTGCAGCCTAGGGCAACTAGAAGCAGGATAATCAATACTTACCATGGACTATAGTTATATATATTAGGTTATATTAAAGGTGGACACTGCAGCTGTGGACAGTGTTTTTTCCAGAAATAATTTCTGAGAATAAAGTAGCCAACAGAGTTGCTACAGATATAGATTTAGCAGATGCAGCAGCCTCACACAGCATGTTAAATATGAACGCCAAGTATCAGCAGTGCTGTCAGCATTGGTATCCAGCCATCCAAGCATTTTAGGAGATAAGCTCCAGTTAGCAAGAAACAACAAATTGTATCAACGGGGAAGAAAAATGAAATGAACGGAAGTTGTGAAGAGTTAAGTAGATAAAATGGTAGCACCTTATACAAAAATAGACCATGCAACACAAGTTTTTGCATTTACAAATCGCACCATAAGTCTTAAAGCACATGAACTACAAGTATATGATGCCAACTTTAGAACTTGTACGATCTATACATTTCACTCGGTTGCTATTTATGCTATAACAGTCTACTGCTTTAGAGTGCATGGTTGATCACAACAACACACGCAACACAAAAAGTAGCTTCTACCAGAGCCACAGAAAATGGTGTCAAATACGTGTAGCATTTTCCATCAAGGCCTATTCATTTTTATCTTGTGGTGAGTTTGAGTGCTGGGTTATACTTGAAACTACCTGCGTTGTAAGATATGCCATGTCATCCTAGTAAGTCTAAACACTGGTAAGATGTTCACATAGTTTGTCTAAGTCTTTTAATACTTTGCTTAGCCACATGACAGAATGAAAAACAAGTCCTTGATACAAAAAAGGAAGGAGGCAGTTTTAGATGTTCTTGGATAATCACTTTGTACCACAGTTATCCCTTAAGTACAGTGTCTTTGGAAAGGAACTGAAATATGCCTCTCGTAGGTAACTTACTATGTCAAGGTATATGTGACACAGATTAACAGTGAGCACTAAGCAGGTTGATATGACCTCCCACACAGCCGGCTACTGTGCCTGGTAATTAAGAGCAATTCAAGAGCCACTTTAATCTAAAATCATCCTTGGGATAAGTCACCTTATCAGACAAAAAGGAAGCATGTGGCATGTGATTTGGAATAAGGACTGTTTACCTATAGCAGCTAATAGTCACAGTGTGCTGGTACATAGTGTACTTTTTACAGCCACAGGACACTGAAATCAACACAACTGGTGAAGGAGAATTTGTGTTAAGGAAGAATGTAGAAAAACTAGCCTTTGAAACTACTTTTTTAAAGGTGAGATTTAACCTCTTGTTTTATCTGCCTGTGATGCTGTGTGTCACCAGGTCTAATCACTGTTACATGCCACTCTCCTTATTCACCTTTGGACCCCTGATGTCATATGATTTACTCACTACTGTCACGTTTCTTGCCTGCGCAGTTCAAGTAGTGTTTGCTCCTGCTATATACTATATATAAAAGGAGGACGTAACCCATAATCATCCTTAAAGAGGCATTTTTTTTAACAGCCAGCAGGGGGGAATTTCCCCTGACTGCAAAAAGTAGTCCAATCATATAGACGTGCATGAGTTTTTATACTCCAGGTGAAGACACCTGGAGTATAAAAAAATATAATGGCAAATTTATGAGCTACAGATATAGTTACAGGTTTACAGTAAAAATAAATAAATAAATAAAGATAAAGTCCAAGATGGGTGTGGTAAAATAAGTCACTGGCTCCATGGCATGTGTGAATATTAATCTCCAGCTATTTTAAAGCCATAATAATCATGTCAGTCTTTTTTAAGGAAATTGTAAGATACTCACTTGAGTAAGGCTCACAAATGTGAGAATATGATGTCTGCTGTTGCATAATTCTAAGTCTAATTTTGGAGGGTCTATTAACCACATCTGTAATAAAATATGTAAATATTATTGTAAATTTCAACCCTTTTTCAATTTCCTACGACCTGAGAGTCTAAGTAAATATTAGCAGAGGTTAAATATATTTAGTTCCTCCTCATATTAAAACTCACCTTCATCTCCACACACTAGCTTTTTGGCAACGCAGGGGATTTCCACATATCCAAACTCTTTCAGTCTGGATACCTGCTGGGCTGTAATAGGATGCAGCCACATAGCTGTGTTCATTGCAGGGCAGAAGAGAAGAGGACGACTGGTATCCCAGGCTCTTACCACACACGTCTGAAAGGACAAATACACATAAACCTGGAAATCATTTCACAGAAATTCTGCAATAAATGATTATTTGCAAAATCTTTAGTATTTCATCTTCTTACCAGCAGATTATCACAAATACCACTAGCAATCTTTCCAAGAGTGTTGGCATCAAGAGGGGCAATGACAAGTAGGTCTGCCCAACGCCTTAGCTCAATGTGTAGCACAGGGTCAGATCTCTGTTTCCACAGCTAAATGAGAGACATGCTGTTTGAAATGCATCCAGTTACACAGTCACATCTTCACTTCTGTCTGGAATGTTAAACCAGTGTTTTTATGTCTCGTAATTCTCACAAGTAACTCCAGTGTTTTCAAGTTAATAATGGGCAACTCATACCACATTTCATTTCGCTCAGTATGGCACTGTACAGTATTCCTTCACCTATTTTATTTGAAGAGCCCAAGCTGACCTTCATATTGATTATATATGTCATGTTAATTTGTCTTTTCTATATATATAGCTATATATGTTTTCAGTGTAATAATGGCTACATTAGAATATCATACTCAAGTTAGTTATTACCTCCCATTCATCCTTGTCACTGTAGATTTTGACTGAGACCTCAGCAGAATTATAGAAGTGCTTGGCATGCTCTGTAGTGACTACTCGTACATCCACCTACAGCATGACAACATAAATGACATAAATGACAGTGACATTTTACTACTGCAGAAGAGATAGATAGCTAGATAGATAGATAGATAGATAGATAGATAGATAGATAGATAGATAGATAGATAGATAGATAGATAGATAGATAGATAGATACTATCTATCTATCTATCTATCTATCTATCTATCTATCTATCTATCGGGAAGGGGAAAAGGGAGGGAGACACACATCAGTAGTATGAATTTCCTGTTCCACCACATCCCATTTAGATTGAGATCTGATGACTGTGGATGCCTGAAAGCCAGTTGTGTACAATGGATTCACTGTCATGTTCACAAACCAGTTTAACATGATTTGAGCTTTATGGCATGTTATCCTGCTGGAAGCAGCCATCAGAAGATGAGTACTCTGTGGTCATAAATGATAGACATATTCATAAAATATTCTCAGGTAGGCTGTAATATTTAAATGATGACTTAAATGTACTAAGAGGCCTGGAGTGTGCCAAGACAATATCCCCCACAACATAACACCACCTTCAGCCTGAACAATTGACACATGGCAGGATGGATCCATGTTTTATGATCTTTATGCCAATTTCCCACCCTACCATTTGAACATTTTTCCAAACTTCTGCTGTCCAATTTTGGTGAGTCTGTATGAACTGTAGCCTCATTTTTCAATGTCTAGCTGACAGGCATGGCACAGGGTGGGGTTTTGGCTAAGGTTCGATGAGTTGTGCATTGAGAGATACTCTTCTAGTAGCATGGTTGTAACATGAGGATTTTGAATTACTCTCCTCTAACCCTGGACGTCACAAAGGCATTTTCACCCAGAAAGCTGCCATTCACTGGACATTTTCTCTTTTTTGGGCTGTTCTCTGTAAACCCTAGAGATGACTGAGTGGGAAAATACCAGTAGATCAGCAGTTCCTGAAATACTCAGAACAACCTGTTTGCGGCCCACAAACATGCCACGTTCAGAGTCACTTAAATCACCTTTCATTGCCATTCGGATGTTCAGATGAAGTTAAGCAGGTAATCTTGACCATGTCTACATGCCTAAATGCTTGAGTTGCTGCCATGGGATTAGCTAAATAGATATTTGCATTAAAAAGCAGCTTAATTGGTGTACCTAACAAAGTAGCCAGTGAGTGCAGATAGAGTCTACATTGGTATGAATTTCTGTTTACTCTAAGTTTTTACATTATTATAGAGTATTTTTAAACAACTGTAGGCATTTGATTGCCTTTACCACTAGTATGCTTGAATTAATTCATCAATTGTTTTATAATTAGCAGGGCTTGAGCAGGTGAAGTGTTCATTCTTTCTAAAGTAAATAAATACGTCATACTAGTTGTTACAGAGAAGATTTTCCTACAACTGACTGTTTAATTAAAAAAAGAATGATGTTTACAAGACATTACTGCTTCCAGTGACATCCGTGATCCCACATCATTTTGTTGGAAATTAAATTGACTGATTGGGGCATTATGTCTCTCTGCTCCATGGGATGTGCATCCATGCATATTCTCGCATGTTAAACTCAAATGAAGCAATTATTCTTAGTTTGACAGGCCAAATATTTCTCTCTACAGGTATTAGCTATTACACATACAATTTAAAATTATTTGCATTGCTATGCAAACGCATAGCTTCATCACCCTGTTTACTACAAAAGTCCTAACACACTTTATTTAGTATATTGCAAAACCTTTCCCACACTAATACCAACACTGTCATATATTATCCCCGTTTAACATTTACGTCTTCAAATGTCGTTTTCTCTATTTTCATGGACGACCGTTGTGGTTTTTAATTAACATGCAGATATTGCTGGCTCAGATTTGCTCTGTTTTTCAGTCTAAGACTTTTTTTTCTGCGACTGGATAAAAGAGCTATAATAACTAGAATATACTGCGTTTGTAGCGATGCTGTCTAACATCCCCATCTTGCGGTAAAGGTGAGCTTATGCGTATTATGCCACTTAGATAAACAATAAATGTATATAGGTGCTTGTGCTATTATTTGCTAACCATGTACGGGGAAAATAGAAACATTCATGATATGCAAACATTAATTAATATGAAGCAGCTCACCCCGGAGAGTTCAAGAAGCTGGGAGACCAAAAGAGGCAGTTTCAAGGCTGCAACGCTTCCTGTCACTCCAACAAGGACATTAAATGTCCCGGAAGTTTTCAACAAATCAGTTTTTAAACTTGACATGTGGTCGTCTTGCTGACTGTCAACATACTGCCAAAAGAAAAATTAGACAGGCTGTCGCGTTCCTGTGACACTTCCGTAAATATTCACTTAGCCAATCAGGGAAGAGCACGTCTAACGTTTGTGCCTCCTGCACGAGCGCGTCTCCGCACTGATCAGTGGAGAGCGCGCACGTTCGAAGAATATTCTGGGTAATTGCTAAAGTCCTTCCAGGGCAGCTAGCATGAAGCGTGGAGCCTTCATTCATTGTTTGCCTCACTGATATTTGCCCGATTAAAAAAACTGATCAAAAACGCAATAATGGCACTCACACCTCTTGTTTATTGGGCTCAACGCCATGAAGACATTTACCTGCGAGTTGAGCTGACAGATGCTCAGGTGAGAGTACCTCCTGCAGTTGCTTGTCACGGTCAAAACGCTTTAGCATGGTTCTGACTTTTCTTTTTTTTTTTTAAACATTGTTTTTGGGCCTCTGATGGTAAATGGGAAGCAATGCAAATACAGACGAAAGGTTCCTGTAAACGTTATCCTGCTGGATAGCTGTACTATTTGCATACTGTATGAGAACTGAGATCTCTTATCTGATAACTGATCAATACAAAGCTCTCTGTTGAGGCCCTTCGTTCATTATGTGGTACGTCTAAAGCCACACAACCTGTTCGAACCTGTTTTTAAAACCTGTTGATTTTAAGAATATTCGTGTTAACAGTTAATCACATGGGTGAAAAGTCCTAAAAATACCTGTTGGAACTACTCGGAAGGCGGGGTGGGTGGGGGTGGTAGCATTGTTCACACGCGGCGCTCGTGGGGTTATGTGTGAGGGACAGGTGTTGTTACACCTATAGATATCACATAATCCCATACTACATGCTACAGGAGGACCTCTCAGCATTCGTTTTTTTTTCCCTTCTTTTTATAGCACTTAACTCTATTTCTGATCATGTAACAGAAGATTCAGGTTAGAGACTTTTTAAGCACTTATTTTACCTGGTAATTAAATATCCTATGTGTTTTGGAATATAGTTTGTCACGGTAATATTGTAACATAAGATGAATATCTTTGTTTCGGGTTTCTGCTAACAGGAAGTAAAAAAATTCTTGATCTAGCGAGGAAGCATGCTTATCCTTTGCCTGTGTTTTTGCAGAATATTGACGTCCACGTGGATGAAAATGTCCTTCACTTTTCAGGTGACATGGATTCACGGATTTCATTTGCATTTGGTGATTAGAGACATATTTTTAAAACTATTTTTGTGGCATTTCATTTGTGATATCCTGTTTGTAGCCCAGGGGCATGGTGCAAAAGGACAAAATGAGTACAAGTTCAGCTTGGAGTTCCTCTTACCAGTAAAGCCACAGGTATGCTGAGTAATTCTATAATTTATCTTGTGGGATCAGAAATATATCTATAGACAGAATAACTTTAAGATTGCTCTTAAATCTTTTGCTTTCCTTTCTGTGGTTTTCCTGTTTGTGCTCATTGCGTGAACCTGTAGGTCAGCTTCAAGTCCACACAGCGGCAGGTGAACATTATAGTGCACAAAATACAGCGAGGTTGGTGGGAAAGGCTGACTGTCCAGGAGCGTAAACCTGTCTTCCTGGCACCGGACTTTGATCGCTGGCTGGACGAGTCAGACGCTGAGATGGAAATCAGAGAAAAGGTAAGAGTACAACTTGGCATTTGTTACTAAATGACACTCGCAGATAAAGATTAAAAAATGTCAGTATGACTAAAATAATTGATTAAAGACTCTACTATTTTCATTTTTTAAATACTTTTAAAAGGAGGAGAAAAAGAACAGGCTGAAGGCTTCAAGACAAAAAGAAGAAGGTGGGTGCAGATAATATATTGCACTTGAACATTCTGTTTTATCAGATGGCTTTGAAGGGAAAACTGCTGATACTATTTTCCAATTTCTTTGAAATATTTCAGGATTCGTCAGCCTGAAAACTGTGTTCTTGATTGTGTACAACCTGGTCCAGTTTCTTGGTTTTTCATGGATCTTTGTCAACATGACAGTGCGCCTGTTTATCATTGGCAGAGGTATGAAAATATATTACACAGGAGAAGCTGGAAATGTCACTTACTTCCCAGAAAACTGGTTAAAACATGTCCATTCTAAAACTCCTTTCAGATTCCCTCTATGACACATTTCACACAATTTCGGATGTGATGTTCTTCTGCCAGATCCTGGCATCAGTAGAGGTCCTGAATGCTGCTTTTGGTGTAGTCAAGACAGGTGTTATACCAACTCTTATACAGGTATGGGATGTTTTTTTTTTTTTTTTTGCCCGAGTTCAAGTTTCCTAAAGTTACAGATTGAGCACCAATACACATCTTTTGTTTGTGCACTAGGTGGTCGGAAGGAATTTTATCCTCTTCATCATTTTTGGTAGTCTGGAGGAAATGCACCACAAGCCAGTTGTGTTCTTTGTTTTTTATCTGTGGAGTGCTATTGAGATTTTTAGGCAAGTATGCATTTTCCTATTGTTTACAGTAAACAGTCATCTAGTGATACGAAGTACAGCTTTAGCCAGTTGTATTTAAATCAAACTAAAATTGGATAAGATTTAGAGCTTTGCAAATGTTTGGAACAGTTACAGTTTTTGTTAGATTTTATTCACATTTCAGCCTTGAAACAGGCAAGTAGCAGTTTCCAGCATCTGAGCTATAATTTTATAAGAATGTGTAACTGTGGATGCAACTTTGTGTCATTTTATTTGGAGCATGACTTTTTTTTTCCTTAACCAACATGCTCATCCTTTTTCAGGTATCCCTTTTACATGCTGGGCTGTTTCAATACAGAGTGGAAAACCCTTACTTGGCTGCGGTATACTGTCTGGATGCCACTCTATCCACTAGGTGTTTTAGCTGAAGGTAGGCTTTTTTAAAACAAATTTTGATTAATGGGCACATGCAAACATTTTTATACTCTTTTATATATAATCTTATCTCTCAATCCCACGTAGCTGTTGCAGTGATCCAGTCCATCCCCATCTTTGATGAATCTAAACTCTTCAGCATTCCTCTGACTAAAGTGATTGGCACCTCTGTCAGCTTCTCTTACTTCCTGTACATTTATCTTGTTCTCATGTTTTTGGGTAAGTCCCCACATGAACTCTCTCTCACATGACACATATATTCTAACTTAACCACTGCTGCTCTGATATTAATCTTGGTTCCCCCTCCCCCCCACCAAAGGACTTTTTATCAACTTTCGCCACCTTTACAAGCAGAGGAAGAGGCGCTTCCGGACCAAAAAGAGGAAAGCAAATTGAGACTCAACACCAACAGCATTCCTTGAACACCTTTGCTGCCTGCTTATTCCTTGACATTTGTTTTTAATAATCATTGTAATAATAATTGTTTTTCTCCCACGCAGCGCTATTTTGAGAAGCACTGATAAGAAAACCCTGTTATCATTTCATATTCAGTCACTGCCATATGTATAAAGAAAACAAGTCATCATTCCACATGACAAGCTCTTGGTTATAATTTCACAATTTCAAACCATTCCACAAAGCTCAGGGAAAAATAACCAGACTGCTAAAAAAAAAAAAAAAAGTGTCCGTTGTGCTCAACAACAACCTTCAAGGAGCAATGTTAAATTGTAACAGGTTTTTTTCTGGCTGCTTTTTTATTATTTGCACTTGAATTATGAATGCCAACATTAATAGCCGTTTACTCTGTGTTCTGTAAATGTGGCAGTTATTTGACAATTAATAAAAATCTAATTTTAATGTGGTTATTGTGTCAAAAGATTCCTACAAAGGAACATTTATAAAAACAAAACAACACTGAATCCTAAAGATGACTTCGTAAAATAATCCCGTGAACGTCTTTACAGGGTGTACGCAACGCTGCACCACATTGGTCCACGCAAGCTGAGCCTATGATATTTTGAGTTCATTCATACAAATTCGGATGCGGCTCAGCTTGAGAAATCCGTGTGCATGGGAACAATATTGTGATCAAAAGCAGCATACTGGGAGTCACCAGTGCTGGCCAGTTTAAGCTGCTGTGCAGCGTGGGAGAGCTGGAAAGCAGCATCCGGATGTGCCGAGTCTGGCAGCATGGTGCACTCTCTCTCCAGCAGATCGGCAACTCCCTTCAGGAGCTCCCAGAAACCAAAAGCCAAAGCAGCCTTACGTAGACGGTTCAGCTCCTGTCAGAATCAAAATGAAAAAATAAAATTTCATTTTTGGAAAAAAACAAACATAGCTATAAAATTTATAGTTTAGAGCCATTCCAGCTAATCTTACCTTATAGAAGGTCTGAGTTTTATCTGGCAGTTTCCTGGCATTCCTCAGGATCTTCTGGACATCAGTCTGTACAATGACAGCATAAAAAACGAGTCAATGAATCAAAAGGCCCCTTAAATGTTTTGACCAATGAAATGTTTTTATATTCATTTTAGTGATTACAACTTGAAAACCTGAAATCCAGTATCTCAATTAGTAGAATATTTATTAGTTGATCTGTATTGGAAATTGTTGGTTCACCATTTTGTTAAGTACAGAGTCAACATAGCCATCTACAAGATGATTTTAGAGTACTCTATGCGCAGATCTTCTGATAAGCTTCAGTGAGATGCAGATTTCCTTTTTCCAGCAGGAGTTAGCACACATTGCTAAATCTATGAGCAAATGGTTTGCTGACAATGTTATTACTGTGCATGACTAGCTAGCCAACTAATCTGATCTAAATGTCAAAGAGAATCTGTGAGATAATGTCAAGAAGAAACACAGACAAGCTGCACTATCGGCCACTATCAAAGCAACCTGGGCTTCAGTGCAGATCACCTCCATGCCACACCGCCTTGATAAATGATAAAAGCACTCAAACTAAGTGCTGAGTGTTTACATGAACTTTACAGTAGGTGGACATTTCTTTATTGTAAATCTTTTTTTGATTAAACTTAGGAAACATTTTAATAATCTGAGACACTGGATTTCCGTTTTTAAATGAGCTATAAGCCACAAGCCTCAAGATTAATATCAAATAGTAAATATTTCCTCATATTTTTAGGAAATATTTCACTTCATGTGTAATGATTATTGAATAAACTACAAAAATGAAAAACTTTTTGATGACATTTTCCTTTTTTGTTTTTTTGTAAGATTCACTAATATAAGATTACATAGTTGGTCATGTGAAGATCACTCTGAATGACAGACTTGGACTGACCTGAAGAATCAATATTTGTTTGATGGCGACAATATTGACAAAATCAAATACCAGAAATTCCTGGAGTAATTATTAATCACAAGAACAAGAATTTCAATAAATATTAACCAAGCTCTGCTGAAGAGAGTTCAAACAAAGGAGAGGCTTGCTGAGCCCACTGTAGAGGCAGTGAACAGAGCAGCCTCTGAGAAGCCAAGTAACTCAGTCAATTACAAGAAATTAATCTGAAGCTATTTTGACAATTTCGCAAATAAGCCTTTTTTTTTTCTTCTTCTTACACAGAAATGTCAGAAATTAATCGCTTTCTGGGTTTTTTTTAAACACAGAAAGCAGTTCATTAAAAGAATATAATTAGATAAATTTATCACTGACATAAATGTATGAAATTTTTGTCTTTTCTCCAAACTTTCAAGAGAAAAATACTCTCACGTATTTTACTTCACCTGTAGTCCACTGGCCTTAATCCACACGGTCACATTCTGGGCATAGCTACGTTTCACCTGTGGTTGTACAGGAAATGGACTTTTACTGTCATCCTCTCCATAGGGATTATCAGCCGCTTCTGTGACATGAGAAAGGTCACGGGACAACATAGTGAGGTCAGTCAATACACTGCATCATGAGACACGTGAGAAACCCAGGTGAAGTATTAACTACTTGACTGTGTACACAGTCTGTTGTTCTTTAGGAATACTTGTGCATGGGTCATTGTGTCACATGTTAAATAAAACACAGAGTTTCAGAATATCCCTAAAATGGTTCGCGGCTTAATTTAAGCCTCTGGGGGGAAAAAAAAGAAAAAGAAAAAAAGAAATTAAACACAGTGCACTTAGAAACCCCATATAATCTTTTGTAAACACAGAACTCTTCATATTTGCTCATTTGACCCTCATCTGCAATGAAACTTTGCATGGTGGAGAGATTAAAAAAAAAGTCACCTGAGATTGGTCCCAAATGTGATATCTTGCCCAGCCAGGGCAGAGGCTCCGGACCGGGATCAAAAAGAGACATCATCAAGTTTGATTTCTTCTTGCTGTCTGCCTGGGAGTACAACATGCCGTACCACTCCGGCCTGAGGGGCAAAAAAGCAAACTACATATACAATTTGTTTGCATAATATAGCAGTCTTTATGGTGCAGGTTAATATAAGGCTACGTTCAGACTGCAGGTCTTGATGCTCAATTCCGATTTTTTGATCAAATCCGATTTTTTTGTTTGCTTGTTCACACTACAAATAAAATGCGACAGCAAACGCTCTCTAGTGTGAACGCTCAAAGCGGCCCGCATGCGCAAAAGAAGATGTCACAGACAACGCGCTCTGTTTAGACCCAGAGCAAACAATATTGTTTGACTGATGGCCCTTAATATAAAGACTTCGGACTTTACGTTTCCCAATTTTTGCTTTAAGTTATTTTGTTATTTACATAATAATGTAGATAACCTAATAATTATTGTTATTGCTGTTTTAGAGGAGCGGTGCTTCAAAGGATAGTTGCAGAAGTTGGCCAGGAAGCGTTCGCGATGTCTTCTCGGGCGCTTCTCCGGCACTGATAATTGGCGTCTGTCTTGTGTCAGTGACGTAAAAGACGGATTTAATGCGACATGACCGTTCAAACAGCAGTCGCTTTCTAAAACATCGGATATGTATCGGATTCAGTACCACATACGAAAGTGACCCAGATCGGATTTGTGCCGTTCACACTGTCATACCATGATCGGATATGGGTCGCATAGGGTCAAAAAAATCGGATTTGATGCGCTTTCGCCTGCAGTGTGAACGTAGCCTAAAAGAGTTTATATAACAGCTCTGCTGCATCTCACCCCAGCTGGACCAGCGCCACCATGCCTTCAACCTTCAGACTTCCATGTAAAAGTACACAAAAATTGGGACTTTTGCCTGCCATCTGACTGGCAGAAGGTTCCTCCTCAAGCTCATCTGTGGTTCCCGTACCAACTTCATCCACATCTAAAATCAAGTACACATAATAAACTAAATCATAAATATTTGCTACTTTATTAATCAGAAAAAAATACTTGTTTTCATTTCTGCTGTTAGACTGTGTTAGACAATTTTACTTACTTTTTTCTCATCTCTTCTATTAATGTTACTTTTAATCTTTTATATTACAGAATGAGAGCAATTTTTTAAAGAAGTACTGAAAGAAATTTGTGTGCATGACAAATAAAGGAAGCTCGAACCTCAAGGGATTTCCCAGCAGCTTTGCTCTTCCTTCCTATTTTGTTGGTTTCTTATAGTCTGAGGCATTTTCTGATTCGTTCGTTATCAACTTTATTTACTAAAATTGATTTGTTCTGCAACAGCAAACTCTAAAGTTCTTATTTCTTTCTTTCTTAAGTGAGTTAACATAAAGCTGCTTGAACATTTGGGTGTTTACATCTAAATACGAGGAGTTGTGCACAAGCTGCAAAGCTAATATGTCACCAATCAGCATTTCTCTATAACTGGAACATAGCAAAAGTATTAAAACCAACCTTTGTTTACAGCAATAGGTAATACCAAGTGTCTGGATATGACAGGAGGACTTGCAATGTCAGCAATTTCAATGAAACCCACAATCTCCAAATCTGAAAGGCATATAAGAGAAAGATTTGTTTTAAAAAAATGAAGAATTTAAAGAGGATATGAAACACTAAACATATAAGGGCCAGTTTACATCGTGGAGGTCTGCTCTCAAAAACTGACATAGATGTAACACTGTCTGTGAAAGAAGTGCTTAAAGTTTACTTAAATAAGAACAGTGTGGAGGACAGACTGTTTGAATCACCAGACCGACAGGATGAAGTCAGAAACTGATTTTTCCTCCTCTAACCAGCTGTACCGAGTGGCACAATCAGCTGATGCAATCAGCTAAGATTCTTAGCCCAGCACAAAAATGATCCCCTTAAACTGATTTTTAGTTTTAGTGTTTTTATTTTCCTTAGAGTTATCGATTCTCTCACTAATTAGCTAACGTAAAATAATGTAAGTCTACTAGCTGCCACCAGCCAACCACACGACGTCACGTTCCGTACTGACAGAATAAAACTTCAGCACTTATTTCTTAAATCCTGCTTCACAGTTACATCTATGTCAGTTTTTTAAAGTAGGGTTCCATGATGTAAATTAGCTTTTATGCGTGTAATGTTTCATGACCTCTTTAAATTAAACTAATCATAAAATCTGAAGCCAGCTGAGTACCTGTACTAACAGTCCGGGGCATGGGCTCCACCTCTTCATCCATCACGACAGGCTCAGGTCGAGGGAAGACCTGAACATCTGAGGATAGATTCCCACAGTGCAGAACCGCATGGAAGGGAGAGTATACAAGATCGATCAGCTTCCTGGGGACATGCAGATATAGAATATGACCAAAGATGCCCTTACTAAACATATGAAAGAGGTTAAAATGTTTTTTGTGAATAATCTAAACAGTTACAGTAGTACCCAAACATGGCCTGTACACTCTTCATGCAAAGCGGTCCCTCCATAGTAAAGATTTGCCCATCCCCTCCACTAAGACAAAGTAATTCCTCCAGGTTGTCCATGGCATCAGTCATCTGTAACTGAAATTACACAAGACAGTGGGTCTAATTTTTCAAAGCTGGGCTAACTTTTACATATTTGCAATTTAATGGCAATTTCCACATTCTCAATTAGATTGATCATGTTTCCTGAAAGGGACTGACAGATGGAATAAATATAGATCTAGGGCTGAGACTGGTATGGGGAAGACTGGTGGTTGCTCCTAGGCCTCGCAGATTCCCAAGTATGAAAATGAGAACTAAAAACCTGAGTGAAGGAAGTAGTCATACAATAGTCATAGGACAGGGAGTGAATGAGGTGTGGTCCTCCTCCTAAAAAAAATCTCCATGAGAAACTTCCCAGGCACTTGGGATACAATAGCACAAAAACTTTAACTGATAAGTGCTGTGAGGTTACCTATAGCAAATTTTTGTCTGTTGATTCTGAAATGCTGACAGAGAAATCATCTTAAACCTTTAATCAAAGGTCACCTCATCTACAAATTTCATGACGATAAACATGAATACCTGATATTTAATAACATGCAGGGTTTTGTTGCTGACTATTTATAACCATGATTAGTGTGCATATAGTCAACACAAAAAGACTGTGCTATTTCACTTAAATGAAGTTTACATTTTTATGTTATTTTTTGCCATTTAAAAAAATAAAATGTATTCAAATTTATTTTTTAAATAACAGCTTTGTTGGAAGCCAAAATGTTTTATGTGCTGGAAAACTACAGTTTGAGTCTCTGAAGGTAGAAAACAACTGTCATACTGCTATCATCCTAAAATGTCCACAGAAATGTGTGATTTACAGTCGTCTAACACAGGCAATATGACCCCGAATTGTGTTTTTGATAGCTGCTTCTGGTATCATGTAACTGTAAGGATGGCTCAATACCTCCTCTGCATTGGCAATACACATGATGAACAGTTTGGTAGGAAAAGGGAAAGGAAGAGGAAATTTCTTGTCATCCCCACGCTGTTTCAGTGTTTGGAGGGAGTGGCGTAAAGACCCCTTCCCAATGCCAAGGGATCCATCAGTAACCAGCACCACCTACAGGACATATGGAAGAAGTACATAAACATATATGCACATATGGTTCAGATCACTGCAGGAAAGTTATTCGACCAATAATAAGCAATAAATAAATACAATAAATACAGAGGTGTGGTGATACTGAATAAAGTGTTAGCCAAATACCTGACAGGGGCAGGCACTACCCCACTCCTGCTGTACTACATTACTAACTCCATTTAGAGCTGCTTCAACACAGGTTTTGTCATAGTCTTCCAGATTGCTCAGAGCCTCCTGTGCAGGAAAAAAACAACATATGGTAATCCCAAAATCCGACCGCTTTTCAAGGAAACAAAATATACTTAGACTTTTCAGACAGATATGTCACATGAGCACACTTTACCTGCAATGCATTGTAGTCTCTGGTGAAAGGTACCAGGAGTTCCCACAGGGAAGAAAAGGCCATCAGCGACGTGAACTCCAAGCGGTAGTTTGAGGCCATGTGTTCAAACAACATATTGAGTCCGTGGACAGCCAGGTTCTTCCTCTGAAACTCTTCGATGCCATCCAATGACACTGGTCGTGTCATGGACAGAGACACATCCATTAACACCACAGTAGGCATGGCTCACGGCTTACAGATCCCAAATATGAAAACAGACGTCCGCTGCAATGCTCCTACTAACGGTTTCCACTGCGTTGTCGTCGCTGAGGCGTATTTAGCTAGAACAACCAAATACACAGGCGCCGTCAGTAAAGATAAAGAAGAAGGGACATATGGTAACATCCGAACTGTTAGCTAATGTTGGCTAGTTGTTCGGCTAATTTACGTTAGCATTCTGTAACGCTACGGCAAACGAATGAAATGTTCCAGCTGCCATTTAACCAAAATTACATTATAACTATCCAAAACCTAAGATACAAAGTAAAGAAGCGGTATCAGAAAAAATAATTACTAAAACCTACGCGCCTTTCAGTTTTTACGCTAACTAAACAATGGTTATGGTGTACTGTGCACCAGCACTTCCGTCCGGCTGACATTAGTGTACACATCAGCGGATAGTTCCCGGGAGATAAAAACAAAAACAAAACCATAACAACAACAACCACAACAACAACAACAATAATAATAATAATGATAATGATGATAATAATAATGATCTGGCTGCAGACATAACATTTTATCATCTAGAGATCCGGTCAGTCTTTTGGCGACTTGTTTTGCACAAAAGACGGGCCGATAAGCAACGGCCACTTTAAAGCCCTGACCAGTAAAGATTTGGTAGACGCGTTTCAGGGTATCTACCCACATTTTCCGTGTTTTAATATTTTTAAATGTATTTTAGGCTTTCTGGACTCTGCTTTGATGATTAGTTTAAGATGAGACGCTACACATAATCCTATTAGCAGGACCTAAAGTAAGCTATAATGTTTACGGTGAAGACTTTTCCAGCGTCATGTCCTATAACTTGAACATTCCCTAAATGTCTGCCACTATGATTAAAAATTATAATATTTGTTTTGATTATCTGAATAGAACAGAACCTCTGAAAATATCCGCATCTGGTGCCGTATTAAGATAAGATAAGATAAGATAACCTTTATTAGTCCCACACGTGGGAAATTTGTTTTGTCACAGCAGGAAGTGGACAGTGCAAAAGTTATGAAGCAAAAATTAGAATAAAATAAAATAAGAATAAATACAGTATACAACTGTACAGAATAGAATAAAATAAAATACTATATACAGTAGAATAAAATAGAATAAAATATGCAATAAGATAAAAATAGAATACAAGTGCTATATACAACTCAGTAAAAATACAACGATGCCAGAAAAGATTATTGCACATGTGTGGATGTGTGTGTTGATCAGTTGGAGTCTTTGTTGTGCAGTCTGACAGCAGTGGGGAGGAAAGACCTGCGAAATCTCTCCGTCCCACACCGTGGGTGCCGCAGTCTCCCACTGAAGGAGCTGCTCAGTGCTGTCACAGTCTCATGCATGGGGTGGGAGATGTTGTCCAACAGTGATGACAGCTTAGCCACCATTCTCCTGTCACTCACCACCTCCACTGGGTCCAGAGGGCATCCTAGAACAGAGCTGGCCCTGCGGATCAGCCTGTTCAGTCTCTTCCTGTCCCCAGCAGAGATGCTGCCACCCCAGCAGACCACACCATAAAAGATGGCTGAGGCCACCACAGAGTCATAGAAGGTCTTCAGGAGTGGGCCCTCCACTCCAAACGACCTGAGTCTCCGCAGCAGGTACAGTCTGCTCTGCCCTTTCCTGTAGAGGGCGTCTGAGTTATGAGTCCAGTCCAGTTTGCTGTTCAGATGAACACCAAGGTACCTGTAGCTGTCCACAGTCTCAATGTCCATACCTTGGATGTTCAGTGGTTGCAGTGGAGGATGTTTGTGCCTGCGGAAGTCTACCACCAGCTCCTTTGTTTTACTGGCATTGATCTGGAGGTAGTTCAGCTGGCACCAGTCCACAAAGTCCTGAGTCAGTCCTCTGTACTCCTTGTCATCCCCATCAGTGATGAGGCCGACTATAGCAGAGTCATCAGAGAACTTCTGCAGGAAGCACTGGGTGGAGTTGTTGTAATTGCAAAACAGTTCCTAAACTTTTTGAAGAACTTTTTTTTTTTTTTTTAGGTTTGGAAGTGGAAGTGGGAAGTTGGGACTTTTTTTGATTGATTTTTCAAAGAGAAAAATGAATTGTACAAGAGGGAAACGACTGCAGCTGATAAAGCTTCATTTTTTTCTCTTTGGGACTCTCCTCTGGTCCCTCTGTCAGCTGACTGTCAGTGCCAGACCGGGTTTGCCTCAGAACAGAGAGGATTTCAGGGGGAAATTAACAAAGATACTTGAGGTGGAATCTCTCACTGCAAAGCATGATTATGATCCCCAAGATCAGACGCATGTGGTCGATGATGTGGAAACAACCTCAGATTCCAACATACCCACCACTACTGAGTCTCTATTACTGCCAGTCACAAAAGGGTTTATCTCTGCAGCCTCTAAGCTTCCAAAAGAAATATCTACAGCAGCTCCAGCTCCTCCTGCACCGACCATCCTTCATGCTCATTATCCTCTAGATATCTTTTCCACTGAGGACCGCAGACAAGGCTGGGTGATCCTTCATCTCATTGGGATCATTTACATGTTTGTGCTGCTGGCGATCTTGTGTGATGAATTCTTTGTTCCTGCTCTCAGGGTAATCAGGGACAAGTTAGCCAACACCCGTGTGCACACCTGTGTGGATCAGCGCGCTTGTATTCAAAAGGTTTCCCCATGTAACGGTCTGCTAGAGGGTGTAGAGGGTCATAGCCCCGCCCCCCAGGGCATGAAGCAGGCATGGAGGAGATCCAGGCTCCAGACATCCAGAGGCCCCAGAGTGCGAGAGCCCAAGGAGGACCACCGGAGGGGCATCCGTGCCACCCTCCTGGGAAGAGCTGAGGAGATCTCCAGACAAGGGGTCACCCAGTAGCCACGGAGCAGAAGCCAGAGGGGCTGCACTGGCGTGCCCGCCGGCCCTGCTGGCAGCCAGCTGTGCCAGAGTGAACCGAGCCGCAGGCCCAGAGGCCGGAGGCCCGAGCCCCCCCCCGCGCCCCGGAAGAGGCCTGACCGAGCAACAGGCACCAGGCCCCGCCAAGTAGCCACCGGGAGTGAGCTGGTACATACCTGAGCGCCCAGCCCTGGACACCAAGAACCACCAACGCACCGACCCCTGAGGGCATCAGTCACCGGCAGGGAGTGTGGTGGGGGGAGATAGGCCTCCATACTTTGGAGGGCCTGGGTGTTCCCAGAGAGGTGGAGTCTAAGACCCAACCTGACATATAGACACAGACAAACAGGCACACACAGACACAAACATGCATTCCCACCCTCATGCACACATATACAAATACTCAGCACTCACCCAATGTAAGGATAGACATAAATGGACATGTACACACAATCACACTCCCCAAACATACTCTATAGGTACCCTCGCCCCCAGAGGGGGAAACGGCACCTAGACCCAAGAGATGTTACCCTTTTCCCCGGGGTGGAGGCAAGCAGACCGCTCCAGGCTCCGCAGCAGCAGGGAGGCCAATAGGACGGCCAACACCTCCTCCCAGCCCCCCGCCCCGATGGCCAGCAGAGAACGGGGGGGTGTGAAGACCCCATACCTCCCTCCTCCCGCTCATGTGTAGTGTTGCTGCATGTTGTTCTAAAGTGCATTTAAAACATGGGAGGGCATGGTGCTGCTGCCAGAGAGCAGCAGGTGTTAGCACGGCCGCTCCCGAGAACCCTCAATGTCTACATGGATTTAAAATTGAGATTTAAAACAATTGCTTTTCAAAGCATATTGTTTAGCTTTGAGACAAGTGCATGGAAAAATCTTACATATTTATCTTAAATGACCAACAACTGCAGTATTTCATAATTTGATAATGCTTCCAGTAGTAATATATAGTAGTAATATAGAGACATACCCTCACCCCCTCAGGCGTACTTGTGCCTGGTAGTGCGTGTATGTGTGCATGACAATCTTTAGTAGATACTTCTGCTAGTTCATGAGAGACCAGCGTCACTGACAACCGGTGTCACATAAAACATTACTCAACAGCATTTACAGTGTGTGACCATAGGAATGTTTTATTCATTGGACAAAACTATGCAGTTATCAAGTCTATAGACAGCCAAGTAAATAAAAAAAACGAAATAATCAGACATCATGTATAAATAGTCTTTTTCTGAAAAAAACCCAGTGATGGTGTGACTGTGACGTCAGGGGCCCTATATTACGCCCAACAAAATACAAAGGCCTTCTATCCTGCGCACTGACATCCTGTTTGTAAGCCCAAGTAGGCTTGTTGAAAGGGTTCATATACATTTCATAAAGTCAGTGACTTTAACCCTGGAGAACCCATGGGGTCAAATTTGACCCCATGGTTTCCCTAGAAAACCAATGGGGTCGGCTCTGACCCCATGGGTTCTCCAGGGTTAAAGAAACTAGAGAAGAAAGGCTTGATGCATGAAAGATGATTTCCCAAGACAAAATAACCATAAACCTGAAATTTAAAGAAAAAAAGAACATTCAAAGCTAATGCAATGTCCCCCTGACACTAATTAAAATTGTGAGGGTGTTACAAAAATAAGATCTTGATCTGTTTATTATTTAGTGTTATACACAAGTCGGGTTACGATGGTTGAATCTATTTTAAAGGAGCGACAGAATAGCTGTTTTGGTCCATGCAACTATTGTTAATGTGTATTATTGTGTATGTTTCACATAGATTCATATTGATTATATAGATTGTGCCCACTTGTCTGTACTGAATATTGTTATGTGATGTGTATGTTGTAACCTCTGCTGGGCTCTAGGCCATGTCTCTCTTGGAAAAGAGATTAAAATCTCAATTAGCATTTTACCCGGGTAAATAAAAGACTAAGACACAAATCATATAACTCACAAGAAAACATGGGACTACACAGTTATTCTGAAAAAGGGTTTCATTTAAATCCTTAGTGTTTAGGCATAAGCAATAGCTTCACATTGTTAGTTACAGAAACACAGATAATAAATAGTTTAAGCAAACTAAAAAACAGAAGCAAAGAATATTCCATATCACAAAAACTGATCAGTAGAAGCTTTTCACCTATGATGTTGATTTTATACCCATTAGTATGTTTTCCAGTTAGTTTAAATTTTGTGATGCATCTCTAACAGTATTTAAACAGAAGTTTATCAATGAAAAATCTATCACTATAAATAATTAGGGCTACATTTTTGTTGTTGTTTTTTTAATCCCTATTCCAAAGCGAATTTGTTGTATGATGTATGAGAAAGTATAGCATGGGTGAAGAAGTGGGGGCTTTGTAGTTTCTACCCCTGTCTTGGCAGGTTTTCTGCTGCACCAAATTCATAAACTATAAAATATGTGTAAAATAAAAGAAATAGAGTGTAACTATTAGTTCATGTAAAATATTTATGGTTTTATGTTGCAGTTAACCTTGTTGTACATGAACATTTTAGCAGGTACAGAATCATACACCCCACAATAAACTATTTCCTAAATTTCAGCACACGATTTAAAATTAAACCAAAAACCAAAGTTTACTTTTACAAGAACATCTTTCCAAATACATATTTATTTGATCCAAGTGATACCTCCTCTTTTGCTGCAAGGTAGATAGCAAACATATAGTGGATATATGGTGAGAGTGGGACGTAAACAAAGGCTTCAGGTGCATTATATTATCAACCCATGATTAGAAAGCAGGTATGGGAGGAGTCAGCACTAAAGCTGCGTTCACCGGAGCTACTCATGGAAATGCATTCACCTACACTAGGGGAGCATTAATCACACATACACGTGACATCACTGATCAAGTCACCACTGAAAGCTGCAAACAGTCTGAGTCTAATGGTTGGCTAGTTTTCAGATTATGACATTCGCCCTTGCAACAGTGTTGTAAGATACACTACTATTTCATATTCCTATGCTGGAAACACCGGAACAGCAATCCATCAAGGAACGCGTCATTTTATCAGTAATGCACGTTGATATGGTACTTATATCTTTTAATATGAAGTTTAAAGGTAGACATACCAGTATAACATGTTTCACTATGTCATCAAAGTTTTTTTCTCTAAACACCATGGTGTCAAAATACCATTAGACAAAACAAACACTTATTTTGCATTAAACTGAATATTACTAAGGTATACTCACAAGTGAGAGTGCGATAACGCACATAATCCTCTTAGAAGACTTCAGGTATTAGGTATTATGCTGATCCATTGTGAAGAGTTGTTCTGTGTCCTACATACATAACACTGGCCACTGCAACAGTTTGTTTGTGCCACAATAGCTGACAGTAGAAACCTGTTTTTGGAAATGTTTGCACTTATGATTTTGCAAGATGTTATTCTCTGGTAAGTCTGAACCTTTTTGTTCTCTTTGGATAAAGCAATTAGATTGGCTCCTTGCTTTAAATTTTGCATCACAACTCTAGCCTTCCATGTTGTGCAGAAACCAGCATTTTGCAAAGAAAGTAACTGTAGCACTTTATAAATGGATCTATGAATACAGAATAATAATTTGATGATCTGCTGAATTTGTTCGTTTTCTTGCTTTCAAAGAAATAAACAGTCTCTGATATTTATGGTTGTTTTATTTTAATGGAGAGACACACAATATCAACAAAAACTCCAGAAAAAAATGACAGAACAAATTAGCCACTCTTTTGTTGCCTTGTATGTTTTGGATCATTGTCATGCTGGAAGACCCATCCACAACCTCTCTTCAGTGTTCTAGCTGAGGCAAGGAAATTCTTGTCCAAGATTTTGTGGTACGCAGCCCCGTCCTTTGATCCCTCGATGAGAGGATCTCTCCTGTACCCAAAACATAATGTTTCCACCACCGTGTTTGACTGTGGGGATGGTGTTCTTAGGGTCATACTCAAAATTTATTTTCCTTCAAACAAATTGAGTCGAGTTGATGCCAAAGAGCTTGATGTTTATTTCATCTGACCACAGCAATTTATCCCAAGCCTTCTTTAAATCATTTAGATCTTCACTGGCAAACTTCACACGAGCCTATACATGTGGCTTCTTTATTAGAGTTACTTTGAAGCTCCACACAGAGGGTGATTGAGGGTCATTTTCTATGTCTTACATTTCCTAATAATCACATCAACAGTTGTCACCTTCCCACCAAGCTTTTTGCTGATGGTCTTGTAGCCCATTCCTGCCTTGTGCAGGTCTGTAATCTTGCTCCTGACATTCTTTGACAGCACTTTACTCTTTAGCCTGTGGGAATGCAGAGGTTGGAATGGAAGAAACTGATTATGTGGACGATTGTGCTTCATGCACATAACTATTTAAGATCAGAAGTATCAAATCTTTATTTCGCTCAGTGACATGCAAATGACTTTATAACCTTTATGTAATGTGTTTTGTTTGATATTCTGTCTCTCTTTGTTAAATTAAAACTACCATAAAAAACAGATTTAATTTCGTTGTAAGTGAGCAAACAAATAATTGTTTTCCCCATGATAATACTATGACACATAATAATGGATAAATTTTAGTTATGAATAGTCCAAATGCCTTGAGATACGTGTATACTATTAATATCCTTTCCAAATGCAATTTTATCCCTGTTTTTCCTTTACTGTACTATAGACTGGGTATTCCATGGATTTGAAGATGTGAAATGAGTCACATCGCTGGAGTTTTGAATTCTGCCACCCCATGGTCTTCTGGGGAGAGAACTGGATTCCACCAAATTGTATTTATGCACCTTATTTCAACCTAGCCAAAAGCAACACTGCTGCTGGAGAAAAATGTATTGTACCAGAAGGAAGCGACTGCAGCTGAGCCGAGTTCTTTTTCTCCTCTCTGGGGTTTTCCTCTGTACCCTCTACCAGCTGACCATCAGCACTAGACTGTACGAGCCTTTGGCAATGCCTCAGATTGCACAGGATAGTGGGGAAGGTTCAGCAGAGGGGGTTGAGGAGATTACAGATCTGGGAAAGGCTCTATCTACAGCATATGATTTAGAGCAAACTGAGCAAACAAACATAACGTATGATGTCCATAATGCAACTACAACTTCAGTATCCACAACATCTACCACTACTGAATTGCCATTATTGCCAACAACAAATCGGACTCTTGTGCATTGCATCTATGTGGCACCTGAACTTCAGGAGACACCCACGCCAGCTCCTCCTACAACTACCGTCCCACCAGCCTTTCCGGGTGAAGCACCACATATGAAGGGTGATTACCCAGAGGACATTTTTTCAATCGAAGATCGCAGACGTGGCTGGGTGATCCTTCACATTATTGGGATGATGTACATGTTTGTGTCACTTGCAATTGTGTGTGATGAGTTTTTTGTTCCTGCTCTCGGGGTAATCACAAACAAGTTGGCAATCTCTGATGATGTGGCTGGAGCCACCTTCATGGCCGCCGGAGGTTCTGCCCCTGAGCTTTTTACCTCTTTGATAGGAGTCTTCATTGCCCACAGCAACGTGGGTATTGGCACAATTGTGGGCTCAGCAGTTTTCAACATTTTGTTTGTGATTGGAATGTGTGCTTTGTTTTCTCGGGAGATTCTCCATCTGACCTGGTGGCCTCTATTCAGAGATGTGTCATTCTACATACTTGGCCTCATCTTTCTAATTATCTTCTTCCTGGATAATGTCATAATGTGGTGGGAGAGCATGATGCTGGTGGCTTGTTACACTGTCTATGTCATTTTCATGAAGTTTAATGTGCAAATAGAGCGAGCATTCAAGACCCAACTCCACAAACACAAGAGCATTGTCAAAGTTATTGCTGTAGAGGAACCTGACAAGGTAAGATCTCCTATTAAAGAATTCATCAAAGCTCTTATCCTCGGTCAGACAACTAGTAAGTCTGTTGTTTGATATCTATATTGAAAAGTTTTCTCCGTTTTCACCCAAACCCATGAACTACTGGTAACAGAAAACAACCCAATGAAACTTTTGAAGAGCTAGGTATACTAGCTAGGTATTAATGCATTCCTGCTGGAGAGACACAAATTAGCAGATTTTAAGATATTTAACTAGTAGAGGTTTTTGTAGGGATTATTATTAGCAACTAGAAAGCAGTTTCATCACATGATATATACGTAATTTTTTATAAAAACAAAAACACCCCAAAGCTAATCAGCTGCAGCAAATGAATGCTTTCCAGAGTTATAGCTCCTTTAGCATCCATGTATAGCGTGTCCAAACCTAAACAGTGTGACTGAGGCTTAACTTACACCACGTAAAGGGTTTAAGGGTTTGTTCATACTCAGGGTTTTTGAGGGTGGGACTCCCAAAAAGAAAACGTTTTATTCTTTGTTGAAAATGCTATTTCATATCATTTAGAATCATTAATAATTATTTTATGGGGATAATGGATACAATAAAAAAATACTGTCATCCTCTGCATTTAAAAAAAATTTATATCTGACATCATCAAGTCAGGCAGCGTGTGCAATGAGTGAACTAGTAATGCATTAAATTATAGCACTAATATAAAATCTACCAGAATGAACTTTGTTTTATCTCTGTCGCTGAATGATCATCACTGAACAAAACATTGTTGCACACAGACTAATGGGAACGGTGAGGATAATGCCCCTCCTGCTCCAGATGACAAGAATCATTTAAAGGTAAAAATCAATTCACCAACCAATAAACTGCAAGAAGAAAGTCACAAAAACCAAAAATCTTTATACCCTTCACACTCACAGTCTTATTTTTTTTTTTAAATAATTAAGACAAGTGCTGGCTCCCTGCACTAGTTAAGAAAAAAACAGCCACTATACCCACTATTGAATGTTTAACAGTGATGTGCTATTATCTGTACAGTGACTAGTTATCATGACCTCAGCCGTCTTTTTCCCCAGTTGAAGCCATCCCTTCAGCGAGGGGGGAGTTCTGCTTCTTTACACAACAGCACAATGAGAAACACCATCTTCCAACTCATGATTCATACATTAGACCCTATAGGTAATGGTGAGTACTATTTGATAGCTGTGAATACTGTTTGATGACTGATAACTGTGCACCAAGTGCTTTTATAATAGTTGTCTGAGTACTATGTCCTTCTCATTCTAAAATGGATTAGCAAAGTGTCCCACATGAAGGCAGCACTAAGTCCAGATTGATACTAAGCAGATAAATACCTACCCCAGTCTGTAGAGGGATCCATTTAGAGGCCTGTAGGAGAACATGAAGAATATCACCAGGGTATAGCTGCAATACACTCTAAGAAAAAGTCAGTAAGTGCATGATGACGGGGTTTTCTTTCTCTTAAATTAGTTAAAATGCAATGATTTAGAAGATGTAATATAAGCTGGGTTGACAGTGTGATGATGGGCTGACCTATCCAGATTTCACATTTGAGAAAATGGTTACAAAGGTTATCTTGTGGCATAATTCTGTTGATAAATGTAAGTGTCATCTGGCTACCTGTCACAATTTAATGCTATATGTATGCCCCAATTTGTGGTCCTGCTTATACCAGTGCACATTTCTTCTCCTTAGGCTTCAGGGTAGCACTGCAGCAGCACAATAATTAGCATTTGAATCTGCCTATTCAATTCAATTCAATTTTATTTATATAGCGCCAAATCACAACAACAGTCCCCTCAAGGCACTTTATATTATAAGGTAGACCCTCCAATAATACATACAGAGAAAAACCCAACAATCAAATGACCCCCTATGAGCAAGCACTTTGGCAACAGTGGGAAGGAAAAACTCCCTTTTAACAGGAAGAAACCTCTGGCAGAACCAGGCTCAGGGAGGGGCGGCCATCTGCTGCGGTGAGAAAAGGAAGACAGGATGAAAGACATGCTGTGGAAGAGAGACAGAGATTAATAACAAGTACGATTCAATGCAGAGAGGTCTATTAACACATAGTGAGTGAAAAAGGTGACTAAAAAGGAAAAACTTGATGCATCATGGGAGTCCCCCAGCAGCCTATGCCTATTGCAGCATAACTAAGGGAGGATTCAGGGTCACCTGATCCAGCCCTAACTATATGCTTTAGCAAAAAGGAATGTTTTAAGCCTAATCTTAAAAGTAGAGATAGTGTCTGTCTCCCCTGCCTAACATCAAGATCAGAGCTAACCTACATGAACTCTGCATCAACTGTGTTTTCACACTTGTAGTTCATTTACTCTGGTCCGAATCACTTGATGAGTTTGTAAACGTGTACCTTTTCCCCATGTTTGGTTTGTTTTCACACAGAGAAAAATCCAAGTGATCTCCAAGTGAACCAAAATATGTCAGTATAAATCAAGCGTTATCAGGTCTATCTGGTATGCTCGTTTCCACATTGTAAAGCATCGCGACAATGTGATTGGTCACTTGCAATATTGATGTAGGAACAACACCAACACCGCAATATCAGATCGAGCGTGAGAATATTCAGCCTGCTTATTGGCCAGATGTGTCTGGGGTGGGAATAACAACAGTAAAAACAGGAAGAAGGTGTTGTGTTCTGGACTATTTTTGTTCTAAATGTATCTTCATTTCATAGCTAGTTGTTAGCTCGTACAGACCCTTGCACATCTATAGTACCTTTCCGCTTTTAGAATACAAAGCATTCATGGCTAAAGGGAATTTTCAGCTCAAACGTATAACATATACATGGCTTGAATCACTGTAGGATCACATTCACACCATAAACAAACTTCAAGGAGTTCATTTGCACCAAGACCACCTCCTCTAAATGCTCTTGGTGTGGTTACTGTGTTCACATCTGCACAAACATACTGCCCGAAGGGGGGAAATGAACCAGAGTTTGATTTCCATCCATCCATCTTCATCCGCTTTATCCGGGGCCGGGTCGCGGGGGCAGCAGCCTAAAAAGAGAAGCCCAGACCTCCCTCTCCCCAGCCACCTCCTCCAGCTTATCCGGGGGAACACCAAGGTGTTCCCAGGCCAGCCGAGAGATATAATCTCTCCAGCGTGTCCTGGGTCTGCCCCGGAGCCTCCTCCCGGTGGGACATGCCCGGAACACCAGGAGGCGCCCAGGAGGCATCCTTGTCAGATGCCCAAACCACCTCAACTGGCTCCTTTCGATGTGGAGGAGCAGCGGCTCTACTCTGAGCCCCTCCTGGATTGCTGAACTTCTCACCCTATCTCTAAGGGAGAGGCCAGCCACCCTACGGAGGAAGCTCATTTCCATGTATGTATCTGCGATCTCGTTCTTTCGGTCACTACCCACAGCTCATGGCCATAAGTGAGGGTAGGGACGTAGATCGACCGGTAAATTGAGAGCTTCGCTTTTACGCTCAGCTCCCTCTTCACCACGACGGACCGGTGCTGCGTCCGCATCACTGCAGCCGCAGCACCAATCCGTCTGTCAATCTCCGGCTCCCTTCTCCCATCACTCGCGAACAAGACCCCGAGATACTTGAACTCCTCCACTTGGGGCACGAACTCATCCCTGACCCGGAGTGGGCACTCCACCCTTTTCCGGCTGAGAACCATGGCCTCAGATTTGGAGGTGCTGATCCTCATTCCCGCTGCTTCACACTCGGCTGCGAACTGTTCCAGTGTGAGCTGGAGGCCTTCACCCGATGAAGCCAACAGAACCACATCATCTGCGAAAAGCAGAGATAAGATTCCGAGGCCACCGAAGTGAAAGCCCTCCGCCACTTGGCTGTGCCTAGAAATCCTGTCCATAAAAATTATGAACAGAATCGGTGACAAAGGGCAGCCCTGGCGGAGCCCATCACCCACCGGGAACGAGTCCGACTTATTGCCGGCAATGCGAACCAAGCTCTTGCAACAGTTGTATAGGGATCGAATGGCCCGTAGCAATGGGCCAGACACCCAATACTCTCGTATCACCTCCCACAGGACACCCCGAGGGACACGGTCGAATGCCTTCTCCAAGTCCACAAAACACATGTAGACTGGTTGGGCAAACTCCCATGCACCCTCAAGTATCCTTGAGAGGATAAAGAGCTGGTCCAGTGTTCCGCGACCAGGACGAAAACCGCATTGCTCCTCCTGTATCCGAGGTTTGACTAGCGGACGAACTCTCCTTTCCAGCACCCTGGCATAGACTTTCCCAGGGAGGCTGAGGAGTGTGATCCCCCTGTAGTTGGAACACACCCTCCGGTCTCCCTTCTTAAAGATGGGGACCACCACCCCGGTCTGCCAGTCCAGGGGTACTGCCCCTGATTTCCAAGCAACATTGTAGAGGCGTGTCAACCAGGACAGCCGTACAACGTCCAGAGCCTTCAGGAACTCGGGCGGACCTCATCCACACCAGGGGCTCTGCCACCAAGGAGTTGTTTAACTGCCTCACTGACCTCGCCTCCAGAAATTGGCGGGTCATTCCCCTCATCCCCAGACTCTGCTTCCTCCTCGGAAGATGTGTCAGTGGGATTAAGGAGGTCCTCGAAGTATTCCTTCCACCGCCTGACAATTTTCTCAGTTGAAGTCAGCAGCGCTCCGCCAGCACTATACACAGTGCAGGTAGAGCACCGCTGAGACCCTGAGACGCCTGACGGTTTGTCAGAATCTCTTCGAGGCAGTCCGAAAGTCTTTTTCAATGGCCTCTCCAAACTCCTCCCACACCCGAGTTTTTGCTTCAGCCACTGCCCGAGCCGCATTCCGCTTGGCCTGTCGATACCTGTCGGCTGCCTCCGGAGTCCCACAGGCTAACCAAGCCCGATAGGACTCCTTCTTCAGCCTGGTGGGTATGGGTGGCTCCCTTCACCTCTGGTGTCCACCATTTGGTTCGGGGATTACCACCACGGCAGGCACCAACCACCTTGAGGCCGCAGCTCAATGCAGCAGCTTCGGCAATGGAGACGCTGAACATGGTCCATTCGGACTCAATGTCCCCAATCTCCCTCGGAATGCTGTTGAGGCTCTGCCGGAGGTATGCATTGAAGATCTCGCGGACTGGGGCCTCTGCTAGACGTTCCCAGCACACCCTCACTGTGCGTTTAGGTGCACCGGGTCTGTCCAGCATCCTCCCCCGCCACCTGATCCAACTCACCACCAGGTGGTGATCAGTTGACAACTCATCCCCTCTCTTTACCCGAGTGTCCAAAACATATGGTCGCAGGTCTGGTGATACGATTACAAAATCGATCATCGACCGATTGGTGCCACGTGCACTTATGGACACTCTTATGTTCGAACAAGGTGTTCGTTATGGCCAAACTGTGATTTGCACAGAAGTCCAATAACAAAACATCGCTCGGGTTCAGATCAGGGAGGCCGTTCCTCCCAATCACGCACCTCCAGGTCTCGCTGTCGTTACCCACGTGAGCATTGAAGTCTCCCAGCAGGACAACAGAGTCTCCAGGTGAAGCACCTTCCAGCACCCCACCCAGGGACTCTAAGAAGGCTGGGTACTCTGAACTGCCACTCGGCGCATAAGCGCAGATGACAGTCAGGACCAATGTTCCCTCTAATTTTTCATGTGTCTGAGCGAACGCACAAACCTCCTGAGCGATCCCTTGGACCACTGTGAGCGACAGCAGACGTGTGCACTGTGGTCACGGCAGCATCGAATCCATCCAAGTTACATGGTTTATTAAAATAATCAAATTACAGCATTTACATTTATGTTAGACTACTTATAATTAACTGCTTTAGCCCACTTACAATGAAAATTTAAAAAAAATCTTGTTCATGACCTGTGTAGTATGTTAACACTATTGGAAGTAAAAATAACTTGAACTCCAATTTTGAAAACAAAACTTTCTTTTTTTTTTTTTTTTAATAAAGCTCTGACTTGTATTATGAGTATGAGTCTTTGGTGTGGGAGAGAGTCCTGTAACTCTGTCTGCAAAATACAGTATATAATGACCAATGTTGGGCAATTAATTATATAGTTACTTCTTCAAACAACAAAGTTTATTGCAGCTGTTTACCTAAAAATGCAGCCAAGGCGTTTTTTAAATAAACATTTCAAACTATTTACAGAACAATCAGGCGTTCTGCATCAAATCTGATGCCACACAAATTATTTGTGCCACTCCAAAAAATAATTTCTGTCCGCTATGAGATAAAGGAGAACAACAGCCTGATACCTGCAGGCCTGACAACAGGAGATGTATCACTCCTGTAACACCTGTAACATTCAGTAGTCGCCTCATTGTTCTGACAAAACTATTGACTACACTTTACACTAACTACACAAGATTTGCGCTAAACGTGGCAAAACGCCGTTTTTACCGTTTATTCCCGCAGTAAATATAAACAACGATAGTATTCAGGAAGAAAACCAAACATTGCAGATATTTTTATCATAACTCTGGTTTTACGTGGCCTATCAACACAATTTAAAAACTGGTATAAAGTCCACACTTTTTCCGTCAATTGTTCCGTCTGTCCTGCTCACATCTCCAATGGTTGTACACGTTGTCATTAACGTGGCTTCACTCCACATCAGCCACGCCGCTGTGCTAGCTAAAACACCGGTGTCGGCACATAAGGACGCTGTCATAGCCTGCCAACAACGACGTTGATTAGCTGCGTATATACGAATGTGAATCGCATCATTGGCTGGACTATGGGATAAGGTGGCATCGTTCTAATCCCATACTGGAGCAGCCAGTCACTTACTGAATAACACTGAAAAACAGAATTGTTAACATATTTACTTTAATTTCAATTCAGGTTAGATTTTTTTTGTGCGCAACTCTGCGCAGAGACCGTGCCAGCAGTGCGCAATTGCGCACGCGCGCAGCTTAGAGGGAACATTGGTCAGGACCCGTTCTCCGACCCTAAGGCGCAGGGAACAAACCCTCTCATCCACCGGGAAAAACCCCAACGTACCGGCAGCAAGCCGAGGGGATATTAGAATACCCACCCCAGCCCGCCCCCTCTCACCAGGGGCAACTCCAGACTGAGACAGAGTCCAGCCCCTCTCAAGGAGAATGGTTCCAGAGACCAAGCCATGCGTAGAGGTGAGCCCGACTATATCTAGCCAGTACCTCTCAACCTCACGTACTAACTCAGGCTCCTTCCCCACCAGAGAGGTGACATTCCATGTCCCGATTGCCAGGCTTGGCAGCCGGGGATCGGTCCGCCAGGGCCTCCGCTCTTGGCCGCCGCCCGGCACACAATGCACCCGACCCCTATGGCGCCTCCTGCGGGTGGTGGGTCTGCGGGAGGATGGGCCCATGTCCCCTTTTCGGGCTGTGCCCGGCCTGGCCCCATGGACTAAGGCCTGGCCACCAGACGTTCGCCCTCGGGCACCCTCCCCAGGCCTGGCTCCAAGGCGGGGCCCCGGTAACCCTATCCCAGGCAGAGTAAACTGTTCCCTCGATGTTTTCTTCATTAGGGTCTTCTGAATCGCTCTCTGTCTGGTCCCTCACCTAGGACCAATTTGCCATCGGAGACCCTACCAGGGGGCAAAAGCCCCCAGACAACATAGCCCCTGGGATCCCTGGGACACACAAACCCCTCCACCACGATAAGGTAGCGATTCACGGAGAGGCAGAGTTTGATTTAAATGGGCTAAACACAGCAGGCATGAAAACACCCTGAGATCCATCAAAGAAACATCAGTGACTTAAGTAATTCTGTCAAGCAAAAATTTTTAGTCAATCAAACCTTTTCTCATGTCTGGGGAGCACTATTAATAGAAATACTCTAGACTGTTATTATGTACCTTGGGATGGGTGTATTTAGTCCAAAATATGAGAAGTTGAAAAACTGACTGCTGACGCTGTCTTTCTGTGGTTTTTGCTGTACTACTGGTAATATTAATATTAGTTTATTCTGATTTCGTATTAGTTCTTTGGGTTTGGTTGTCGTGTTTATTATCCCTACCTGTGTCTTCCCTCTGTGCTCCGTTCGGGTCCCTGGGTTTTGTGTTGTAAAATAGTCTGTGTGTTTCCTGTTTTACTTTGTAGGTCTGTGTTTCGTTATGTCCATGAGTCCCAGCTGTGTGCCCACCTGTTCCTCGTTTCCTTATGTGCCTGCCAGTGTATTTTAGTCCCTGTCAGTTAGTTCTTGTTGTCGCGTCGTTAACGTCGGTTCCCCTCTTGTGCTGTGTGTTCTCTCGTGAGTTGTATTCTTGGATTCCCAGTTTAGTTTGTTATTATTTTGTATTCTTTCCAAGCCTGCATTAAAGCAGAGTTTTTGAGTTCACGGTTTTCCAGCGGACTCACGTTTCCAGTATATCGTGCAGCTGTGGGATTACTGCCAGGGCATAATCCTCGCTAAGTACACACCCAAGAAGCTCACCCAGGTAGTTTTTTTTGACAACTTTTTGTCATTTTCTACCTGCACAGTCGGTTTGTTGGACATCAACAGATTAAAACAACTGATAACAGCTCTGAGAGCCAGGATTTGTTTTGAATTATTCGGCATGGGCAGTCCGGGCGAGGAAGATTCAGCTGCCCTTCTGGAAACCCTCGCCACCTGGTATTTGCAGCGTCAGCATCTTTTTTCGTCACTGTTTATAGCCAAATCGTTCAATCCACCCCTGAAAACGACATTGTACCCTCACCATCGTCACCCTACCACACTTCCACTCTCCCCTGCAGTATCGACTGGAGCAGTTTTCGGAACAGCCACAGGGTGGCCTGCATTTTGGGTCCAATTCCTGCCTGCCACACGGCACACCATGACACTTTGTTTATCCCCCCTTTTCATCATAGCAATTTATTAGTGTGCCGTATTTGCAATCAAACTAAGACAAGAAGTTTACTATAAAACAAAAGAAAAATAAGTAGCCCAAACTTAAACACTGATTATCCAAAAAGTAAATTAAACTATTAAGAAAACAATTCTGTAGTACATCCATTGTGGGCTCCTCACCATTATGACCTAACACGCATTGCTTCTGGAAAGTAGCTCCCACTCCAGGAAATGACAATTAATTTAGTATTTAACTGATATTTAACTTATAGTAGTTCTCAATCTAAAGTGCAGTCTGATGAAAAGATGAGCAATAAGTTAATCAGATACAAATCTTAACCACCAACATTTTCAATCAGGCTCTCTTTAGGGTTTCATGACTAATATAGCAGCAATATACACATAATGAATCTAAATTAAAAGCACTTTGTACTGTGTTTAGGGCCCTCCGTGTGACATCTGTGATTCTAATTTTATTTCGCCTCTTTGTGTGTTTGTAGGGAAATTTAAGGAGAAAGCTGAAACTCTGAACAGCATGGCAAGAAGGAAATCAGACGCTAAAGACAAAAGTGAAGGTAACATTGAAGGATGTGAGCGTCATTCACTGACTAGAGACTGACACCTGCTTAGTATCATTACCAATAGCTGGTCTGCAAAGCATTAAAATCACATGCGCAAAATGACTTAAAAAATAAAATAGGTTTTCTTGTTCAACATCAGTAGATGTCGCTATATGCCAACTATCATAATAAAACAACAGATTTCACTACACATAAAACTTAATTATTGGAAAATTGTCAGAAAAACATGGTGAGCAGCCCTCTCCACCGTCATCACAGCTTTCCTTATGAATGTAAGGAAGTATTAACGAATTTTTCACACTCCATCTTCTCTGCATCACACATTGGCCAAGGTGGTTAGCAAGACAAAACTCATCTGTTAGGATGCTAAATCACTGAAGTGTGTTTACTTGTTAATGCTAGCTTTATGTGTTTTTGTTTTTTTTTTATTTGACAGACATGTCAAATTGCATGTACAAACCAAGTGCATATAACTATGCAGAGAACTCAAGGAATATATAGGTATATAGCTATGAAGACAGTGAGTGAATTCATCTAATGCACTGACTGCAGTTCTTCCTGTAATCAGTCCTGAAGTCTTAAATGAAATTAAAGTCTTCCAGATAACTGCATAAGGGCCCACAGTTAATAAGCAAACTCTTTGGGATTCCTTTCACAGATGGTGAGGAAAAAACTGAGCAGAGCAAAGAGCCAGAACCAACCCCAGCTGCAGAAGAAGAAAAGAAGGAGCAGCCAGAGGACAAGAAGGTACTCTCCAACCATGTCCTGGTGGCTTTCAAAAAGCCCAGAAGTCAGTCTTTGATTCCTGTCTATGTAAGAGTCAATGCACAGATCAATGATACAACTTGTGGGCACCTGCTTCTTTAGGATGGTTTGACTTTTGTTTCTTTTTATCATATTTTTTTAATTGCGGTATCTTTCCTACTTCAGGAAGATGTACCAGCAAAAGATGATGGGTCAGGAGAGTCAGACGACTCTGAGAGCGACGAAGAGGACAGCGATGATGAAAGTGATGAGTCCAGTGAAGATGAGGATGATGATGAGGATAAAGACGAAGAAGAAGATGAAAAAGACGATGAACCTCTGTCTTTAGAATGGCCCGATACACGTCGAAAGCAAGCAACCTACCTCTTCCTGTTGCCCATAGTTTTCCCTCTGTGGCTTACCGTCCCAGATGTTCGCAACCCGGTGAGAGATACCATAATATTTCTGATATCAGCTGTGGTAATTTAAATCATGCTGCATTTTGCTTTTCCATAACTCACTTTGTCCTATAGAAATCCAGAAAATTCTTTGTTGTCACCTTCCTGGGCTCTATTCTGTGGATTGCTATCTTCTCGTACCTCATGGTGTGGTGGGCCCATCAGGTCAGTTACTTTAGATGCAAATGCTCTGCTTTGTTTCCTGTTGATGTGCATTGACACACAGTATCGCTTAAAAGATCTGTGTAAACTAAAAGCTGATCACCTAAAAATCTTGTTCATCTTCCTAGGTGGGTGAGACTATTGGCATCTCAGAGGAAATTATGGGCCTGACTATCCTGGCTGCGGGGACCTCCATCCCTGACCTCATTACCAGTGTGATTGTGGCTCGTAAAGGCCTGGGAGACATGGCTGTGTCTAGCTCTGTGGGCAGTAACATCTTTGACATCACTGTGGGGTGAGCCTCTATAGCTGGATCGTCATCAATTTCGTTTTTAAAGCTGCTTAACACAAACTTTAATAATTCCTTTCTCTCCCTTTTCTTTATGTTTTTTCACTATCATTTTATTTAAAAGTCTCCCAGTCCCTTGGCTCCTGTACTCAGCCATCCATAGTTTTGGTCCAGTGGCTGTCAGCAGCAATGGGCTCTTTTGTGCCATTGTGCTGCTCTTCCTCATGCTCCTCTTTGTCATCATCTCCATTGCTTCCTGTAAATGGAAGATGAATAAGGTGCTGGGTTTCACCATGTTCCTCCTCTACTTTATCTTCTTGGTGCTCAGTGTTATGTTGGAAGATCGTATCATCATCTGCCCAGTTTCCATCTAATTCTTTCTGCTGAACTGTTAACCTTTTTGGGAAAGGATCTCACGAGCATAGACCTGGATATCTATAGGAAACATTCAGAAAGCTACGTGCTCTGCATTGTTACCAGTGAAGTGTCTGGTATGTCAGCAGCAATAAAGCGTTTTCTAGAACCTGATACTCACTTATAGAAATGATGGCAGCTTTTAAATTGATTTTCATAGTACACGTGGAGATGCATGACTACTATCTAATACAGTGTAGATTTTGTGGTGTAAGACCTAATAGAGATGTTAATGGGTTTTTTATGCACTGTCTATGAAATGCAAGTAAAAGTGTTAGTTTGTGGACACATTTTGAAAAATGTAGGCTACTAAATGTGTATTTTGTATCATCGTAAGTAAATAATTTTGTAAGAATCATGATAGAGAACCCTGAGCTTGCTTGAACTTTTTTTTTTTTTCAAAAATCATGAAATCATTGAAAAAATAAATCAAACATGACATCCATAGAATAAATGTCTTTATTCATAAATGAAGTCAAACTATACATCCACCTAAGGAAGAAATTTCATTTCTTTTTTCTTTTTTTAATGTAAAAATCATACAAATCAGTATCTGTGTTACAAATGATAAATAATACATTGGAAACATTGTTAAAATTGACACTTAGTGTAAACAACACATAGACATAAAATTATGTTTTGGTCATTCAGTGTTTTGTTCTTTACCCAGACTTTTTTTTTTTTTTTTACAAGTTGGCTAAAATACTGGTCTACATGCTGTGAGATTGGTGTTTTATTTCAAGCACACAGACTTATATAATTCAGCATTGTATCATCAGTTACTGCGAAGTCCAGCAATAAGCTGTGGAGCTGCATCACTCCAGGTTTTTTGTCAGTTGATCGTGAAAGAGTGAACTGTCACACTTGTGTTCTAAAGTGATTTCTGAATGAGGGCAGGTCGGAGCTGTTTTTCAAGTCAAAGAAACGCCTTTGACATCTATATATCTTTAAATATTCTCAGTGCAAATAAGCCTGCACTACTGTCTGTTCCAAGACCGGTTAGTATAAGTGGGTAAAACATCCATCAATACTCTGTATGTCACACTAAACAGTGCACTGTTGTCCAAATATCTAAAACATCGACACCATACATTGAAGACAAAAAGAAAATATACAAAATTCTAGAGTCAAATGCTCTGTACATTATTATGAACCCATTAGTGTGATTCAAAGTCTTTATAAAAGAAAATGTTGACAGAAAACATTTATCTCCTTTTGATTGATTGTACTGTTTTTAAGGAAATCCATCCTTGCAAAATCACATTTAACACAAAATTTTTAATCATCACTTTAAAAAAAGATATTGCCTAAAAAAAAAAGGTAAATTAAAGAATTATATAATATTCCCTTTTGGGATCTTTTGGTACATTGTACAAAAACAAATAAACATTGTGCATATAAATTAACTGGCTCCATTCTTGAATCAGAAAAAATTTTGTGGTTTATAATTTTATGAGGTTACAACCTAGTTTAGTGTATTTCGGTATATGAGTTTAACCTGTCCACTTTATGAGGTGTACATGAAGAGGAAGTGATTTGCCTTTACAAACTTGAACCTGTGGAAATTTCAGACAGAACCACGACTAAGGTGTGCGTGGCAGAGACACAGCCCCATGTAAATGAGAACAAATGGCAAGTGCTCATCTTATCAAAGTGCTTTGTAAAAACATGAACGTCTAAAAGTACACACAGTCAACAACAGTCTTAACAAGGTCACCAGGACCACTGAGGAATTTCGACGAGGTGAACTTACACTTACTTGTACCTACTTATTCACAGCTTCAACAGTAACAGAGGCATAAAGTAGACCGTGTAATAACTGTGCAAACATTTATACAGAAAATATCTTCAAAGTATTTACAAATACAAGGCCTGTCACTTCATGCCTCTCAGCTCTGACAGTTTTCAAGAAACTCATGGCAGTTGCATTATGTTAAGTCCCATTGTGCTTACAAGAGCTTAATGCTCCAGTCAGATGAGCTGGTCCTGAGTCTGAAGAGCAGTTTGAAAAACAAACAAGCAAACAAAAAAACAACAACAGCAGCAGTGACTGTTGGAGGGAGGAAAAAAAGCGACAGAAGGGGGACAAGAGGTTCACAAACCGGGCTCTCCAAATGTCCTCCTACACTCCATGACCCCTGCTCCAGGGGGCCGGTCACAGTTGTGTGTCAGTTTAACCAGGTTGGGGGTGAGGCGATCGTATGCCAGCTTGTACTCACGATCGAAAGCACCTGCAGAAGAGATAATGGTAAGTTAAGAATCTGTCAGCACGCTTTCTTTATATAAAATCTTTTATATCCATTAACCACAAACAGCAGGCATTTGAGAATATCAGCAGAAGAATCTACAGTCTTCTAGCTAGCTGTTCTATTGTAGATGGACAGAGAAATGCTTTGGGCTATGTAAGGTGGTACTAAAACTGTGTTATGTGGATATATTCAAACACTTTAAACTTATACTTTGTACAGAGTACAAATGAGGCTAGTGTATTGCGTCCAAGATGGCTGTTTACACAAAACTTTGTACAGGATATGTGAAAAAAAAAGAAGAAAAAAAAACCACCTGATGGAGTTACACAAAATGTCAGGGCATCATTAAAGCCATCAAGAGTCATTATTACATATTTGGACAAAAGCAGTGGACTGACATTTCCAGTCCTGCTAAAATAACTAAAAACTAAAATATCCGTGCTCTGAACTTACTGATATTAATGTTGTTCTTCCCCAAAGCCACCAGAGCAAGGAACAATAAATCTCTGTAGAGACTCCTTTTTTGGGAGAGAAAAGAAAAGAAAAGCAATGAGATTTTCCATTCATATGATTTTGCCGGTGTAATTTTACTCATCACACACCTCTTTATTTACTTACCTCTGTCTTTTAAAACCTAACTCAGGCCCCAACAGCTGAATGATCTGGCTCATGGGCTGATGCACATCACTCTTCTTAATGCTCCTCACAAAACCCTGTAGGAGCTCCACAGTGAAGAGTTGGCCTTCTTCACATAACCCGGAGCGAACCAGTGAGTTGGCACCTGCGAAGAGGGAGAGATTAAAATCACTGCGATCAAAGGTTCATTCATCTCATTTCTCTCATTAACAGATGAGAGAAATGAAGAAACGAAGTCTGAAAGCGTGGCTCACTGATAAGATGACTTGATTAATAGGTTTCCTGAGCTGAATTATGCATGATCTACTAGTTGTTAATATGCATAGTTTCATTTGCATGTAAATATCTGACCTTACCAGGAAAATAATTTTCTGAAGGTAGCCTAATATCACCTTTTCTAATTTATTGCACTATAGTCTGTGAAAGTAAACATTGTATTAACTTACAGTGGGTGTTCCACAGGACGTAGCAGGGTTGAACTTTGTCTTGGTGCAACTTCAAATTGTCCCACATAATCCTCACGAGAACCTGCTTGCTGTCCTCCGATGACAGCATCTGAGGAGTCTGAAGGGGACAAAATACATTAAAAAGATGAATTCATTATCGCATTGTCCTCTGTAGGCACAAGTCATGTTATGGTTTCATGCATTATATTTTGTTAGTTTTGATTTTTAATAACAACACTAGGAGTCACCAAAGTCCCAAATAATTTTCTGAGTTTTAGAAGTTCCAGTTGGTACAAACTGTTTCCGCTTGCCTTAGCGCTTGGCTAAGCTAATGAGCTACAAGATTCACTTTTCTAGTTGCTGATGGTACACGGGATGACATCATTAAAGTATTCTGCGTGGGTGACAGGCTGTCATATTTACCTGGTCTTCATGGCTACAGTGTTGGGAGCCCAGGATAAGAGCTGGCAGGTTACTCGGCAGGTCGAGCCTTCTGAAGTACCAAACAAGGTTCCAGAAGACAATGGGATGTTGGTCAACAACGCTTGGGGAGGAGATTGCCTGGTCGCCCTCATTCACTAACAGGCTCTCCAGCTCCTTCCACAGAACCAGAGGGCTCAAGTAGGGCACTGTTACAGGAGCAGAAGCAGAGGAGCAGGAGGAGGAGGAGGACGAGGATGAGGCTGGGGCTTGGCCAGCACCCCCACTGCTCTCCCGCTTCTGTGCAGGAGCTGCAGATGACTCAGCTGCACCGTCTGTTGTGGAGATTTTTTCCTCGGGATTGGGTGGCAGGGATGTATCCTCCTCTTTAACAGGATTGCTTTTCTTAGACGACCTGATGAGAGACAGAGAGTGGATCTGTTTAAATGGGCCACGGGGATAAAAGATGTTTTGTCTGTGTGCCTCAGTGCTCTTTGTAAAAAGAAAAAAAAAATGTTCCAGACAATTAGCAAGATACTATAGAAAAAGACAATCTAGCACAATGTTGTAACTGAAAATAGCCCAAATTGATGGCTTTAATTATTCAAAGTGTTTGAGCTCTCTTTGTAAGCATAGTGTGCTGTGTAAATTTTACCTGCTGTGCGGTCTCAGATCTTTGATTTCCACATTGAGAAAAGGCAAGAAGGCTGTGCCGCAGAAAGGACAAGTGCTGTTGAGGTTTGAGTCATTTGCCGTCCATCCTGCCATTATCTCCTCATCATACACCAGACAGTCACATGTCTTACAAAGTGAACAGCTAGACATCAACACCTATAAAAGAAAGCGTCAGGTTCAGAAAGAAACGATCACACTGCCTGAGCAAGCCTACAGACAAGAGTTGGACTGGGATTGTTATGTGCTGGTGCCTTACCTCTACGGTGTAATTGGGAGTGGGTTGGAAGCGGCCGGTGTCGGGGGAGGAATCTGGAGTGTGAGGAGTTTTGGAGGGAAGTGCCAAACCACCTGGATACAGTGGAGGATTATACAATCAGACACAGAACGCAAAGCCAAGACTGAACACAGCTGTCAAAGCTTTAAATGTCTGGATGAAACTAAGAAAAAGTGCCCAGCTGAAACAAAGCAGCAACTACTTTATTAAAATCTGCAATGAGTGTTTGTATTTGTGCCGCAGGTTTAGTGAGTCTGTGTCTCTGCTTGTGTGCACGTGATTGTGCATGCACGTGTACATGTTGAAGTTTGTTTAGCATAGGGCCTGTGGCTGGGTGCAGAAAAACCTACACACTGCATCATCCCTCACGCCTGCTGGCCTACTTTCCAATAGAACAACACCCAACTCTTTCCATCACTGAGGCCTACTCTTACTCTAAATTTAGACTGCCAAGAAGTGTTTTCATGCAAACCAGCACAATGCTGCAGTTATAATGAGCTTGTAACAACAAAGCTTTAAGCCATGAGTTTGTTAGATTAGAGCTGCTTTTAGCAGGAAAGGGACCTGATTTAATTGACTTTGTTGATCATCCAGTGTAAGTATTAGTAACTTTGTAAAATAACAATGTAACACACGAAAATAAAAGCTTCACTACAACAATATTTATTAAAAGATGTGGAACGAACCAGAAAAGGAGTTGTGTCTGAACACTCTGTTTGGGGTGCCAGGGCTGCCCAGGTTAGTATGATGATGCCCAACAGGGCTTCTCCTGACTCGGGACACGCTACCATGCTGTGGGGATGTAAATCCATCTGGATCTAGACAGGAGTCATTATCAAGCAGCGAGGAGCAATCGGCCTCTCCTGAGGTCAGTGAGGACACACTCATGCGGTCACAGTTTGCATCCTGCAGGGGGCAAAAAAGAACTGTAACTAGATTTCATCCTAGAGCCAGTAATCCCAAATATGCATGAATTATTTATATGTTAAAAAAATTCTAACCTGTGTTAGTGAAGTTTGAGAGGACAAACGAGAGTAGAGACGACTAGCTTTCTCAGCCACACCCTTTCCTGCTGATATGACGCTGCTCTTGAAGATGTCGAGAGTTGGGGTGAACAGTGTTTCCATGGAGAACGATGAAGTGGAAGGAGTGGGTGATGACGGTGAAACCAAAGAGGGAGGCCTCTCTCTGTCTTTGTTACAAATACCAAGAGGAAGAGATGGTGACTGCCTCAGCCTCTCCTTTGTTTTGGCAGGCAGTGGGAGGTGTGTAGTGGATCGAACTAGGGTTGAGGATTGCGGGGAGGAGTGGGGAGAAGAGGCTGAGCGGAACAAAGGGCTTGAGGGGTTCTGCAGGTCCATACTGGGCGTGCGGCTGCTCAAGGGGCTGTTGCCATTATTCATGTACATTTCAATCTCCTCGGCCAGGTTGCGCTTAGAGTTGGATGCACTGCTGTTGTCATGGTCACATTCCTGTACGGTCGCTGTTGCCATCAGCGACAGGGGATCAAATCCCATCTCAATACCTGTCCTCCTCACTGTCCCGGCATTGCAGATAACACCGGCCCTCTCCACTGGGTGTTTCTGTTTATCAGTCTCTGTGACCTCTTCCTCTACTTCATGCAGTCTGTCAGAAGCAAGGTGAAGCTGCTTTGATGTACTTAGAATGGGGACACTGAGCCTCAGAGTTCCCTGTCCACCAGACAAGTCCAGAGAATTTGGCCTCTCTGCCTTTGGCAAAGCTCCACTCAGAAGAGTGTCACTAGATGGACTGGAAGCCAGCCTGAGGCCACTGCCTGTGACAAAAACACATTTGAAAACATTCAGCTGAGCGGTACATAGTGGTTATACGCAGTAATAAAACGACTTCTTGAGAGTCTGCTTTATAAATAAAACATTGCTGTGTTAGCATCTTTTGATTTGGAGGCGCTGGGAGAAAGAATGGAATCTCCATATCAAACACTGCAGTTTTAAACAACATATAGATTGAGAATGAACACTAAAAGGCATTTTTGTGCGTTTTTGGCTAGTCCACTGAAATCTGTGTCAGTATTGTACTCTTGCATTATTCTAAAATAACAAATCCTGTTAGATTTGAATGAATTGTTGCTGGTGTTCTACTGTTCATGCCAACATGAAGGTGCTGCAGGGACGAGGAGGAAGGGAAACTGGCAGCTCTGCGGTTCCTTAAGGGATATGTGTTTATCTTACAATACAGCTGTATTGCATTTTAAGCCAAAAGTAATAAGTTATTAAGGCTCTGATAAAATGCCACACCAATTACAGAGGACTACTGATTATGAAGACTGAAAAACTAGAAAAACAACACAAAGTCAGACACCGCATGTCATGATTTGCAACAAAATTCAAGGCAAAAGTCATCTGCTTACATAACACGTTTATCCATCAGCAGATTTTTTTTTTTTTAATCAGAAACACCTAAATTTAACAGCAAATGGACAAGAAAAAAAAACCACATTACACCCACAGCCAAATGTGATACCCCAGCTTTTAAAGGCAAAGCATCCATTTTGCAGTGAGCTGTGAGTCACTTTTGGAGAAATGGTCCCCCAGTGTCAAAGATACGAGATAAAAGCAATCCATAACTCACTTGACTTGACTCCTTTGTCTTCCACCAGGGCTGTGCCATCACTCTCTCTGCTGCACAATCTCTCTTCCTCCTTAGACAAGGAATCATAGCCTTGGTCTGACTGTTCACCTGAAAAAGATAAGGAGAAATCACTCCGCTGACGCTTTTTAAATGTCCTCTCACTGGTGTTTTGTTTCTTCCTCGAGTGAATTAGAATTTGTTCCTATTAGTCTCCATGGAAGTTTTATATGAGACAACTGATCAGAGAGTTTTTGTTTACAAGAGCTTTGTGACATTCCCTTCAGCATGAAGCACACAAAACACCCAGAATAGAAAAGCAGGGGCACCAGAAAAGGAACAGAATATTTTTATAAAACCTTCATTAAATTCACAAGGTCAAATAGCAGGAGACAGTACAAAAAATCTCCACTGTGCTTGGAGTATTTTCAAAGAATTTGTTAACTTTCAGTAGTTTGATGAGACAAGTTGTGCCAGATGATATTGTTAGCGCAAAAGCGTTGGTCTTTTGAGCTTTGGTATTTGTCTTAGCTGCGAAGATGTGAGCTTACAAAAGAAACATGCCTACCTAACGCTATCTAACATAATACAATTTTCCCCAACCCCACCCCTACCCCCACCACCACATATTACAGAGCAGACTTTATGTAAGTGCTTGTTTCTTGGCTTTTACATTTGCATTTTCCCCAATCACTTAAAATGCAATTTGAATGTAATTTGCCTTTAATGCATAATTCAAAGATTTATTATATGTATTTATTTATGCTTTTGACTGGGCTGGTTTAAAAGCAGCAGAAAGTTTTAAAAAATGGTCTTTAAGCAAGCATAAGAAAGCAGCTACACAACAAACTGCTACCACATCTCCATCTACGTTACGCCTTCTTTCTCTTATCCATACCTGAATGGACCCTACCACCAGCCCAGGGTGGGCAAGCCGAACAAAAAGGATATAAAATGTAAATAAATAACAAAAGGTATCACCTGTTATTTGCTTACATGGTGAAAGGTACCTATAATACGGCACATGCAGCACACATATTGTATATCTATGTATTTAGCAGAGTGCCTTTGACTACACATCCCCTTTTCTCCCCTATTGCTTTCACACCACTAAGTAAATAATCAGGGATCAAACTGTCATTGATCCTTGCACTTCACCATCCCTAGCATCTAACTACAGAGGAAAGAACAAGACACGACACAACCACTAAAGAGATTTTCGCTCTGATTACCTGGCATAATTCCATAATATCAAAATAAACAACAAAAACGGCTCTCTGATATAAATCAAGTACATCAGGTATGGGAAAAACCAACAGTGAAAACGGTGAACCTTTTATCACACCTTAATACTGGAGTCTTTCATATATTAGTTTGTGTAAAATGAATGACAGAAAGTCAGTGCAGATGAATAATTAAGGTTTGAGATTAATGGTGTTCTGCCACTTTTAAGGCAGTTAATTCAATCACATCCCATAAATCAGAGAGACATGAGGAAAAGTAAAAGGCTGCACGTAAAATAGATGGAATGAGAACGACATAGGGCAGTATCTCTCTACCTGTACTAAATCCATCATCGCTGGAGTCCATTTTAGTGAAGTCGGTGTCAATGGAGGTGCGCTCAGCAGAGTCATTAGCGCTGTCCAAACTGCCATGGCTGACCGTGTCTAGATCGCTGCCGTCTAAAGGGAGATAACAGCAGAGAGAAAGGAGATGTGAGAGGCTTCACAAATGACAGACTACCAACAGGATTATGAAACCAGAGCTGCACTCACACTATATATGAGCAATGTATAAACCCCTCACTGAACTGTGTTGCAATCATTATCATCTGCAGCAAATGCAGGAATGTTCTGATTGCCACAGCATCAACCAGCGCTAAAAGATTTATCTATTTTACCTCAAAGTGAACGAATCGCATTAAAGTATAATGTAACTTGAATTTCGCTCAAGATCGAAGATGTAGTAATGTGATCGTGTTTTTATTTTGGGAATTGAAACGTTTAAAACGTTAAGTTAAAATATGTGCAGCTGGGAAAAATGTCGTATAAAGTGGTGTAAAGCATTACTTTTTCATTAAAGCCTATCACTCAATATGTCATTATGGTAATGAGGGTCTCTGCGGGTTGTTGTGGGAATTTGAGACTGAGATCAAAAGGAATCTGTATACTTTGACTGCCAGTGAGGAAAACCTCTTCACTTTGTTTAAAAGGTTTCAAAAAAAGCAAGGTAAGGAACCAGGATCATACTATGTCGCATGATTTCATAAAGGAATTACAGTAACTAAGAAGAAAATACACTATTGATGAAGTCAGGAATAATTTTCTGTAAATTTGATGCAGTCCAAAACATCTTAAAGCCTCACTGGGATCGGGTGTAAAGCAGTCACTACTAGTTCTACTTTTGACTACAGAACTGCCTTAATCGGAGTTCTAAGGAAACATTCCTCAGAGATGTTATTTGACATGATAGTATCACACAGTTTCTGCAGATTTGTTGGCTACACATCCATGATAAGAATCTCCCATTCCACTAGATCCCAATAGTGCTCTGTTGGATGGAGATTTGGTGACTGTGGCTGCCATTTGAATACAGTGAACTCACTGTCATGTTCAAGAAAGCAGTTTGAGATGTTTGTGACACAGCGTGTTATCCTGCTGGAAGCATCCATCAGAAAATTGGTACACTGTGATCATAAAAGGATGAAGATGGTCAGCACCAATACTCAGGTGAGCTGTGGTGTTTTGATAACATTTAGATGTTACTTATGGGCTCTTCTTTGCCAAGAAAATAGCCCACATACCCTCCAGCCTGAACCGCTAATACAAGACAAGATTGATCCATGCTTTTTATTTACAAGAGGAAAAAGTAGTTTTCACTAGAGGCAAGAATATGATGTGTGTGATCTATGTAACCGCCCAGGAAAGCATTCACAGAGAATTACTGCTCTATACAAAATGTTTGGCCAGATGTTTGTGGAAGTGCTGTAGTTGAATGAAAAAATATCTGTATTTTTTTTTTTTTACCAAAATATATGTAACCGGGTGTTACAGATAGTCACATAGTCAGGAATTTAATTTTTCCTTACCTGAAAGATGAGGATCTCTTTGGCAGTTCCGTTGTTTCCTTCCTGCTTGCTTGAACTGGAGCACACCGAGGAGCACGTTCCTCAGCTTTCCCCATAGAAAGTATCCTCCCCTGGTGGTCGATGGCCAGGTGCTCTCCAATACCGCCTGGAGAAGAAATACAACATAATTTAAGATTTAAGCTCCCATTTCAATCCAATATGCAAATTGCTTACATTTTCTTAGTTGTATTGTTAATGACCGATAGCACGCACCTTGTTATAGTACCCATATGTGATAGCATTGGGTTGAACTCCAGCCTTCTTCATCTCAAACAGCACCCTCACAGCCAAGACTGGCTGGCTGTACTGTCCACACAGCTGCAGCAGCACACGGTAACAAACCTTGGAGAAAAAAACATGTTAACATTGAAAATGTGCAACGTCGTCTTTTCTGAATCATATCGGCAGATCTGTATTGTTTTCTTATCCACAGCAGTTTCCTACCTCATCTGGAGCCTGAAGCTTTTTGTCCTGCATTTTCCTCAGCACATCATAAGCTGTACGCAGCGCTCGCACCTTGGAGTGGCAGTTGCCAACAAATCCTGGCAAGCAGATAAACCACAGACCATAGCAGTGGCGAAGCAGACACTTGGACCACATCTGAGGCATAGATGAATACGTTTTGGCCATCCTTTGAGCTGATTTGATCTCCTAAGATGAAAAAGATCAGATGTAAATGTGATTCATTGTCTATTAACAACCAGATTTGCATTTTGGATTCACATTCATATCCTTACACATGATTATGGAGAATAGGTACAGGAGTAAATGTGACATTAATTTGAACATATTTAGGTTTATCTTTGTTCATGAAAGAAACCAAATTGACATGAAGATTCTTAAGGACCTGTTTAGAGCGTCTAAAGATGGCTGTGGGGCTGGCTGGACTGCTGTGGCGTGAGGCTATGCCTGCCGATGAAGGACTTGCTCCCTCCAAAGGCTCCAGAAGCTCAGCATTTAGCACAGGAAATGCAGAGTAGCTGCAGAAAGAAATGTATACTCCCTTATATACAGTTACATGAGCTAAAAATAGACATGGATTCCTCATAAATGCTAGCAAGCTGAGTTATTCCTACAATAGTTTGGTTCTTCCCTGAAGCACCAACATAAGAATCCAAAAGTAATGTGTTACAGCTCAAAATAACCACACAGCCCTGCGGCAGTGACAAAGTCTAACAACGGAAGCAGTTTATGAGTCTGTCCTTTGGGAGCAGCACCCAGTGTCAGTGAAAAGTGCTGCTCAAGCATACAAGACAGAGTTTTAAAAAAAGAAACCCCCTGTCTTGCCTCTCTCATTTAGAGATTCATCTGCAGTGTGGTACCTATAGCACAGAGGATGCTCCTCTCCCTGCGATGGAGGAGGCAGCTCTGGAGGGTTGATGTAGACTGTGTGCTCGCTGCGGTGCGATTCATCCAGTTCGATCAGTCTGGCGTCCTCTGGTCGCTCACTGTCCATCTGGTTTGCAAGAGAAACACAAATTCAGCAGCTGTCTTCATCTTTCCTTTTAGCTCTTCTCTAAACACAAATCTAAAAGTGCTAAAGCTTTCTGGAGGCTCTCAGATCCGATTAGATATCAGGGTCAGTGAGGACACAAAGATGTCAGTAATGAACCGGCCTGCATCAGAAATATGGCTTTTGCTCCAATTCCAGTTAACTACAGGGCACTACCGAAGGCTTGATCCCGTGAATTCTCCAAGACTGAATTAATCTAGGCTGCAGTGACCTGGACAAAATTGATGCCATGTTACTCTAGGGACATGAAACCATTTAACTGTACAGCTTTGGCAGCACTACTTGATACTTAACTGCCACATTTGCTTCAGCTCCAAATGGACTTATCTGCTGTCTGGAGAGAAGCTTTCAAAGCCTGCCTGCATGCCTGCATGCCTTTCTGAGAACAACAGCAGGAACAAAGAGAAGCCGAGCAAAAGCATACATGCTCCTTTTTTAAAGAAAATCAGCTCTGAATAGTTTCCTGGGACATTATAAAAAGCCTACTGAGCTGATGTGCACTCACTTGGCTTGTCTGAATCGATTACCAGCTTATCTCGGGCATGAGTTTCACAAAAACGTTAATATTATGGCAGCGGCTGAATAGTTCCCCGGTGTACTGGATTACAGGGTTTGTTCCACTCAGTTGAGTGGATGATTCAGTCACCGGACCCTCACTGACCTGTTTGCCCTCACTTCAATTCTGCTCTGTGTTTCTCTGCTTGTTGCCCTTCCTCTTACACCCGAGAGCTCTTTCTCAATCACGCATTTGTTGTCAACCTCAGCAGCAGTGACGCTGTATGAATCAAGGCTTCCACTTCTCAATAATAACCACAATGACCATTAATACAGTTCAAACTCTTCAAGCAGGATGTAAATGTGACTTCCTGATTGCACAAGTGTACTAGCACACACACACACACGTACACACACACACAGAGGAGGCGGATGTTTTAGTGTTTTTGTGCGAGGGTGTGACAAAACAAGTTGACAGTTTGTGTTCATAAAATCTGTCAAGTCTACAAAGAATTAGCACAAACTAATAATCAGCACATCCCACGGGATTTCAACAACAACAACAAAAAGGATAATGCAGATTTCTGACATCTAATGCACGTCATCACATTAAAGACATTTTCTTTCTAGCCCTCCGTTACACCACCTTGATTTATTCAAAATAAGTGCACATAAATATAATGTATATAATTAAATCCTTTGATTGGGATCAATGTGGGAAAATGTTAAAAATATTTTATTTAAACAGCAGCATAGGATTGAGTAACTTACCTTTCCTCCACTGGAAAATAACTGTTAGGCAGGGACCGTAACGACAAGCAAAGGAGAAGAAAGAAATGACAAGAAGGCAGAAAATCAGAACAGCAGAAGAAGCAAAAAGAAGACAGAAAACATCTTTAAAAAGAAGCAGACAATAAAGTTGATGAAAAAGCTTAGAGCTGATCTTACAAAGAGGCCCAAGAGATGTGCTGAAGTGTTAATTACTTTTTGTTTATTGCCTTTACTTCCTGTTAATTGCTTTTTCATTCTTTTTGAAAATTAAATAAAGTCCAAAAAAAGTCTTAATTTAGAGGACAGTGCGTGATTAATTGTTCCTCTAAATGTTTCTGCTTCTTTTTTAGAGAATTTCTGCCAGCAGTCAGAGGCCAGACTAAATATCGCTCAAAGAGCGTTTGTTCCTACGCAGCAGAATGATTTTGATGAATCATCTCTGACACTGAAAATCCATAATAAAGATTAGCTGTAAACCTCACCTTATCAACACACTCATCAAAGAAGGCCAGGCTGGCATCTTTATCACTGACAAAGGAGCACTCTTCTATGAAACGACTGAACATTTGAGTCTTGGTCATGAGGGAGTAAAACCTCTGATGGGAGCGGTCTCTGCTCTTCAAGAAGCCTGTACAAAAGAAAACAAAATTATTTATTGAAAATCTTAAAAAGTGGGGAATTCATATCCGTCTCATGATTCTAAATCATTGCATTTACTTGTCAAGCCCTTACAAAATATTTATGGGGTCAAGATGCAGCCGTAACCATAAATGCTGTGTTATGAAACAATTTGTTCTCTACTGCTCCTCTTACATAATAGCACACAGATGTGCAGGGACATTGTGCTATTAATCGCAGTGGCCTCTCTGACTTGTCATCCAACCCTAATTTCCACCGAGGCTTAACATAAATCACAACAGTCATTACAGCTCTGATTTGAGGTCGACTTCGCAGCACTCCTTAGCCCCGCGACTTACTACAGCACTGAATCACAGAGGGAGGGGAGCCGTGACCTGTCAGCATGGTTTGCCGTGACTTAGTATGGAGAATATTACTGGCTGAGAGTGACACATACCTTGGATGTCGAAGAGGGAGCTGGCATCAGTGGTTTTCTCGGACGGGGCTTGGGTGATGGGCAACAGATAGGAACGGTAGCCTCGCAGGATGGCAGCCATGAAGCGCAGGAAGGCCTCCTGGATCTCGAGCTCTAGTGTGTGCAGGCTTTTTCCACTTTCAAGCTCACAGTCGGTCACAGTGTGATCCATCTGCACATCTTCATGGTTTAAATGACCACCTGAGGGCACACAACAGCTGATGTTTTACAATCCATATGCGCATAAACCACCTGATAGCAAATAACTGGTTATTTAACCAGACACCAGTATTATTATCACCACAGACCACACACTTTTTCCACAATGAAAGAAGACTTAAGTACAGCACACGAGACTGTAAAAGTCTAAAGTAAAAGTGAGACTGTCAAAGTCAAATTATGTATAATAATCTGATTTTCACAGCAGTCCTAGTCAAAAGAAATGCAGAGACCGACTTGCCAACAGGTATAAAGCTAGCAAAAACAGACCACTTGGCATGATGTTGCAAGCAAATTGTTCCTGTCTAGACCAGGAATCATGATGTCATGTTGTTCAAACACCACAGCAAAGATCTAGATTTTGTAAGAGGCAGGACATAACAGTTCATTTTTGCATAATTTAAAAGATTTTTAAATTAAATAGAAATAGAAATAGAATAATAAAAACAATAATCTAAATAAATCACTAACGAAAGAATACCATATGTGGAATAAGAGGCAGGGTTAGGATCAGTTAAAATACCATAAATGGCAAATGATACATGGTCAACATGCTCTTCTATAAAAGAACTAATCACTGCAATATATTTTAACGGAACAGTGAGTGCATCCTGTCAGTTTTCCTGTAAAGCTGCCCATAGAGGCTGACTCAACAGACTCATGTAGCCTAAGCAACCAAAATTATTCATGAAACCACTTAGAGGATGACACAGCATCAGACTGGACTCACCCTCAATGAGCTGCTGATAGAGCTTATTCAGAGTATTGAGAAGATGCTTGCAGGCTCTCCTGGGCAAGAGTTTCCACGTTAGAGCCTTCTTGTCATCTTTTCTGAAAGCACAACAGATGGTTGTTGTTACACGGGAGGACAGTTAGGAAACAAAAAAGATATGAGGGAGGGAGGATTCACTGATATCTGCACTGACAGCTTCATCCCTTCACAGAATACCTTTTGAATTGATGTGGGAGACCAGTGGGATCCAAACATGTTTTTTTTTCTGTACAGTAAAAATACTTCACATTCCACCTCTTATCATTACATAAGAGTTGAGTTGAAGGTGGCCATCTAGTAGCACAGACTGGCTGCAGTAAGAGGTCACTTACTGGGAGATGGTGTTGGTGTCCAGATCCACACAAGTGATGTCAGCCGGGGGGACGTAAAGATCAAAGTACCGGGAGTCCATGCCCACAATGAAAGGGCATGGTGCACTAAGAACATCTGCCAGAGCCAGCGGGCACAGAGGGATGTATGGACATGGCCAGTGGAAGGGAAAAATCATCTGAAAGGGATCATAAGTAAAATGAATTACTATAAACAATATATATATAATGAAGCAACAAAAGACTTTTATGGTCCCATGAAAGACCTTCGTTTTAGTGCTACTGCCAGGAAAAAAAGAGGATTAAAAAAGACAATACTTACAGACACAAGGGCCTCGGTTACACTGGTGAGTACAGCGGGGCGCAGGGAATGAACCAGGATCTTGTGCTCTGTGACAGCCAACACGAGCAGAGTGGCAGCATTTTTGGGGCCCAGATTCAGGAGCAACGTGGAGAGGCTTCCCCCACTACCGCACAAAAACACAGGGCAATTTAAAAAAAACCAAAAAAAAAAAAAAAAACAACAACACAAGTTTTCAGATTAGGATTGCAAAAAATGCAAGATGTTGTAATTCTGAAATTTATTGTTATCTTTACCTGAGTGGGAGCGGAGAGGACACAGGTTGGCTCAGCATCAGGCTGTCATGTGGAGACAGCTGTGGAAGACACACAAAAAAATTTAGTGAGCTAGAGCAAATTTAAAAAAGAACCCACCCGTACAAAGTTGAAGTGATTTCTCATAAACTCACCTGGACTAGGATGCGCGGTCTCTGAGTGGAGGGAAACGGCACATTTTGCATGAAGTGAGAGATGTGCCTGTGAGTAAAAAATCAATTCAGTTAGTAAAGTTGTAACACTTCTTACTTTTGTATGATTTATCAGGCTGTGAGCTAAAGTTTCTGATTTGAGAGGGATAAAATCTGTAAACGTTGCTAACTTTTCAATAGGCAGGGAATGTGGCCCAGAGATGGAGTATCGGTAGAGGAAGGTGAGAAAGCTCCTGAAGGACTGGAAGAAGGGCCAGTGGGAGAGCAAGCAGATGCTCTTGTTGCTGTAAACATTTCTGGTCTCGTCAGGTCTGAGATCAGAGCTTGGCAGGCCGAGCTGTGAGCGCTGACGCTCAGACAGGTTCTCCTCTGGGTAAGGCTCATAGAACTGGATAGCTGCTCCGTACACCTGCACACAAAGGGCCCCCAAGATAATTGCGTGAAGAATGCGCAATGCATCCAAAGGATGCGCACGCTTGTTATCCTAATGCAAACCCAACAGTAGCCACAAGTCCCTTGAGAAACACATTCATTGAGCATGTTGTGGCGGCTTCACAAGAGAATTTTCAACATAATAAATCAGCCCTTTGAAGTTCCTTCTCCCAAATAAATACACAAGTCATTCCTAGCCTAAAGTGCCATGAGACTAGCCTGCAGACTAGAGGTGCCATGAGACTAGCCTGCAGACTAAGAAGCAGTAAACACTGAAGCATTCAGCATTTAAAACTTGCACATCAGCCCAAGTGGTGCATGAGCCATCCATTATTCAAAAGATGAGCTACACACAGACACACAATACAAAAAACTCTTTTATGCTGCAGTGCTTTCAGAGGCTAACAGGCTTTTGGTATTCCAAACACAGCCTTAAGACCATTTTTGATTCCAGTCAGAGTTCAGAAGTTGATTAAGATTGTCTGGTATTCTTAGAAATACAGCTGCACTTCATAAACAGTCTAATCCATAAGGGATCCTAATTCTCAGTGAGAGACAGAGGTGGAGCTAAAGATAGAGATGCTAGCTGAAATGAAGCAATTAAGGGAGATATTTTGTATGTGTGGTATTGTAGGGGAATCGTTAATTGGTGATGATCTCACCGAAATGGCCGTAAGCTGAATGGAGAAGTGTTTTTTTGGCCACTTCAGTAGGTGAGTACGCAAAATAACAAGTAAAAGAAAAAAATACAAAAAAGCAACTACGTACAAAGGTGATTTTACCTTTTCTCCAGAGGCTCCCGTTAGTACAAATGTGGAAAAAACAGGCAGGGAGTGTTTGGTGTGTGCAGGCCAGCACTCGATCATTGCCCCCATGGGCAGGCAGAACATAGGCACTGACTCTGGCAGTGGAAAGGACTCATAGTCCTCTTTGGGGTACCTACATAAAAGACCTGGGCGCAAACACATGCAAGAAATGTTAAACATATTCTTTATATGAATACTGATAATGACTGACATAAATCCATGACTAAACTTCCTTTTTCTTTTCACTGCTACAAACTCTGCACAGTTTACCTGCTTTGTATGCGATTGTGTTTGCTTTAGCCAGAGACTTCTTGTAACAAACGTAGACCGAGGATCCCCACTGAAATACGGAGAAAGATAAAGTCCATCACATATCAGCAACAATCTGGGCTGTGTGGGCAGACACACTAGATTTAAGTGATTATTTTTCAGAGCTCTATCCCACCATGCTGCTGTTGAGGTTCTTGTCCACCTTGCAGAAGGTGTGAGGAGGCGTTTCCCCTTTTCCGGGGATGATAACGCAGACATCGGTGACAGCCAATGAGGTGTGTGGCTGGCTCTTTGGTGCACGGCGGTAGGTGATGTAGATGCGTTGGGAGGACGAGCTGCTGATGTTTGCAGGGCGGCCTGAGGGTGTGGTCTGAACGATATGACATCCGGGTTTGAGCTTCTCTTTCCACTCATACAGAACCCTGAAATATCAGACGGTGTTGGTGACTTTTTATATTTTTGAAAACTGATCAAGACTTCAGACTGGAGCATGTGCGTTACAGCAGATTACAGTGACCCTAAGCGGAGGAGTTATTAGTGCTGCTGGGTGAGTAAAAGGTCAGTAAGTGAGGATTACTTCTTACCCGAGGTCTGTCAGTGGAGGCTTATCTCTGCCTCGCTTAAAGCACAAGAAGATCTGTGGGCCCCTTAGACTGGCTCCATTGAGCTCTGCAGAAAGGCCTGAGGGGGTAGTTTCAACACAGGTGAAGCCCGGGGGTACCTCTTCTCCCAGAGAGCGTATCACGACAGCGACATCCGTGATAGGGGCTTTGGGTTTCACAGATTTGGGACCAGCATCATCAAAGTGTAGATCTTCCTCCAGAGGCTTGGATGAGTCGGTGAGGCCAGCAACCACAAAGTAGTCTGCTACACGAGGCCCTTTATCCTCCATCATTTCCCATTCCCACACTGTCGGCTGCAAAATAGAAAAGTGGAAGGTGCATCGGGGGTCAACAAAGTGCACTCTATACACTGGATAACCCTTAAATGTCCTTACTCTGTATTAGCTGTTGTACTAGATTTGAAAAAAGAGGCAAAATGCAGCATGTAAAATGTACACTTCTCCTGCAGTGCATTAAATTGCATACCATACCAAAGAAATAGCACATAATGAGAGCACATGGAAGCACTTAAAATACATTCCTTGCTGCAAAAACATCATATTTCACCGAGAAATATGGGAGGGCTTGCGACCAGTGACCTTGCTATATGCCATGGCTGGTTATGTAAAACAGAACACATGCCTCTGTAGAGAAAAAAGAAAAAAGGCGCATGTGGAAACTAGAATTGAACTGTAAGTGAGCACTCAGAAGTGAAGAGAGGGTGCGTTGTTGCTCGGCAAGCAGCTTTTTCTGGGCTTTTACAGCTGTAATATTCAGACAGCATTTATTTTGGGCTCAAAAACGTCATGAAAATGAAAGGAATAGAGGGCGCACCAGTGAATTAGCTTGTTATGGCTTTATCACAAAGCATGGAACCCTGGAAGCCCTCTAAGTGCTGGGCCAGCTTATTGTGCTTCAGTTGAAGAGCCTGGTTTATCTCTCTCAGCAGTTCGTCCACACACACTAGCAAACTGATAAACAGCTGCCTATTATTTTCCCCACTGGCGTATGTGGGAGGTAGAATAAAGTTGTCTCACTCCTTTGTGATGGATGTGTCACTGTTAGGAACCTTGGCACACAAGGAGCTATGGCCATATCTCATCTACTGAGGACTTTGGCTTCTACTGGCTTTAAATCTAATAGTCCCGTGTGTTATTCCTCCCTGTGGCTGCGTGATGGTACAGACAGCTAAGCACTGCTTACAGGCTCAGAGTGCAAAACTAACTCCTAACACAAGAGCATGGAAAAAAGATAATTTGTAGAAGTAAGATACTGCAGCATGTTGAGTGATGACAGAGATTCAGTTGTTTACTGAACAAGATTTAGAATTTGGTATCTGACTGGCTTTCACTTTCAATCACAAGACCTTTTAAAATAATTTACCAGCAAAGATCAGTCCACTGTTTCATAAGCTTGTTTTTGAAATGATGACTCATCACCACCAGGTTCCTCCATCCTGACAGTCTTCCAGTCGACATTGTTTTTGTCCAATTTTCCATCAGTAGTCGATGTTTTTTCGCAGTTATTTGTGCTGAGCCCTATGGTTATGCGTGATGACTCGGCGTGTAAAGAGCAAAAAGTTTTCTTGGTTTTTCAGATCTCCTTCAATACTCAATTTTATTTTATTGAAAAATATGTATGCATTCATTACACTGCCACTTATGCATTTTACAACGTACCATTTGTTCCTCTACGGTTTACTCAGGTTCTCAAAAAATGTTATTCTGAAAAACACTGATGTATATTTATTTTATTGCTTAACTGGTCTTGTTTTTATGTTGCTTCTGCGGTTCTACTTTTCAATGAACTATTCACATTATCTTTCTATATAAGTAAATAAATATTACTTACTTATCTGGCAGAATGTGATGGCTTCTTTTCCCATGTTAGGTAATTTATATTGTTAGACATCTACATGATAGTTAATTTTGGTCTTATTTTCTAAATAGGTTCTAACTATTTTAGAAAATAAGTCTTTCCCCATTAATCAAATGAACAATCAAAGTCATGAAATATTTTAATTACAGGTGAAATCTGTTTAAAACCAGGTGAAATGTTTGCAGACTTTGACCCAAAATAATGCTGCTGGAAAAGCTAGAAGCTATTCTTTTACCACTTTCTTTCCTGCCCCAGAATTTCTAAGTAGAAATTTGTGTGTCACATCTTTTATAATATCGCCAGCTGTTCGTGCGGCACAAAATCCTTTGTAATCCAGTGCCGAATCCATTTTATCTAATGACCTAACAAGCCGAAGGCCACAATAATTCTGTTCAGCTGATCCACCTGTTCTTTGATCGCGCACAACACTTACACCACATACCTGCTGCCAGTAGGTATTGCACAAATGCTGACAGCTAAAAGCTAGACAGATGTGTCATATAATACTCAAAAGGTTCTGGATTAAATATAGATGTAATCTCCTGCTCCAACCACCACGACATTACTGCATCTATTCCTCCCCCTCGACAGGAAGTAGAGGCCTAAAATTATATCTAATCCTCTCCATAGCAACAACATTAAAACTGAGCAGAGAACAGAAGGTTGAACATTTCTCACTCCTGTGATGATACACAGTTTTTGGTTTCCTTTAATCAGAATGCTGTAGATTAATTGGCTTTGCCTGGACCAATGTGTCTGAGAAACATGTTTTACCAGATGGAGAATCGGCCACATTAATATCTTTTATCTGTTTATGTGAATTGATGTTTTTTTTCCATGTGATTGTGGAAGAGGAAACAAACACTCTTAGTAAACATGACCGCCCACAGTGTTTCCCTTTTATCTGGAAATGCTTTCTATTTTTTATCAGTGTGATATCATATTTAATACCACAGAGATGACTATGGTAAAACAGATTGGTTACTGGCCTGTATCATCCACTTTCATGTATGTGATTGTTCATCCCATCAATCATTAAGTGCATGTTCTAGTGACAAAACCCCCCCCCAACACATAAATCAAACTGACTCCATCACAAATATTTTGACTGAAGTTTAATTTTGAAATGTTCTCGTATTATCTCACTTATTCTAGGCAGTCTCAAGTTTGCTAAACACTGGAAGTGAGCAAGTCACAGTCGCCACAGAAACTGCAATCGCTTCATTCACAGCATTTCTTAATAACATGACAAATAAGGACACGGCGGATTTCCTCTTACTGCAAGCAAACCAACTTCCCTATTCGCATCCACTATTGTTTGCATGAGTCACCGCCAACCGTCCGTTTTGCAGTAATTTGTTAACCACTTGTGCCATAATGTTCCTGACATTTCCCTCTTAAGCATCCTCAAACCTAATATTTTCTTTTCATGGTATCTGAGAGCATCACACCTTCTGTGTATCTTCTTATGTTCTAAAACATGTTCTAAGATGAGTTTTTTAAACTTGCATCCCTCCTATAAATTTTTGCATCATTTTAAACATTCCTTTTACATTTGTAGCATTTGTATGTAGCACGCTCTGACTATAGCTATAAACTAAAATGCACTGTTTCACATTTTAGAAGTCCCAACTGCCAAAGCTCTGCAGATAACAAAACCCCTAAATATCAAACATGATTTTGTTTGCACCAAAATATATTTTTAAGTGCAGGATAGGCATTAAAGCCAATTTCGGAAATTAGAATGAGCTTATATTTCATCTGAAGCAACATGACTGATTATTTATCCCCAGTCTCTTTTGATATTTCTTGCCCATAACAAGTTTTTTTCTGTTTTGTTTTGTTTTTTGCTGTTGTTTTTTCAGAAGGCAGACATTAAACTTTGAAAAATCGATCCTCCCTCTTTCTGACTTCTGCTTGTGTGTTGTTGTAATTATGGCCCAAAAGAAAGAGGCAGTGGCTGCTGGACAGTCCGTGTAGGGCTGTGGAGGGATTAGAGGGCTGTGTTAACAGCAGGGGGGCAGGGAGGATGGGCAGTGTGATCAGGGAGGGAACCACCACAACATTTCACTAAGCATCTGTTCCCCATGAAGCCATGAAGACAACCCTCACCCTCATCAGCCATTTGCACTCCTTATGCTGGACAGGGGGGGAGCCCTGGCCGCTAGATGAGGAAACCACACACGCCCAAGATAAACAGAGCAGAAAGATGAAGGACTCTAAGGTGGTGCTGAAAATAGGAGAACGCTGAAGAGCTTTGTACGTTAAGCTTGAACCGCACGTGCAAAAGGACTACTGGGTTAACCATAAAGTAAATGGTTAAAATTAAATAAATAGATTAAAAAAAAATACAACTGGCTACAGCGACCATAAAAATAAAGGGGGTTTCTCATATGCCCACATCTAAAGAGGCCATCTTATGGAGCACCGACACGGGAGGCAATGGAATAAGCCTCCATATGACTTCATTGTAACCAATGGGCGCAGTGTATACACAGAAAATCTCACACAGAAACCAATGCTCACCGCAAAGAATTAATCTGAGCTTGCATTGCATGAAGCTCTTGGACAGTGATATGACATGTTTGCCGTTAATTGTTCCAAGCAGCAATCCAACATTAAAATTAGCCTTCAGTGTATAACACACACAAACATAAAGCTACAAAAATGGGATCTCAGGCTTATAATATTAAAAAAAATAATAATAACACAAAAATTACTATAAGCACAGAAACTACGTGTGCGAGCGTCGCTTGTATTTTTTATTTTTTTTTAAAGATATTCGATAAAAGAAGAATCTACTCACATCACGACGAATGAAAGATGATCAGTCGAATATGAGTACACGCTGAAAATAAAACCCAGGTTCCCGTTGATGATAAATGTTTATTTCTTACAGTTTTCTTCTTCAGATTTAAATAAATTACCTACACATATATTATAATGTATAAAATAATAAAAAAAATCATTCACAGAGGGTTGGACCGACCAGAATACATGGTGTATTCCCGAGCAGCGCTTTATCCAGACCTGCGCTGTTCACGTGACCGATTACAACCCTGACTGACGTCACTGATGACAGTGCTGTGACAGAAGACAAACGTCTGTGGTTCTGAAGAAACATTTGGCGATACAGGTTTATACGGAACTGCACAACTTCCGAAAGCGCTACCACACCAAAAGAGTATTATTATTGTCATAAGCTGTACTAGTCGTATTTTGTTGCGAATGATTTTGTTATATTTATCTTGAAAGGAGCTATATAAATAAAAACGTACTTTACTTTCTTATTATTATTTTTTTTGTTATTGAGCTAACATAAAAAACTTCTCTGATAAAAATATTACAGTATAACTTCAAAAAGTAAGTCAAGTAATTTACTTTTACAACTTATTTATATCACCGCAATAAGCTTAAAACTGTTTTTCTTTTCATTTGATAGCTCTGTGAAACTTCTTGCACACAAACATGAATCATAAATTCTGATGAGCTACACCTAGTTTTATTTAGATCTGCTGAGTGACACAGTATTCCAGGATTTAATTGTATTCATCCACACCGCTCAGGCCCACAACCCCCCACCTACCCACCCACCACCAAAGACAGACAAGACTCTTTCGATTTAATAAGCAAAGTATATTATTTTATTCTTAAAGGGAAAAGGGGCATAGAAACACTTATTCATTTTGGTAGTGCATTCAGTATAATCTGAGAATATTACATATATTAATTATATTAATATAATTTTTGCAATAAATATAGGAATTATGATGATGGTGGTGATGATGATACTTTATTGCCAGACAACTCTGAACTTCACCACATTATCATTATTATGATTATGATTATGATTATTATTATTATTATTATTATTATTATTATACAATTTTATATATCACATGAACTCATCTATGACATGATAATCAAAAGGTTCTTGTTGTTGTTGTTTTTTTCCCTCACTCAGCTGTTTAATGTTCAGTTATACCCAATGAAAGTGGGTTTATGCAGAGTAAAAAGTTACAGTGCTTGACCAAGATCTAGAGATTTTCACAGCTGGATAAAAAAATAAACTGATGCAGAAAATCATGATTACAAGACCATGAACAATAAGAACTATTGTCCTGCCCTCTGCTGCCCTTGTGTGGCGATTACTAAGACACACAGTTTGGTGGAAATTTACAAATGACCACATATTAATACTGGGAAACCCCATATAGTTCCAGTGGTGAGCAATACATGCACCAGTAGTTTTAAAAAGTTGCAGCTTCTCATGGAGCCCCTTGGGAAAATTAATAGTTAATTAATTAATTAATAGAACACATAGTTCTGATTTACTCCAGTTTCAGATATGGTATTGTCTCTTTAATGCTGTATTATATCTCCAAGATAAAAATGGCAACACTGCAGTTTTATTGTTTAAAAAAAACAGTTATAGGCTGAAGACAGCTACTAAATCAAAAATGTTCAACATGATATTGCAGAGATGTGCAGACTAAATGAAAAACATGATATAAGATTTGTGGCGTGAATGTGTTGACAAGCTGCATGCTTAAATTGGATAATGTATTCATTAGCAACAGACAGTAGGTGGCTTTTCATTTGTTTCTGTGAGACTGCAGGCACACACCCCGACTGCACCCGTGAAGAAACATAAAAACAACAAGATATCTGATATATTCTTAGGCAGTTAGCAGATATGCTGTTGTTGGTATTTCAAAGGTACTGTACAGGTGTTAAAAGTGACCAGGTTTTCTATGGCCTAGTTATTGATGTTAAGTCATTAAATTCAACAAATCAAAATGCTCTTCAGAGCTAAATGATCATCATCACACTACTGAAATGCCATTGCATTTGGTTTAGCATGAAAAAATATATATATCAGAAAGGTCCAAACGGTCCAAACGGATATTTAAGTCGAACTGCCTGAGAATATTACATACCATTTTTCTGTCAGCTTGCACTAAATTCTCTGCTCTGTGCTCTTAACTTCATGGTTATGCTACAGTGTTAACTAAAAACTTACAAAAACAACTGTGGGCTTTGACTAGGCATTTATTTGCATTTTTAGCAGACGGTGCTTCCCACCCACAAACACCTGGAGCTGCCAAAGAGCTATGTAGTGATGCAGGTTCAGGTTTGACTAAACACAGTATTTATTACTGCACTGGTTACCAGCAGCGCCGTCACTTTAGAGAAGACTAAATAATTATTTTGTGACTTCACATAAATTGCTTGCAATCAAAGATCAGATGTGTTGTTACGAACACAGTTAAGTTCAAGTAAGATGAAGTGAGGTTCTTCCTGTCAAAGAACAACACAGCTGTCATACTGGGCTTTTTGCAGAAGCGTGAATGTGGAGCACTGACATCACCTGACATTTCTTGATCTCAGTGAATAGCTCAGTATGAGTTCAAGGGCTATAGCAGAAAAACAGAACATTAAGTGTCTGTAGATGTTACCCACAATGAAATAACAAGCAAGCTCCAAAGCTGACAATCACTGAGATTGCTGCTGCTGTCAACCAAGAAAACATTGCATCCATGGCAACAGCTGATGAGTTATTACAAAAACCAAAACCCAAAACAACAACATCAAAACAAACAAAAAAAATGAGGGAAGAAATTAAAACAACTCTTTTAAAAAATGTGTTATTGCAATATCTACACATTAGAAGGAAGGAAGGAAGGAAGGAAGGAAGGGTGATTTATCCAACCTAATGTATGAGCCTACCTTGCAAACAACTAACAGACTGAGCAACAAATACATTTTACAGGATTATCATTTTCTGATTTTATTCAGGATAATAGCTAGGCTAAAAAAAGGAAAAAAAAGAACCAGCTATGTTGGGGTTATTGTTGAGCTTTGAAATCAGCCATTAGTGTGAATTGGTCTGCCTTGTTAGCCTTGCATTAAAGGCAATAGACAGAGTTTTATTTAATATCAGATCAGAAAAATCCAGGTGAAATTACCATATAATGATGTCTGGTCTTTGATCGCATGAGATTATTGTTGATGACATCCTCCAGAGGATTAAAAATTGTTTCGAAAATGAACATCATTACAAGGAGGAAATTAGACAAGAAAGTGTTGTTGAAAAATTCTACGTTACACCTCAAGCTTGGAAAGGGGTCATCATCAGCTGGTCATGCCAGCAGCACCAGTCTAATCAGCTCCTTGACTGAATGACACTTTTTCAGAAGTATACAGTTTTTTCAGACCATCAGAGAAAAAGTTTGTGTTCTTTAGTTGAAAAATTCCTTGACAAAATTGGGACGTGAGTCAGTGATTTGACTTAGATTTTCAAAAACTGTGTTTTTTTTAATGATTTATGTTTTTCTACAAATATATGCACGTCAGACTCTTAAGAAAACTTGCAACGTGTGAGTGCATGTAAATGATGAACGAGTCAAAATATTGCATACCTTCTGCAACTGAAATAAAAACGGAGGAGAAAGGATTTTTTTTCGTACTGTGGAGATTGTTTGTAATTTCCCATTAGCAAGCTGAAACGATAGATATTAGATATATTATAATCTATTTTATAAGTATTGATAGACCTAAAAAGAATCCTGTGTGGTAACTTCAAACTATAGACATTTTATAACAAAAAACGAGAATTAAAGAAAAACAACTTTGCAGGTCCCACCGAGATTTGAACTCGGATCGCTGGATTCAGAGTCCAGAGTGCTAACCATTACACCATGGAACCACGTGTCAGGGTCCTACTAAAATCATAGAGTGAGTCGTGACACGTCTTCTTCTGCAAGCTGTATATTTATTGCGGATGTATTGTTTCCCTTGTAGACCGGAATAAAAAGACAAAACTTAGGCACTTACTTGTGACTGGCAGAATTACTTCAATGCCGCTCTCACCAGCACTCGACTGCCTCCTGGTGGTCAACATGTGTAATTGCAAGAACCGCCGGTATTGATTTTTATTCCGTTTTCTGCTTGTCTTTGAGGCACATATGAGTATGCAAACCTCAAGGCGATTCCAATGTCTCCAGTCCACGCTAGTAATAATGACCTAACCATGACTAAATTAAGTCTACAGCCACAATTTAGTGATCTTTCATTCCAAATCCTTTCCAGGAGGTGAACTTATGTAATTGTAATACTATGTTAAACTGCTGCTGATGAAACATCTTGCATTAGATCTTTTTGAAATACAATTAATTTAGATCTGAATGTACAAATTTAACGATGATCCTTCTGCAAAGAGTACCTGATAACACTTAAATTAAAAAGTGCAACTGCACATCTGTGAGTTCACCACAGTTAGCAGGCCTACCACAAAATCAGTTTATGACTGAGATTGTTCAACTCCTCTAGGGTAAATCTCCTTAGTTCAACCAATACCTGTGAAAAAAGCATTATAAACCGAGGTGCAACATTACATAGCAGGACTCACTAGCCTTGAGCACTCGCGGGGTTGTAGTAATGTGGTTGCTCTGTCTCCATAAAAATAGTAATTTCTTTAAACCTTGAGCTTTGCACTCATATGGAAACATCTGTTCTCATAGAATTCTCCATTAACAGGTCTCACCAGTTGATTTAGACAAATCTTATGTCATTTCCTTTCCCACCTTTACTTTGTTAACAGGCTTATTTAGTTATTGAGCAGTGTTATAAGTGTCAAGGTTGGTTTTCATCTGAATTATATACAGACACAGAGGGAGTGAAAATGATCAACCTCACTGGGATGAATAGTGATTGTGCATTAAGTAAAGATCCAGCTCTGGTCTGATGGATAATCACAGTTCCTGTAGCAGGACGTGACCACAATAAAGATCGGCAGCTGAGCTCTGCTATGGATTTAGCCACAGCAGAGTGCAGTCAAATGGTGCATACTTAAATGAAAGCGCTATCACACCACATTGATCCTGCTATCAGAAGTTCACCAGGAAAAATAGAAACTTTATCAGAAGTTGTTTTGTGTCGCTCTTTTCACTCGCTTCACTTTTCTGTACCAGACATAAATCTATTCCCTGGCTCTCAACAGCTGATGTCAGACTCAAGTGAAAGTGACAGGTTATTCTGCAGCAGTGTGGTCAGCATCCAGGTGCAGCTTTTCAGAACATGTAGATGTTTTCTTCCCTCCCCACTCTATGACAGCTTCTGTGAAAAACAGCTTTTGCGAGAGATAGAGCTGACAGGCAACTGCACCAGAAAGGTGTACGCCTAAGGACTGCATTAGAAAGTGAAAAAAGCCCTGAAGTTCTCCTTCAGCTCAACATTTATAAATGTTGTAAGATGCAGACCAAAGATATGCACACATATGAATCAAACCAATGACACTGCTCACATTTAACCAGTTGCAATGAGTTTGTGTTGTGTGTGTGAGTCATTGATTGTTGATGTTTTTGGTAGCGTTTGTATGTCATCTTGCCTGTAAACATGATAGCTGGAAAAGCTTTGAATGAATTTTGATAAAACGTGGTAGGGTTGTAGAGTGGGGTCATGTTAACAATCCATTAAAATTTGGCTTACATCCACCAAGGTCTTCAAGGTCGAATGAATGATTTATCCGTCGGAAATTGATAAAAAGCTTTAGAACGTAGAAAAAAAAAGATCCTTATAAGTGTGATGTGTCAACATATAGAAACTACTGTAAAAAATATTTTAATATGTCACATATGACCTCTGACCTCTCCCTCAAGGTTGATAGATTAAACTGAAGGTCAAAGTGATAATAATCCTATACAGTGTTATTTAAACCCATGCGTTGTACTGCTTTTGCTTGTATTGACAACATGTAGGTATACAGGGAATTACATATGGGGATATAAAAATATCACGTTACTCTAGTCAAATAACCTCAAAGTTTCATCACATATCTTATCATTAAATTTGTGCCGCCTTTGTTTGTACTGGTAACATTTAGGAAAGGATTCTGGTATACGTGGATTTTAAATATCGCATTACAGTTTGCATCCAAATATCATGTCACATTTGACCTCTGACCTCACTTTCACATTTCACATCTGCCTTTCTTACATCTTTAAAGAAAGTATTGTCAAGAGAAAAATGAGCTGGTTATTCATAAATCAATACCTTGTTTGATTTATTGATCATTACCTACGCCTACATTATCTGTCTAGCTGCCCTTCTCTGATTTTTACTGCACAGCAAATTTCTTAAAGTAGTTTGAAAAGAAGAAAGAAAAGAAAAATGAATATATACAGAATACAATACTATTCCCCTAAAAGTAAATACTACCCAGAGAATGAGCTGCCATGCCAGAGGTTTGTGCTCTTGGAGTGCTTCTTGTTAACAAAGTGAAAATGTCCAAAAAGTTCTCTGCAAGTTTTAACTGCCCACGGAAAGACTAGTAGTGATAAAGGAGAAGAAATATGTTCAACTGTGAAGATTATTTCAATACTTTGTATAAAATGTAGTTTAAAGGGAAACAAATGACTTACCGTGAGACAGCTGACACTGTTAAATTAGGATTAATGGAGAACAGATGTGGACAGAAGCGAATGTGCCACTAATATAGCTGCATATTTGATGGCACGCTTTACACTGAGATGTAATATTCATATAGATGGCAGAACAAGACTCCGGAAATTAGAAACATCTTCTTTTTGTCTGTCACAGTGACTCAGCTGAAAGAGAGCACACGCTCCCCAGCAGCAATAATGATACCTGCATCTGAACACACAGAACTTTTAAGCATTCAGTATCTGTCCAGCTTTTAGTCAAATGAAGGTTTGTTGCCGTCTGTAACTCTCTACATGGTCTGACCTCTGAGAAATCACATAAAGTATTTCAGTGTGGAGAGGCTATTCAGCAAGCCAAAAAGAAGAAGAAAAAAAATCGACATCTCTCAAGTGCTTACCGTGCTACAGTGTGACCTCTTCCTTTTATGCTTCTTTTCTTCCACTCTAGCTCTCTTTAAAGTCCCCGGCTGTATTTGGTCCATTAGTTCCTTGACTTAGTGACTGCATTTCCTTTCCGTGGGGCATCACTCAGGGCTTGTTGGCTGTCAATTGAGTGGAGCTCAAAAAACCCGCTCTTTAATTCTTTGGTAATGGTGACCCGACACCCTGCAATTTCTCCCTGTTCCGGTAATTATGACAGTTATGACTTTTTTTTTTAGTAAAGCAAGCACTATGGCCTTTTACACTTGAGAGACACAGAGTTATTTCTATAACTTCATATAGACAGATACGGTAGTCATATTAAATGTATTTGGTGATCCAACAGCGTAAATTATTTAAAAACCTCGTGCACTGAGACAAACTTAACAGCTCCAAAAATGTGTATCTTTACTTAACTCCAACAGGTCATCATCTCAGCCTATCGTGTTCATGAAGTAGACTTCTGAGCACCAATTACAACCATCAGCGATCCTGGGCGCAGTCAGAGATGAAAACAGGCTCCACACTTTCACCCAGAGTAGCAGTAAAAAAAACTGCTTTTCTGTTTTTCACTCTTGTGCACAGTCGATCAGGAAATTACTCAAAAGAAAATGTTTAATTCCTGTGATTTCATTTATATAGCTGTCAAGTAAATCTAATGGAAGTACAATAAATGCAGTAGAATAAAGGATAAAACATTTTCCTCTGTGGTGTAGCGGATAAATTTACAGGCTGTGCAGAACTGAAGCGTACGTATGGTTTAAATCAGCTTGCTTTGCCTGGAGGTCACTCCTTTAGAATGACAGGAGGCCAGGGGCCAGTTTAAATGATAAAAATATAGAATTTATGAGATTAAATGAATAAAACTGACAAGTTGATAGCGCAATCAGTAGGGGCATCTGAATTTTTGTTAAGTTTAAAAGCCTTCATGCAACACCCCATAACGCTGGAGACCTCTCAATCAATTTTATACAGTGAATTTTAAAATAGTCGACGGGTCAGCCGGCGCCCTGCGGTGACGAGTAAGCCTATCGCTGGTCTAAATCATGTAGTTGTCCCCTTTCTGCTTCAGTCTGCGCACAGCATATAACATTGGAGGATTTAACAAAGAGTTTCTATTCATGAATTTCACCCAAAGACTCATCATTAAGCCACCTGATAAGATTTGTTGTTCACCAGACCAGAACCCTTCATTAAGGGTATTAACCTGACTGAAACGGGTTTCTGATGGCAGAATAGGCATTTAATTTGAAACTTGTACCAAAACAACAACCTGCTTTGATATGACAGCAGCTAGAAAAACCTTCCTTGGAGGTCAAATAGTCACATGGTTTATGATCCACTGGTCACCACACTGGTCAAAGATGGGATAATGTTCAGCACTAATGAAACGCTGTCTGTGCATCGATTGTCAACATGTTATTGCTTCTACATAGGGTGAAATGGAATTCACATAGTGAATGAGCAAATTCATCTCGATAAATAAATCAATAAATAAATAAATATGCTCTTTTAGCCTGATACAAACATAAATTAATTTAGAAATGGATTTGTTTCCCTTTCTTTTTTTCTTTTTTTTTTAAACATATAATTCCCTTTTGTAAATACTGCACAGGATATTTGTGGGTCTTAAAATTGCTCATGTGAAAGCCTTTTTTTTTTCTCCTTTTTTCAATTTACAATTTGACAGAGAGAGTGAGAACATTTTAAGTGACTTCAAAAACAGTTCACAAAATGACACCGATAATTTCACAAGAAGATAAATTGTGTTATCTACATCAGCGGGTATCCATGCTCATCTTTTTTTTAATGCTAGAATAACACTGATTTTTTTTTTGTTTTTTAAAAAGGAACACCATCACTAATATAAAACAATCCAAAAAAAAAGCAATTAGATTTATAAATACAAAAAAAGTCTAAGCAAACTCTTCTTATGACCCACTATTTAAAAAAAAAAAAGATGTAAACCAAAACATTTGCAAGAAAAAAAAAAAAAAGAAGAAGCTTTCACGTACAAAACAACACAAGATCAGATCACTTCATTAGTGTGGGGAGAAAAATCCAAACTTTAGACTTACTGTTACTTTCAGCAATGCAATAAATGCATGAACACTGATGACCTGAATACATTTCAAGATACACTGGGCCTCATTAACACTAAAACTAAGAGAAGCTCTTTAGTAAGACACAGAGATCACATGAGTATTAACTGTGATTGTTACTGGATAACAGTGAATAAAAAAAACCCCAAATACAATATTTTACTATTTATCCATGCTTCCTCAGACTTGGCTCACTCACAGCAAAGTTTCCTTAAATTAACATTTAGTGGAGGTTTTGCTACCTTTGCCTGCGCTTTTCTTCACTTCAGAGTAGATGATCGTAAGCACTTTGTGGCAGCTGTGCTGTGATATGCAGCTGCTTCACAGAGAAAATTCATAAACACTATACATAGCAGATCTTTGCCTGCTTAGATATGGTGAAGGCTGTTAAATCTTCCTTCCTGTGGAGAAAATCACTTGTGTTTTGCGGGGACTTTATAAACGCTTGGCTGCCCTTGAATGCAAACTTATATGATGGGTTAAAAATCAGAGTGAAGAGAGCTCTCTCCAGGTAAATAAACTGTCCACCCACTCCATGTATACTGTCTTACAGGGTGCTTGGAAAGATATTGTTCCACTTCAGCAGGTCCATAAAGAGGCCAGCCAGCAGTTTGTGTGATCAATTATATAAGAAAATACAATGAGTGAATGATCGCTGGTGTGTGGGACACTCTTTCTCCCCCCTTTCCTCTCTCTGGGCGATAGAATGGGCGCCAGTGAGGGAGCCAAAGAGAGCAGGGTCCAGAGGAGCTGTGGCTGTCCTTCCATCTCAGCATGTCAGTATCTAATCGAACACACACAGAGACAAAGGGAGGGCCGTTGGTTGAAAGGTGGCTGGATGTTTCTCAGATGCCGGCACGCAGTCAGAGGCCCGGAGGAGAGCGTGCCTTCTAGAGCAGAGAGCTGGGGCTTTCTGGAGGCGGTGGGGGTGTGTGCGTGGGGCTGTGACGCATGGGTAGTATGTCATAGTGGCTGGGGATGTGGCTGCTACGGGGAAGGTCGTAGGGGCTCTGGGAGAATCCGGTGGCCATTCCATTGGGCCCCTGCAGGACGCTCACTGTCGGCTCTGTCACAGTTTGGGGAAGGAGGAAGGAAAAAAAAGTGGGAGAGATACATAAGACGGTAAAGTGTCAGGCACAGGCTGAGGAAAAAAAAGAGACCAGAGAGGTACATGCAATAGAGAGACCACATATATTTTCTTTTATCAAGGCGTACAAATTCTGTACAGGATCACAGTATGGGACATGACCAGAGAGGCCATAAGCTGCAGGACCCTGCTGAGCTCCACACACAACACTCCAACAACGCACTCACCAACATCATAGACATTCCTGCTTGCACTGCCCAGGAGGGTGGCAGTGCCTCCAAAGGGCACTTCACGGTGGGAGGGGGATTTCATCTCCACATAGCTGCTCTCTGTGTGCTTGCAAGCCAGCCCTGGTGGGTCTCTAATGGTAGCATAAGGATTCTCACTATTGAGGGAGCAGGAGCTGTTGCTGCACATGGAGCTCTTGATGTAATCTGCAGCTGCCGCAAGACAAGGACATATTTAGTATCAACAGAGATGAAGTGCCTGCCACTGACTTTTAACAATGGCGTACATACTGAACTCTGATATTAAAGGACTAAAATTTAAGCTGGTATCAGAGCGTGACCAGAAGAATGGAAGCGAAACTCGTTGCCATTCTCAAGAAGCTGAACTTCTTTTGTCTCGGACAGGTGACTAATGGTGGTACGTAGTAATCAGAGTACAAAGGGGAGAGAGTGGAGGACTCGTCTCATCCATAACAGTCTCATCATACTGATAAGAGGGCTCATTAGAGACCGCAGCAAAGCTGCTTCAGACCACTCTCCACACCCTTGGGTTTCTCACATTCACCACCGATTGAACAGTGTGGAAGACAAAATGACGTATCAGGCACGGAGCCATAGAGAGCAATTACTGTTGGAATAAAACCTCAGCCCACCATGATCTTGTCCAAAGTGCAGTGAGTTTTCACATAAATCACAGAGACTATACGGATGTGGGATTTTGGGTCAGAGAAATAGCTGTCTCAGAGGGGAACACGACCCAAATGGGAAAATGGATATATGGGCTGTTAAGCATAAAAGGATTTTGTAATTTAGCTGCTAGTGAAGCTGAACAGGATTCCATATGCAGAATAGGTCTTTACAGACACGCATGCAGCAGACTGCAAACTGTCCCTGCTATTCATTTCTTACCTTTCCTGGAGCCTCTTTGTGTCTGTGCCTCACCCTGTTGAACATCTGTAAACATGTCAAAACAACAAAGTCAGACATCACATTAAATTCCCAGAACGTGTGAAGGTTGACAGGCGACGTCTCATTATAGTGAAATATTATTTTTTTTTTATTTTTTGAAAGGATAGGAAGAAAATGATGGTGATAAGTTACTGCCAACAACAAAATACCACAAAAAAGAAAACAAAAAAACAAGCCAAGTACTGTGACTACAATAGTTCATAGCTCAGTAAATAAAAACCACTTTTTGACTTCCCATTATAATTGATGTGCTTTGTACGTATAAACTAAATGGGGGCTCCGACTTTTAAAGTCAAGCATGACAAAGAATTAATTATAGATATTAGGTTTTTGAATGGACATCCAGCCTATTGTGATTCCCCGAGCGCTGAACACTGTCCTTTTTGTCAAAGCTGCTGGCATCTCACAGATATGCACAAGGTGTCCTCTGGTGTCTGTGCATGACCCACTGGGTTATAACGAGACTAAGACTGCTTTCTCACTCCAAACTTGTCACATACAGTATTGAATCTAGTAAAGGACTCCTTGGCCTCACATTTAAGTGCACTACGAGACCACAAATTTTGCCCTGTGCACTCTTTTCTAAAGTTAAGCAAGCCTAAGCCTAACCAGGGAGTGGATGCAAAATTTAATTCAGTGATAGAAAATAAAGCAAAACAAAGTCCAAAAGACAAATGCTCCCAAAGGGGACATGGACTGCAATCACTTCCTACTGAGGATTTTATCAGTCTTTAAAAAGGGGCCCAGTTATCTCTTGGCATCTTATATTGCAGCACGTCACGGCAACGAAGCAAAAAGGACACCTTGTGCATATCTCTAGGACACCAGTGGCATCTGACAGAACAGCAGCAGTTGACGCCTCAGGGTCAGAATGCATTGCAACAGTGTTCAGCGCACCTAAAGTCAGGACATAAGCAGTAAAGAAAATAATAATATTAATAATACAGTATTTCTCCAACAGTATGACAACTCACACTGTCATTCATTATCTGTGCACCATACCTTATTCTCCACTTACAAATGGTTACCTGACAATTACCATTAATACAAAAAACCCGACTTTGATGTGCTTACATCAAACTACCCTTTAATTTGTTATAAACCATTTATGAAATGCTAATACGCTCCTTTTAAATGCCACACTTAATTTTCTATCGTTCACAGCCTATGTGAGTGTAGTGTTTGACCCAATGTAAGCCTTCATAGAAAAATGTGCCACCAGGGGAAGTGAAAGAGGACTAATGAGCTCATAGTGACCCCTATTCATCTTCGCACCACTGCTTTCGCTGCATATCTTATCAAAATCAGAGCAAAGGTTATGTCTAACAAGAGACCCCTGGTTCATCTTCATTCACAGCAGGTTAGCGCCAATAAAGGGTGTGTGAGAACGACACGTGTGTCTTTTGCCCTTGAATTGCTGGTTCTGTAAGGTCCAAATTCCAGATCTATGAACTGCGATGTAATAAGGGAGAGAAGAAAACTGACCCAGGTCATTGAGATTGCAGTAGGCCCTCCATTCAGACCCATTTCTGCTCTTCAGCGTGTTTGACTGTGAAAAGAAAAAGACAATGTAGTGTTGATTTTGTACTGCAGCGTGTAATTTAGAAATTGCAGTACATTTTGTGTGAAGACATGGAGGGAGTTCATACTTTGAGGGTCAGAGTGCCATCCAAGTTGCTGGAAATGGTTGAGACCACGTTGCACTGAGCCACGGTGTGGTAGCTAGGGTTGGAGAAGCACTGGCCACTGCTACTGCTGCTATTCTGGCTCTGACTGATCTCAGGAGCACTGGTCCTCATGGCGACAGTACTTCCACACTCTGAGGATTTACACACAGAAAGGTTCAAAGCAAAATGATACCTTTTTACATTTTTTCCCATTTTAGTGATATTGCATGGGGTGTAAGCAGTTTTAATACATGTATTGTAAGTGATGGAAAAATGCACATGTAAGACTCTTACCAGACAGAGAGTAGTCAGTGTTGGTAATGTGCATGGCCTGTGAGTACGATACACTTGGCTGGATCTCATGGCCCTTGTCCCTCTGCCTCTGTCTGTACCACACAAACAGACTAAGCATGGCCATGATGATGAGGAGGAGAAAGATGATGCCCATGACAGCCCCTGCCGACTGGCGCTCGGAGCCTCGTGCTGGACTGATCTTTGTGTATGGGTTCAGCTCTTCCATCATCAGAGCTGCTATAGAGAAAGCAGAAAAAGTGGGTCATTTAAACAATGCATACACATCTGTGTTTGAGCGATAATACCCCGTAAAGCCTCGGCCATCTCAATCACCTCTCACCTTGATCGCAGCGGATGCCTTTATAGCCAGGGCTACAGTAGCATGTTCCAGTCACATAGTCACAGGTAGCATTGTTCAGGCACTCGCATAGCTGCTGGCAACCATATCCAAATGTACCAGCGGGACACTCTGCATGACAGAGAGGCACATTATTACACCCATCAAAATTAAAGCACTTACAGAGTGGGAGCCAAACTGTTTATAGAACACACACTCATCTACTGGGTAATTTTGCTCAGAGCTAAAATGTGTTGTGCCTACTCAACTCTGCTCACAGCTCGTCCCAATGAAGCCGGTTCGGCAAGCACACTGGCCAGATATGTGGTCGCAGTCTGCACCGTTTTGGCAGCGACAGACTTCGGAGCAGTCCCTGCCGTAGAACCCTGAAGGACAGCCTGGGACAGAGATGTATAAAATGTTGGGGTGGGAGGAGTGGTGAAAACAAAGAGAAGGGAAGACAACATAGAGAGTCAAGGTCAAATCGCAAAGGAACGAGGAAATCAATATCACTCAATGTCTCTGCTGCATACTCAATAAGGGACAATGTGAATGAATTGAAATGAAACATTTCCTGCTTCTGCAGAAAATGCTGTTATGCTGTCAACATAACCTAGAGGTGGAAATAAAGAAGAAGACAACTGGAAATAGTAAGAATCTATATGAGAGAAGAGAGGGGAAAACAAATGTCATTTTCATGCACAATAGCAGGAGCTCCACACTGCAAACAATACTGAATAAACCCCTCGAGGTGATGGATAATGGAAATTCAAATTAGTGGACTGATATTGATGATCTGCTCTATCCCTGGGTAAATGACTGGGATGTATTACAGACATTAATGAAATGACCATTAGTTCTGTTCTGCTATTGCTCTCTCTCACTTTAAAAAATAATAATAAAAAAATAGATAAAAACATCCAGTTTCCTTGTAATCAGAAAAAAGTATTGTTTCTCACTTGTCATCTGCTGCAGTTCTATTAGACTGCCAGTAGATGACACTGTGTGTCTACTAACTGGATGGGAGAAACTCACGCTGTGTGCAGTAGAGACCGGTCCAGCCGGGGCTGCACCTGCACTCTCCATCATAGGCACTGCACTGGGCTCCATTGTGACAGTTACACGAGTTGAGACAATCAGGGCCCCAGTGCCCAGAGGGACAGGCTGCAGACGCCAGAGACACAGTCAAACTCATGGTCACGCACTCTCCCTTACATACACTACGTCCTAGACATGCATACATGAATCACATAACACATATGTTTGAGGAAAAGTCCAGACATTCTCCACGCTTTCATACAATATGTTAAAATGATACATTTGGAAGAAAATCCAGTTTTGTCATTACCCTCCACAAGCCCACAAGTTGTAGTGTTGGAAATTGCTGTCAGGTGAATATGTATGGAGTATCACCCGTGTGATCATTAGTTGTTGTTTTTTTTTAGTGTAATAGTTAATGCAATTAAAAAAAACTCACACACACACATCAATTTCCCATGCCATGGCAGCTCAAAGTTCTGCTAATGATCTTTGGCCTACAGTTCTGTAAATCAAAGAGCATAATGTATTACAACAATCATTTAAGCAAGCTGTGTGTTTTACATCAGCTGGTGCTGAGGGTAGTTCTCTCTGTGTGCCGGGTCATGAAGATGATTAATGTGTATGAAGGTAAGGGTGAGAGAGAAATTAGGAGTGGAGACAGACAATGAGAGTGGGAAAAGTGGGAAAATGAGCAAATTACAGAGTGGATGAAGGAAGGAAGGAAGCCATACCCTGAGAGCAGTCCTCTCCTATCCAGCCAGGGAAACACTGGCAGGAGCCATCAATGGGGTTGCAGGTGCCGTTGTTGGTGCAGAGGCAGATCTCGGCACAAGCTCTCCCGTACCTGCCACTTGGACAGACTGCAGAACAGAAAGAAACAACACACCACTTTATGAATAAACAAAAAAAAAACTGCTCTTCCTCTTTTAAGATTAGAAAAACCCATTAACATTATGACACTAAACTTAGGCACATTACTGTGAACACATTTATGCAAACACACTGATTTTGTGAAAGGTTGTGTAAACATGTTCCTCTAATGGATGATATCCTTTTATTTGAGTGGACACAAAGTGATCTGCTTAGACAAAAGGAGGAGTCAGTCACTGCCTCCTGTGGCACAACTGCCCCATTTCCACTGCCTAGAGTGGAATGAGTGATGTGCCAAAGAATTAAAATAGACCATGTACACAGACCACTGTATACATTTTTTATGAAATTAATATTTCAATGCAACCAGGCACTCTTCAATAAGAAATATTATTTCCAGTGAAACCTCCATTGTGTTTCCTTGTTGGACCATGGGACAAATTGAACCAAGGTGTATCTAACTATCAGGATCAGGGAGCTGCAGTGCCAGCAGATGCAATAAACGTCTCACATAAAAGAATAGCCACCGTTAGGAATATCTGATAAGGTGGCAGGCTGTGAAAGAGATGGGTCTGACTCATTATCATGGGGGGTGATTTTAATGATTACATTTCAACTGGTTTTTCCCTCTTCTTGAGAGCTCTTTCAACCTCTTTCAAGCAGGTTGTCATTAAGCCATGAGGTTGGCTCCCCCATACTGTTGCTTCTGGGGATTCAAGCCTCAGCTCACTGGGAGAGCTTCATTAGGCTGGGACTTTGTGTGCTGGACAGAGGACAAGTGAGGACACAATGGGGCTCAACAAGAGGATAATGTGCATGATGATGGCCACCTCTGTCCCTCGTCGCCTAACGCCCGCTCACCAGTAATTATGGTTCAGACAAATTAGGACTGGTTCTCGCTTTTACTTTTCCCTCTTCCTTCAGCTAAGCTATTAAACTTTTATTTGTAAGACATTGCTTAAAGCCATGAAAGAGAATTCAAAAATTCCCCATCGCCTTTCTGTAATTTATTTTAAAAAAGAGGTAAATTATTAGAGGAAAAAAATCTACAGCGCATTTGTGTTAAGGTATCTCTTCTCAGAATGGCGGAGAACATTTTTAATGTGGAACCACTGACACGACAAATACAATACCTTGTCACACAAATGAACTGAAATCAGCACGCTGTTCAATGGATGGACAGTGTGGAGACAAAAACTACCGTGACACACACATAATATACATTCATTCTCTTTCTCAGTTTCCTACTAAATGTTCTTTTTGACCAGACATACAGCTAAATGTCTTGCAAAAAAACAAAACCCTCTTGGTAAAACATTTATCAAGATGACATCACACTACAAGAAGTAGTTGCTGAGAAATGTCGCTTATAAGGAATAAAAAGTGCCAAACCAAGTTGTTTTCATATAACATCCTCAGTAACGCCACAAAAGAAAAGTTGCCTTGAAAACAAGTTTAACAATAGAAACAGGTTTGTGCATTTTTTGTCTGTATATTAATGAAAGCAATTTACATACAGCTCCCTTTGCAGAATTAGGAAGGGGACAGCAAAATTTACTTAAAATATTCTTTGTCTAAAAACGTGGCTCTTAGCAATTTTCCGTCCTCTGTTGAAGGTTGTTTTTTTTTGTTTGTTTTTTAGCTTGGGTTGCATCGATAATAGTCATATTTTAAAGTTTCAAGGCTAAGATGATAGTGCGACAGGCAGCAGGTCATCTTATTAGGACCAGTGTGCAAAGAGAGGACTTAAACAAAATGTACAGGAACAACATGATCAGTATTATTCCCTTACAGATTTTTGTATTTTATACAAAGGCATTTTCAAAAATAACCAACAAAAAAAGAAAAAAAAACACTCAAACTTCACAGTGAATGAATTTCACTGTACGTGAAAGAGCAGGATAAAGGTCAAAAGGACATAGAAGGCTACTTGCCTTGGTTGCACAGCGAGCCAGTAAAGCCAGACAGGCACTCACAGTGGCCCGTGACATGATGGCATGGCCCGGTGCTGTGCACACACTGTGGACACGACTGGCTGCAGCGGTGCCCGTAGAACCCCGGAGAGCAGACTGCAGGCAGCAGAGTGTGGCAGGAGAGGACAGAGAATCAGTCACCAGTGTTGGATGAAACAAGAGGTATATAGTAATGAAACAAAGCATGACAAGAGTGATCAAGGGAGTGCAAAAAAATCAAGGCTGAGAGAAGTAAAGCAGAAAAGACAAGGAGCGACAGCAAAGGCAGGGGAAAAGTATAAAAGTCAGTCTCCATTGTAATCACTGCCATTTTATCTGCAGCCAGAGACAGAATAGTAAACGAGTTAAGAGCATAGTGAGTCTGTTTTACGTCAAGTCATGAGAGCAGCCTGATGATCTATATATGTCAGGAGACACACAACTGTGTTAATAATGCAAATTTCATTGAAAGAATGTGAACCGAGAGATATATAAACGGCGGTGCAAAAGTTATTATATAACACTTTATGCAAAGATTGTGCAACCATTATAAAAAGCTGCAATTTATATTAAAAACATATTTTCATTCCAGCGCTACACATCCTAAGAGCGCCTTAGGAATACTTACACTATTTTCACAGCCAGTGATTTGGAGAAAACTGTCAGGGGACAGCTGGGTATTTCCAAAATAGAAACCTTTTAGAAACTGACAAAACAACCTCAGTTGTAGCTTGACAAACTTGCAATGTTAAGTTTACCCAGTGGATTTTATTTTAAGCACCAGGTGTGGTGCATTTTTATCATCCTCTGGAGAAGCATGCAATTCTTCAGTTAATAATATTTCAGTGAGAAAAAAAAATGCAAAACTGCAGTTACGAGGTTTCTAGCTGACGAGAAAATTATCTGTGTAAATATTGAGTTTGGAGGAGTAACCATTTCCCCTCTCTGTCTCTCACACACACAGCGTGTTTAAGTCTCTCCACTCAAATTGATGTTTACAGGTTTGAGACAGTGAATTCAGTCCCAATCAGTGAGTTCATCACTTGAGAGCACCTTCAGACAGACCCCGTTCGGAAACCAGAGCTGGCACTCCCAGTGAGCATACCCTCTGATGAGCCTCAGGCGAGGACTGTGAGTCTCCCACTGTGAGGTGGTTGTTGAGGACTGTGCCAGAAGGGGGTGAGAAGTGTGTCAGTGTGTGTGTATGTGTCTGTTTATGTGTCTGGGGGAATGCCATTGGGGCAAAGACACTGTGATTACATGATAGTTGTGATGAAGGGTTTACACTCAAGCAGTTATGTCCAACAACAATTCTTCAAAGATCAAACAAGGTCAGTGCTGTGATGGAGTTTGCAAGTACGATGGTCTCAGTGTAACAGATTTATTTCCTAAGGGTTTAGATAAAAAGAAGTTGCTTCGAGAAAGAGAAAGAGGCTCACTTCTTTTGCAGGACGTCCCTCTGTATCCAGGTGCACACACACATGTGCCGTCCTCAGGAGAGCACGATCCTCCGTTCTGACAGGAGCAGCTGACTGAACAGTTGGGTCCCCAGAAGCCTTGTGGGCACACATTATCACAGTGGATTCCTGCAGGCATGTTACCAAATCTTCAGTGAATGCATACTAAGAAGGCAAAAGACTGGTAAGCTGATAAATTCTAAACAGCGTGCCATCTGTAAAAACACATCATTAAAGGGCAGCATTCACAATGCTTGATCATTGCACATCTTTTCAGGGTTATTAAACTAACATGAATCATTGACTTATTTTAGTTTTGAATAAAGAAGCTGCAGTTTGGAGGGTGGTTTTTTTTTCAGCCCATCTTTCACACTCTGCTTCTCCTCTCCAAATGTATTTTATTTTTGATCTGACTGGAGCTCCTTGCCAGTGCACTGTGTTGATTAACAGGGTTGGGTCTCAAGAGAGGCCAAGCTTGTCTCCCATTCTCTTTCAGCAGAGCCAGGGTAGTGCATGGAGCTGAAGGGAAGTACTCAGACCACAGTCTGCAAGTGTCACAGTGTCTTTTTTTTTCTGTGGCTTCAACCAAATGCAAAACACTGCATCCATACAGGGCTCTCACTGTGAATGCATTAGCATGCCCATCAGAGCGCCATGTTTTCCTTCAGAAAAAAAAATCATGTGTGCCGTTTCTACACGCATACAGCCGGGTTTAGAAAGTGTGGCATAGCCCTGCAATTGCACATGCACACGCTCGGTGTCACACAGTCGCACAAATGCATGCAAACTCTGCAACCTTTCAAGCTTCAGCCCTCAGTTCGAAGCCTCATTTGAAATTTCCTTTGAGTGAGAATATCTGAGAATGGTGTGGCAATTAAAGCAGCATTAGTGCAGTACCTTTGAATTAAACCTGGACTAAACTCTGGGGACTAATGTTATACGGTAACCATGGCACCTTAAGGCTATATAGGATAGGAAATGTTAAGTCTGATGAGTGGGGGCTGGATGGGTGTGGGGGGTACAGTCGCAGTGATTAAGTCAGAAGCTGTGCCATGGACATCAAAAGGAGGGCAAGGCTTGTGCAAGTGTGTTTGAGGTTCTGCTAGGCCAGGCAGAAAAAAAAAGAAAAACAGTGGCTGGCTTTACTGTCAGAAAATGAATGCGGACAGAGCATCACATTTTTCAGTCTAATGGTGACAAACAGAGGGGCTTTGGGTGCCTAGTGAGGGAGAAGAAGAAAGAGTGAAAGAAGCCAGAACTGAAGTCTCTTCAAAGGAGGCTTTTCGCTGAGAAGTGCCAGAGGTCCCACCATCCAATTTGTACAGTGAGCACAGCAAAGCAAACCTCTCTCTCCCTTTTTAACTCTCTCTCCTGGTGCATGTAAACACACATCACATTACCTGCTTCGTGTCATGGACCAGAATCTCTACAGAAATAAAAGGCAAAGGTCTATTTAACATGGTCTAGCACGATGCCCCCTGCATCAAGTGTCTAGTCAGAGAACTCTTTTAAATCTTTGTTGGCTGATGTCAGGCTCACGACAGTTCAGTAACAATTCTGTGGGTCATAGTCGGCCTAGCCACTTAAGCGCGCACACTCCTAAAGTCAAGCTTCTCAACAATTTAGGCAAGCCTCACAATAGAGCCAACACCAAGTTGACAGCAAAGTAGAATGCAATACCAACCCTGGCACACTCAGTGATATGACAGTGTTTACAAAAATAGCTGTAAACAGACATTTCACTCCATCCCTGACTTAGTCCTGTGACGAATCCCACATAGCCCTCTCTCTAGGTGCTCCTTCCTTCAGAGAGACCGCTGTCAAGCTGCTGCAATTTAAGTATGTATGTGTGTGTTTGTCCGACCCACTGGGCTGCACGCTGCCCCCAGCTCTGCACCCTGGTGACTCAATTAAGGCTGACAGATGGTCCCGACCTGTGCGGGATTCAGAGCATGAGAGGCCCGTTTTGCCGGCTCCGTTCTTGCAGATAATAAAACCCACATTGTTTCCCAGAATAAATGCCCGAAGCTCGGGAGGCTGAATGGAGTGGGCTGCTGAGAGCTCACAGGCTTGACCTTTCCTGCTGAATCTTTTTCCCTCTCCGACTGCACCTCTCTGCCCAAGCTCAGAGACCAGGTCCTTTGCTAGCCCCCTGTATTTGACATTCAGATGCGACGCTTCATTTTTGAGCATAATGACTCTCACCCTTGCTGTGACATTCATACTTTCCAACCTCCAGCTTTTTCCCTGTAAGCAAATGGTTTAAATGACAAGAAACAGAGAGCGAACATATGGGCATGCAAACCCCCCCCAAAAAACGAAAAACTATTTGCATCTAGAGGGGATCAGATTCCAGTGGAGAGCTTGTGATAGCAAAGAACGATTGATACTCTGGTGAATAAACGCGGCAGCTGGTTTAATCAAGTTTCCCAATAAAATGCAAACTCTAATAAACAGAACCAAAAATAACAATATCACAAGACATATCTAAAAATCTTGAGAGCAATGTGGGCCAATTATTTGATTCAGTTTGCAAATATTTAGCTGATGATTCAGTTCAGTCCTTGTGTGTAGCCGGCATCACATAATATAAGCATGATTGCATACCAGCTTCCAGCGTGCCAGCCAAGAGAATTAATTTAGAGCTCAATTCTCAACATCTCTCATTCGGCTATGCCACCGGCGCAGTGGCAAAACAAATTGAACATTTAATTAACAAAACACTGTGTAGACATTCTGTAAACATACTGTACTGCACAAGCCATGAATGCTGCAGCATATTTTCCTGTTATGGTAAATCAGTGTGTCTGACTAGCATCTAATGTCTTTGATTTTCAGCTAATGAATATAACTACTAAAGACGGGCCGCTTCTGCTCCTAAAGACAGACTACTGTGATTTTATTGTGAAGAAAGGAGTACAAACCTGTCCAGCCAGGGTAGCAGCGACAATAACCGCTCACTGGGTCACAGCCATCAGCGTGGCTGCAGTCGCAGCGCTCACGGCACTCCAACCCATATGTACCCTCCTGACAACGATGATAATAATAAGAAAACTTGATCTAACTCTTCTAAAATACAGCACAATGATGCAAAAGATTTAGCTGGGTCTTCACATCAATCTCTCAGTTAAAAAAAGACAGACTTACAGGGCAGGGCTCGTCACAGTGCTCTCCTCTCCAACCAGGAGAACATGTGCAAGTGCCATCTATAGGATCGCATGCAGCTCTGTTGCTACATAAGCATGTCTGATTACAGCCCAGACCCCAGGCACCACTGGAACAGAGGATGGAGCAGTCCACACCCTGCCAACCTCGAGTAACAGAGAGAAAAAAATCAAACTATAAACATTTATACAAGAAAAGCGACATGAAGGCAGTTGCTTTATATTAAAATTACCAAACAACTGAACAGTCTAAATCAGGGATGTCAGCTCATTTTATATCATTGGCCTCATACAGTCCACTTTGATCTTGAGTGGGCCGGACGAGTGAAACACTCCTTTCTATGAGTGCAAAGAAGTTTAACTACCCACTTGAGCCATGAGATATCTTAATAATAGAAAAAGAAGTGCAATGTCAACTGTGCATCTCAGTTTTTCTGCACACCAAAGGAATTCTGCTCTGTCATCACGACTCTTTTGGCATAAATTGTAAGAAATGTGTAAAACTTCAGAAAAAGTTCTGCAAGGTCATTCACAGAAAATGTTGTATTTTATAATTACTGTGGACCCATTGTAATAAACTGTCATTTCTATAATAGTGAAAAAAACAAAAAAACTGGAAGCTTACTCTAAATTAATGGTTTATCTATAACTTTGTTGTAACATCAGTGATCATGATGGAGGTCTTCATCAGAAGAAAAGATGGAAAACTTAAGAAACAACTGTTTAAATCCTGAAATTTAGGTCCTCCGTCACATTTTTAAAATCATTCCAGTAGGCCGGGCCGATTTTTGCCCTCAGGCCTTATGTTTGACATCCTTGGTGTAAATAATGGTCAGCTACAATGGTTTTTGCCCTTGTGCTTGAACCCTAAAGATTAATTTAAATAAATGTGATATGATTCAGCTGCAAAGAGAAAACACACCTCTAAGAAAGGCAATGTATGAATGAGCACAATAACTATGGATGGACTTGTATAAATTTATTCAGTCCTACTGACTTTGGAGAGTTCTTAAGTTTCTCTTTAGTGCGTCCAGTACAATGGGTAAAAGATTTAAAAAAAAAATGCGGTATATTTATAGCATCTGGACTTTGGTAACCTCTTCAGTTGTTCTATTGTGTTCAAATATAATAAAGTTTTTACTTCCAGAGAAATATATCAATATGTCCTGGATATATTGCCCCCAAAACACTGAATAGACTTAACTGGCAGTCAAAATTTATCGCACGATTCCTCTATTAACCCACAAGTTAACATCTGTGTGCATGAGTGAAATCTCTCAGGAATAATTGATCTGGGTGGTACTATTGACTGTGTATACTGTATATTTTGTGCACACTCTTTATAAGGGACATTTGCTTATTTTTCATCTTTTATCTGGTGGAAAACAATACAATCTGAGAAAGGAAAATGTTTTTATAGGCAATGAGAGGTTAGAAGGTAAGAAGGATTTGATATCAGTGAGACATTTATGCAGTGCTGTGTAAAAATCTTGAGCCACCCCTCATTTCTTGCTTCCAAGGAGCCAGACTTTCTTGTAATTTTTAAAGTGGCCTGCAGCAATAGTTCTCCAGGCTTTCTGAAGGTCCTTGAAAGTTCTTCTTTGAACTTTGGCTACCTTTTCAGTCATTTTTCAGTGTAGTCTTTGCTGTCTTTCACAGAAATATATCGTTAGGCACCTTGTTATTAGCAGTCTGTCACAAAACCAATAATTTGTTCCCATTTCTTTAGTTGAATTGGTGAAAAACGCCAAAGATAACACAGTTTGATGGCCATAACATAATATTTTTGCACCAGCAAGGTGATTCCCAAAGTGCTATTGGCCAAAAACGTGGCATATCTTGGCATTGTGTGCAGTGTGTCCTTAAACACTCTGAGGAAACTGGACAAGTGGAGGACAAAAGAAAAAGTGGCAGATCTGAGTTTAAAAAAGAAAAAGTTGGACTTAAAATCAGTTGCAACAGGTTTTTATTAAGGGATGAATCCAGATTTGAAGGTTTTAGTTTAGATTGTTGAGGAGGAGTTTAGGACAGAGGTACGATAGTGACCATCTACAGCCACCTGTAAAGCATAGAGGAGGCTCCGCCATGATTTGGAGTTTGAGGTGTTGTGAATCTTGTCAAAATGTATCGCACTGTCAACAGAAAATAGCGTCATACCATCTGGAAATTGTCTGATTGACAGTGGCTTCATTTATCAGCATGACAATGATTCTACACACACAATTGCACACTATCAGTCATAGACTGGCCTCCCCACACCATGCTCGTTATTATTAAGTGCTCTTCAAGAAGCCTGGAGAACTATTCCTGAAACCTACATGAAGAAATGACAAAAAAGCTTGCCTAAGAGGGTTCATGCTCTGCTGAAGAATAAAGGCGGTCATACCAAATTTCATTAGAATTGTACAAACAGTTTTTACCTTGCATGTTGCATTCTCATTCATGTTTGCACGTTTCAATAAATCAATGCACCTATTACACATTTTCCTTGAAAAACACATGGAAATGAGTGGCTCAAGAATGTTGCATTGTACTGTATTTATGACACCATAAAATTTTGTCTTAAGAAAGTAAGAATAGCTTATGTCATGTATTATTCATTAGACTGAAAAATTGAACAGATTAAATAAAGTTTGTACAGGAAAACAACCCAATGCACAGAATGCAACTGAATTTAGTCCATAAGAATTTATGTGTACAAATGTTCATCTATCTGTTCATCTGCACAGCCAGTACACCTTATGTCATGATATAGAAAACTTGTGCTCAGCCTCATGATTCTTTACCTTCCTTGCAGAGGCAGGAGCCATCAACAGGAGAGCAGGATGCATGATTATGGCAAGAGCAGGTGGACAGGCAACTACGTCCAAACAGACCAGGTGGACACACTGTAGAGCAGTCCTCACCCTGTGGGAGAAATAACACAAAGTCATGCAGCAAACAGCCAACATGGCAATAAATGCTGACTCTGGCAGACTGAAAAAGGAATAAAATAGTCTGAAAGGATGTGGACTGAAACACTGGGAAGGTTGACTCTACTTCTCTGTATAGCTTACTAAGCTGTTTACTTAAACAAGTCACATTGTGTCTGTATGGAGACTGAAATTGAATGGATTTAAGAAAGTAACTGAAGTTCAAAGGAAGGACCACACTTGATCAGCTCAAGCTATCTCCTCTTAACTTCCAATTATGCACTCTATATATTCTGACAGCACCTGCTCTGAGCCATGGTTTGCCTTTTGCAACCCCATTTCACCCCATCTCTCAACTTCTCTCTTCATCTCCATCTCCCGTTAGATTTCCTTTTCAGCCGAGACGCAGGCAGGACTCCAAAGTTGGAGAATCCAGACTTTTCACCCCTTTCTCCAATCAAGCAATGACTAACTTTGCACTCTTATCTAATCATCTTCACTCTATTAATGCAATCTTTTGAGTTCTTAATAAACTAAAGTCACATTAAGTTACTTCCCTTGCCTTGTGAAATGACTTGCGGAAGATGTATTTTGTAAGCCTTACTCTATAAGGGTTTTCAAAATCTGACACTGTGGACCCCACTCAAGCAGTCAAGACAATATTGGCATGGCATTTGTCTGAGATCTGATTTATGGATGCTTATCGCGAAGGACATTGGAGATGGTGAAACCATCATGAATTGTGAGCCAAACTAAATCACAAAAATATGTAAAACATCTGTGTGTTCAAACAGACAAAGAAACTGGATTTTTGAGTTCGAACCACTTCTGTGGCTTCAACTTTACCAGTTTGCTGAGTGAGCCAAACTAGCATGCCAAACGGCAACAACAAAAAATGGCAACTTTTATAAGATACTCATAATGTGTCCTTTGGCACCGGTGTCCTTGACACACTGTCAGCAGCAGTCTTGGACACAGAGAGATAATGGTCCTCTTTTAATGAGCGAATAAGTCAGCATCAGGAGATTGAGGCTTGGGTTAAAACATGCACCTTCCCCACATTAACCCTGCCCATAAATGTGATGCCAAGGGGTCCTTTACAAGTTTGCCTGTGATCGTTTGGGAGCAAAACCCATCTCATTGTTGCCATTACCCTGTGCGTCACAGCACTGATGGCAAAAAACACATTGTGCTCGTCTGTGAGACATTAGCAGCTTTCCATGGATTTGACAGCATGGGAATGAAATAGGGCTGAATCTTGTGGTGAGAACATTGTATCTACATTTTAGCACATGGGCCCTCATCAGGCCAGATATTCAGCCAAAGCCACAGTAGGCAAAAACAGTGATAAAAACCAAGTAAATGAATTCCACAGTGAAATGGATGGACAGGACCCCACAGGCATCACTTATAGACCAACTCTCTAACCTCTCACTCTAATATACCGTAGAAAAGATTGGCAGCCACATTGGCACAGCCTTTTAGTGTTGTTGCATTAAAATTAAGTATCTGGTAAAGGACATGAAGTACTCCGTCTCTGTCCTCTGCATCCTGCTGTCATTAGAATTTCTCTGCTTTAAAGGCTGAGCACAACCCACCTCCACCGCTCTTGTCCCTCCCTCAGCTAGAGATCACAGCCAGTCTATGGATGCCCACACCCTTTGTTTCAAACCCTGACTTGAGTGACAGGTGACACAATGATTTAGAGTTCCAATTAGAGGCCCAGAGGAGTCCTGAGTGGCTCTTGCTTCGCTCACCAGAGAGCTGGGGGACTGCTGGCTGCTCACTGCTCTCATTATCATTTTGAACTCAGTTTAAACATGAGGCAGGAGGAGATGTGCCAGTGGACGCCAGGGGCAGAACACACATCTTAAAACATCTCTCCTCCCCGTACACCACATAAAAGCGCCTGTCTGCGAATGAAATTTTTATCAATCGGTTGCAATAACCTTTGTTCTGCCGCAAACGACAGCTTCAAGACTGCTAACAATAGCAGTTCAGTTACAGTTGTTAAGTGCGGCAAGAAGTTCGACCGGCTGGGGGGTGGGGGATGGGGAGGGCTGGACAGATGGGGACTGGCAGGGAGGTACAGTCTTTCTTCAGAGCTCAGGCAATTTACTGGTGACTGGACTCATGGATAAAACGTCATACAGCCACAAATGACCACATGGATTTTGCTGCCTCCATGACTGCGTCGAATTCCACTTGGTTTCCCCCCTCACAGTGCGGACACCAGTGGTTGGTCTGTTCTCAAGTGGGGAAAGGCAGCTCTCTCATTAGTCGACTGATTCATATTCCTTCTGAGCTGGGAAGGATAGAAGTCTGGATGTGGAGAATCATTATTAATACACGGGCTGTCAGTCCATTGCATAGGAGCAGCAGGACCTTACATAACTACACAGCCGATAGAAGCAGTAACCAGACCAGAGCTGCTGAGAGTCAGCCAGGTCGTCCTTGGCCAAAGCACTAAATTCATACCTATTAGTATCTTAATGTAATTGGAGTGCATTTTTTCCAGAAAGCCACTAGCTGACACAACATTGATCAGGCTGGTACCCTTCGAGACTAGATGCAAATGGCACCACTAATTACCAATCATTCTCACTCCTTAACAGTTCATCTAACTGCTGGGTGAGTGAGTGCAGTTTAAAATTCATGCAGCATGGCTGAAAATGAACCTCTGAACCTTCTGATGAGGAGAGAAATCCCTGAGAGATAGGAAAATTGTTTTCACCACCTACAAAGGCAGACCGGAATCCATTCCTAATGCATTCATATTTCACATAAAGCGGTACCAACAGAATCTGTAGAAAAAAAGGAAAAAAAAAAGAAAGACACCTTACAGAGTCCACATGCTGCAGATTGCAAAGGACAATGCCTGAATAGGTAACATGTAATCACTTTGTCCCAGTCAAAAAGAGCATGTCCAATTACTAGAGCTAAATCAAGCGTGCAGGTGCTCAGTCTGCTCAGACACTTTGCTTGGTTTGCCCCCCGATGGGACTCCAGAACAAAGATGCAGTGGGGAGGCTTAGTCTTATCAGCTGTCCCCCGGGGAAGTGACTTCGCTTGCAATCATAGCCGCAACACCATCATCAACCACATTTTAAAAGCTCCATGTGATAATAACCATGTGTGATGCATGTCACACAATTACAGGTAGCAGCTACACAGCTCTACCTCTGTAACAAAGTGTTTGCACAGCAGCAGCTTTGTTAAAAGTACAAAAAAAAAAAAAAAAACTCTCCACACACACTCAAACACACCAATCCTCCATATGAGGTGTGTCTGCTCCCATCTGACTGCCTTCTTTTCTTTCCAGCTCCTGCCCTCTAGGTCTATTTAATGGATCTGGCAGTCCTTCCCAGCAGCCGCCAAAGAGAACAGGTGGAGCAAATTAAGACACAGTCTGCGGCCCTGCTCGGTAGCTCAATTCACCACAGTGGCCTGCTGTAAGACACAGGCAATTTCCACTGAAATGTAATGTTGGCAGAAATGTACCCTTGCAGTCGCTGTTGCTCTCTAACTTCAGATTGCAAGACAAGAAATACAATAGGGAAACTGATTGAAGTTACCCAACTAATTTGACAGTTGTAAGAGGGAACAATATGGCTGCACAAAAACCGACTAAAACGAAAACATATATAGGTCAAGGATTCAATTTTCTCCCAATTGGTCCAGGAGTACAGATCACTGATGCTACAAGTCAAGACATATCGACTGTATTTGTAAAATACACACGACCCATTATTAATGTCTGCACTGGGAGGTACCAGAGGATTTATTGTGATGCGGTAGAGCACATTTATAATAAGGCGATAATAAAATGTCTCACCTTGCTCTTGACTGTCTGTGTACAAAAAGCTTCTAAAGTGAAACTGGGACAACTTCCAAAAAAATTATGACCACACTGACACAAACATTTTACAACAGCCACAAAAAAACATGAAACATAAGTCAAAGCTGCAACCTTCACAACTTAGGCTCACGGCGGAGAGGGGTAAAGCGTTTCACAGCATATGGTATGAGACATGCGAGTACAATTATTGGTTAGTAGAGATAGAGATATTCTTCAGTATATTAAAGATCACGAGGAGCGAGGTTACAAATACAATTAACCCTTGAGCATTTCATGAGAAATTAATGTAACCAATAGCATAATTACAAGTTGACATGGTAATTATAGCTGCGAATAAATTAAAATGGACATGCAAGTGTCAACGTGGTTTAGAACACAAAGTCATGGATGTTCAAGGACTGCTCTTTCTAAGTGTTTTAAATGCCGTTTAAGCTTATGCTTGTTTTTAATGCATTTTGAGTGCTCTTTTCTCTGTTTTTCCACCAACTTCTTTTTTCCTCCTTTTCCTTGAGTACACATTGGCTGTGTTTTGGTTTGCATAGGAAACTGTGGCCCCACCTTGGCATTTTGGCTCTGGGAACAGAGATCTAGATCTCATGAGATCAGGTAAAGGTCAAATTTGAAAGAAAATCTTTAATAAAACATTATCCTGAAAGTGGCCACAGATATGAGTACAATAAAATAGCAGTGAATGTACATGATACTCACCATGAACCCAGGGGCACATGTACAGGTACCCGTGACAGGATGACAGTCAGCTCCGTTGGCACAGCTGCAAGTCAGCATGCATCCCTCTCCATAGAATCCAGGCGGACAGGTCTCATTACAGTAAAGCCCTGTCCATCCCGCAGAGCAGGTGCATTCACCAGAAAGCGGGTGGCAGCTACAATATAATGAGAAAGAAATATGGGACAATGACAGGAAGAAAAAGGGTGAGGTGAAGTTTGAGCTCTAAAAGTATCAACACTTCATTCTTGAGCAGGATCAAAGTGTGAAGTCCGCGCCAAAAGCCATTCATCCATCTACGCGTCTACGTGCTCGTTTCTGATAGATGAGGTGTCCCTTTTCTCCTTCGTTCTGTAATGACTTCTATGGCCGATGCCCAACTCTTGCCGGAATCAGAGCATTAACATTGCATTAACTATGAATGCTGCTGAGAAATTATGAATGAAGCAAAGGTCGCGATTAAAAGCTAACTGGATGACATGGCTAAGAGGTGTCCAGACTTCAGAATGAGTGCTGGCATAGAGCTAAGATGAGACAAAATTGAGTTGCAGAAATCTTTATTCATATGGAGAGTCTTTGCTTCAGGGCTTGGTCAGAGCAAAGCTGTGTGTGGCCTTGCACTGATGTCTCACTTACCTCACGGTGTTGGTGGTGTTACAGGGGCAGTACTTGTCACAAATGAGGCCGTATAGACCTGGGGGACAGAATCTCTCCTGGCAATTAGGCCCTTTAAACCCTGTTTCACATAGACAGGCTCCATTGATATGGTGACACTTGGCTCCATTCTGACACTCGCACTTCTGGTTACATTGCGGTCCATAGGTGCCCACAGGGCAGTCATCCTGACATCTGGAGGAAAATTACAGAGCAATGACGAGGTCTTTTAAATTGCTGCTCTAAAAGATGTCAGGTACATGGGGGAAAAAATGAGTCAAGACTTGTAACATGAAAATCTGATGTTGGAAATGTTAAAGATTCTTTTTGTGCATGTATGATATATATATATATGTATACATATGTATACATACAGATATATACAATGTTAATTTCAACAATTGAATAAACTGAATTGAATAAAGAATAATCGGCAAAATCTCAAACTCTCCTTGGTTCCATCTTTTAAAATGTGCTCATTTTTCTGTCCTTTCTCTATTTCATGTTTTTGGGTTCAAACACAGACAAATCCCACCTTTCAGCTCTGTGAGTGCAGTTCAGTTAATGAAATAAATGACGATATTTTTCAACAATGTCAATGTTTAATCACTACAGCATTAAAAAGTCTTTACAAATTGCACATGGTCACGACTACATGAAGGAAATTGAGTCAATTTTATATTCATTATGAGCAATATTGCTATTACAGCCATTTTAGTAAAACTGAAACATTTCATTTTGGATACATATTTCATAGACCCTGAACCTTCTAAACTCAAAGGAAAATAAATGCGGGTAAATATTTTACTCTAACCACTCTGTTCACATTTTAAAAGCATAAGATAAATATTTAATAGATTGCTTGTAAAGTTTTATTTGTATTATTTCAATTGTGTTTTACGTTGGTGCCAGTCACCATCTGATTTTATAGCAGACTACATTTTTGTGTGTCTTCAGAAGGTTAGCTGTTAAATACATTTGAGATCCCTTTCCAGGTGCCTCAACCCCCACTCACATCTTGCATCAGGTGATCTTAATAGTTCACATGACAGAGTGAGGCAAGGTCTCACGATGGTTTCACCTGAAACCTCTGCTGATAATGACACTCACCTTTTTCACGCCTTGGCTCGTGTGATGAGGCACATGATCAATAGCGGGTCAATGACCCTCTTAAGGGATAACTCCCACTAGGGTTTAAATACCTGGGACTCTCAGACATTTGGTTTAAGAACTGAGGAACCTTCTCGGATGAAAGAAGAAACATCTTCAAAAAACTTAAAGAAGTCCAGTTGGTTTCAAGAACCACATTACAGTTTGTTATACTCATTAATTACACTCAACGGCCATTGTGTTAGGTATACCTTTCAACTGCCTCTTAATGCAAATATCTAATCATTGAGTCACATGGCAGAAATTCTGAGCAGTTAGCTTCATTTAGACATTGTCACGACGACCTGCTTCAAATTGAGCATGAGAACAGAGAAGAAAAGTGATTTTAGTGACTCTGAATGTGGCGTGGTTGCTGGTGTCAGATGTTCTTGTCTGAGTACTTGAGAAACTGCTGATCTACTGATCTCTTTTCTCACACAACCATCTAAAGGGTTTATAGAGAATGGGAACAAAAAAAATCCCCCCTGCCTTGGATCAATAGTTCCAACTGGTGGTTGTGTAATGGTGTGGGGGATATTTTCTTGGCACACTTTCGACCGATTAGTACCAACTGAGCACTGTTTAAACATCCTACCTGAGTTTTGTTGCTGACCATGTCCGTACCTTTATTACAGCAGTCTACCCATCATCTAATGACTGTTTCCAGCAAGACAGCACGCAATGTCACAAAGCTCAAATCATCTCAAACTGGTTTGTTGAAGATGACAGTGAGCTCACTGTACTCCAACGGCCTCAACAGTCACACGTTCTCAATCCACAACAGAGTACCCCTGGGATGCGGTGTAACAGGAGATTCACATCAATACACGCAGCTGAAAAATCTGCAGCAATTGCGTAATGCTATCATGTCAATATGAACCAAAATCTCAGAGGAATGTTTGCAGCACCTTGTTGAATCTCTGCCACGAGGAATCGGGGCAGATCTGAATGCAACAGGGTGTTTTTGGAAGTGCATGTAAATATAATACTAAAAAACAATAATGTTTTATGATGATTTACGCAATGCAAAGATTCTTTAAGAATTGGAATTGAAATAAAACTCCAGCCCCAGCTTCAATACATTAAATGATATGGATGTATTATTAACACTCTTCTTACATTTCAAGGTTTTAATAATGAATGTTTACTTTAAAAATACTTTCATAAATCCATGGTCAAATTTTAACGAGGACAGCGGGCCTCTGCTGTCAGTACTTCAGCGTCTCTGCAGGGGTTGGACAAGACTCAGTAATCGTCATCAGCTAAACAGAAACTGCTTGTTTTCTGCACATAAATTAGTGTAGATCAGAAAATGGATTTCTTCCTTCACTTCAATATACTGACTTAAGTATACAGTCCTGGTGGAGTTTCAGTCTCAAGAGTGTAACAAAGCTTTTACAAATAGCTCAATTACAACATAAAATGGCCAAGTTATGTTTCATGTTTAAATTACCCTAGCTTTAGTTTTATCAGAGGACAATGGTATTATTATACTAGACACACGAGGGTGGGGGGTAACACAATCTTAGATTATTCCTGGCAGTTTAATTCACCTGCCACTGACAAAATGAATGAGGGCAATTTTGCAAAATAATAAAGTAAAGGAAAGGTCTTGTAAAGGAAGTGTTTCCATCCAAGAGACAATTGCTTTAGCTGAACTAATAAACCCAGGCTGCTCTGGGCTGCTCTGGCAGGCACGAGGAACTAAAAAGATCTGTGGATTTCAATGAGACCTTAATATAAGCCCATTACTTATAATTAATGAGCAGACTCCAAACAGCATGTAGCTCATGGTGAGATCAATGGATAGGCTGGGAGTGGATGAGGATGAAGGCTGAAGACATGAAACCTTGCTGGCCAGCATGAAGTACAAGATTAATTAAACATACAACGCTCCTATTAAAAGCTTCCAATCTACCTTCAAATGGACTAATGGGCATTTATAAATGCTTATTTCTCTTGAGTATGAGAATATGCTAGGATTTCCTTTATCTTTTTAAAGAACAGCCAGGTTTGTGCCTCATTTAGAAGTCAACAAAGAGAATGGGTCAATGAGTGACTGTTAAATGCGGAACTGCATGAAACCATTCTTTTGCATTAAATACTAATATCAATAAATCATGCTTTTGTATGATCTATTTTAAGTAGGAGCACAAAAGTTTGCAGATAGAACTTCAGAAAAAGCCTTTTTGAATAATAACTGAGCGGTCTGTTTGTCAGCCAGAGGTGTCACCTGCATACCTGCGTCCACTGAAGCCGGCTGCACACTGACACTGCCCCGTGATGTGGTCGCACATTCCACCGTTACGACAGGAACAGTCTTTGCTGCAGTTGATGCCGTATTTGCCAAGAGGGCAGGGCTGGGCACACACTGAACCCTGTGAAAACAAGCCAACACACTTGATTGAAGTTTGGACGGTTCAGACCTATCGTTAATGTCCTCCTATGTGTCTGCAGATGTGTTTACTTTTTCTTCTTATTTTTCTTTAGAAGGCAACTGAAAGCATTACATTCAAGGAGTAAGTTCAAAAGTGTACACTTTACTGTGGAAGATATTTTCACATATTATCTTCAGAAAGGTCAATGCAGAGTTAATTTTCACATGGAAAGTTCACAGTAGTCAGCCTCCACACTACAAATTCTATTTTTTTTTTCTCCTTCCAGGGAGCAGAGACACAGCATTCTCATTTATTGTACTTTTCCCCCCCCCATAAACTTACAACAGCGTTCAAGTATTTTCTCCCCTCGGGCCTTTGCTTTTGCTTCTGTGACCTACCGTCCACCCAGCAGGGCAGGAACAATCTCCTGTGATGTGGTGGCACGTTCCTCCGTTCTGACAGGGGCAGCGCTGTTCACACTGAGGCCCATGACTACCGGAGGGGCAGCGCTCCCCACAGCTGTCAGCACACAAGTCAAAAGTCTCAGATAAGTAACCTGTGTTTGCCTGCAGTTCTTTGCATCAGCAAGAAATTGGATAGCACACTCACATTGCTTCATAAAATGTGCCAAAAGAGTAAATATGATAGTGGTACTCACAAAGCCCCTGTGTAGCCCGGTGCACAGATGCACTCTCCTGTCTCGTGGTTGCAGGTGGCACCATTGAGACATTGGCATGGTAACTGGCACGCCTTGCCATAATAACCATGCTCACAGGGCTCCTCACAACGCCATCCCTGGTACCCATCAGTGCAGACACAGGCACCTGTGATGGGGTTACACTTAGCCCCATTTTGGCACTGGCACCGATTGCTGCAGTGAGGTCCCCAGAAGTCACTCTCGCAGCCTGCAGGCACAGAGACAAGTGGCATCAAGTACACCAGAAAAAAGAGGAGACTATGCATCAGAATACACTCGTGAACACTGAAAATCATAATGGTCACATAAAAGCACAATAAATAATAAAGTGACTCATTAATGATTGTTTGGAATAACCATAAAAGTTCATCATTAATAATAAATGATCAGGGGAAATCTTCCTCCCAATGAATTACTCTTTATTATAATGGTATGATTTGGAAGCGCTGTCTCAGACTGCTTGCAAATCTATCTCTGTGCCTCCAATATTAATTTTCATCAGTTCAACAAATTCAAAATCTAAAGCTTTAATCTGTGTATTTTTTATCTTTTGAACATGTAACAGCAAACAAATTGCTGGATTTAATCTATTCACTCAATTAATTTAACATATTATTAAAATACTATCTGTGTACCAAAAGGCTGATAGTCTTCCTCTGGGCCACAGACCTCGATTAAAAACACATCACTAAAGCACACTGGTACCCGTGGTCAATGTTCCCTCTAATTTTTCATGTGTCTGAGCGAACACACAAACTCCCTGAGCGGACACTTGGACCACTGTGAGCAACAGCAGACGTGTGCACTGTGGTCACGGCAGCATCTAATCCATCCAAGTTACATGGTTTATTAAAATAATCAAATTACAGCATTTACATTTATGTTAGACTACTTTTAAATAACTGCTTTAGCCCACTTATAATAAAAATTTTAAAAAATCTTGTTCATGACCTGTGTGGTATGTTAACACTATTGGAAGTAAAAATAACTTGAACTTCAATTTTGAAAACACAACTTTTTTTTTTCTTTTTTTTTTTTTTATAAAGCTCTGACTTGTATTATGAGTATGAGTCTGTGGTCTGGGAGAGAGTCCTGTAACTCTCTGTCTGCAAAATACAGTATATAATGACCAATGTTGGGCAATTAATTATATAGTTACTTCTTCAAAAAAGTAACTGAGTTTTGCAAACAACAAAGTTTCTTGCAGCTGTTTACCTAAAAATGCAGCCAAGGCATTTTTTTAAATAAACATTTCAAAATATTTACTGCATAAAATTTGATGCCACACAAATTATTTGTGCCACTCCAAAAAATAATTTCTGTCCGCTATGAGATAAAGGAGAACAACAGCCTGATACCTGCAGGCCTGACAACAGGAGATGTATCACTCCTGTAACACCTGTAACATTCAGTAGTCGCCTCATTGTTCTGACACACACAACAAAACTATTGACTACACTTCACACTAACTACACAAGATTTGCGCTAAACGTGGCAAATCTCTCACATCTCAAAACACCGCCGTCACTCCTAAATCTCCCTCCTTCCTAAACAACTAAATGCCATGTTGCCATATCATTTTTTGATTGGTCCACATGGTACATTTTTCCACCAATAGGAAAGGCAGGGGGGATTGGGAGGGGGGCTGTTTTTGCTCACAGGCGGAGAGTGCTTTTGAGCATTTTCCTTATAAAACGCCGTTTTTACCGTTTCTTCCCGCAGTAAATATAAACAACGATAGGAAAAAAAACAAACATTGCATATATTTTTATCATAACTCTGGTTTTACGTGGCCTATCAACACAATTTAAAAACTGGTATAGTTTTTAAATTGTGGTATAGTCCACACTTTTTCCGTCAATTTTCCGTCTGTCCTGCTTACATCTCCAATGGTTGTACACGTTGTCATTAACGTGGCTTCACTCCACATCAGCCACGCCGCTTTGCTAGCCGGTGTCGGCACATAAGGACGCTGCCATAGCCTGTCAATGACGTTGGTTAGCTGCGTATATACGAATGTGAATCATTGGCTGGACTACGGGATAAGGTGGCATCGTTCTAATCCCATACTGGAGCAGCCAGTCACTTACTGACTAACACTGCAAAACAGAATTGTTAACGTATTTATTTTAATTTCAATTCAGGTTAGATTTTTTTTTTGTGTACAACACAGATTTTCTGTGCGCAGAGACCGTGCCAGCAGTGCGCAATTGTGCACGCGCACAGCTTAGAGGGAACATTACCCGTGGTGTTCCTTCATGACCAAAACCAGTACACTGGCACTGCGGTTTATGGACTGATCCAATATGTTTACCATCTTCCTGTTGTAGCCAGCAACAACAACACAGAATTTTCCTGCTTGGTAAGATGTTTGCTTTAAAAAAACAACAACTAAATAATAAAATCATGGCACTGTTTAGATCTTCAGTGGGAATAAATTATCTTGTGGCTCAATACCACAGAGTTGAGAGGTATGACAACAAATTGCTGGTTTTGGTCTTTCCAAGGATTTTTTTTCACTCCTGCTCAGGATCATATGAGAGCAGGTACTTTTATGAGGATGCCTTGAGCAAAAAACAGACAAAAGGCCCTCCACAGAGCTAACGCTGTCAAGCAATTGCTAAGAAAAATGGACACAGAGAGACAGGAAGAACGTGTGGACTCCCCAATGAAAAGACCTGATTAGAAATCAAAATGAGACAGTTCACTGATCTTCTGTTTCAGACTCTCAAAAACTACCCATATATGCTTGTGCTTGTCCTATTATAAGGTAGCAACAATGCACAACAACATTCATATCTCGTGTCTGTATGAATCAATACAAAAGAAAACAAGTGAAAGAAAGCTTCTGGCTGACAAACACCCTGTTTGTCAGCCTTGTAAACATTATTGTTAACTACTTCCCCAAAAGACATCCTGACCAACCATCTCTCTAAAAGTAAGTAAATATATTAAGGTCTTTACCCAGGATACCTCTCATTTTAATATGATTTTTTTCTATTTGATATTTCCTATGTTGCTACCCTAGCATTCAGAAAACCTTTCACATAAAGATGTATTAATTATGAACATTTCATAACTTTATGTTTAGTACTGAATACAGCTGAAACTTCAGCTTTTTAACATTTTCTATCATTCTAGAAAATACCAAAATCCAACTTTACAGCTCTTCGGATGAAAAATTTAAAGGTTTTCTAACATCATCTTCATCATACAGTAATGCTGCCAAGGATGTGGGCATAATTTATATGTTGCAGTTGCTACTTTTAAAGCTGCATGCAAGGGGAAGAGCGACATCATAAAACAAACAGTCAGCACAATATCTTCTTCTTTGTGTGTGTCAGGGCACCTTAACCTACCGGTTCGAAACATGGACCCTTCACACAAGTGCATTAAACCTGTATTCTTTAAAATGGCCAGCAGGGGGTGATCCCGGTGGTTGAGAAAATTGCCTATGACCTCACTACTGGCTCCACTTATTATCCCTCTAAGCATTTTCAGAGGTGGTTAGCAGTGTTGCCTCACAACAAGGAGGTCCTGGGTTTGAATCCAACAAATGTAGCTGGGGCCTTTGAGTGGGTTCTCTCTGATTACTCTGGTTTTCTCCCACAGTCTGAAAGCATGCATGTCAGTTTAATTGGTAGGTGTGAGTATGAATGTGTGAATGTGTTAGCCCTGCAAGAGACTGATGAACTGTGCAAGGTGTATCCTGCATCTCCCACTATAACAGCTGGGACCGGCTTCAACACCAACATTTCCTATTCAGTTTATGGTCTCAGCAGTTTAATCTGTCCTGTAATACAATACTTAAGATCTCGTTTAGCATGGGAACCTGGCAGCCTTATGTAGTCAGGACCTGTCTCATCTGATCTCATGACAACCTGTGACTCAAGATGAAGTCACTGCAAATTTCTGCATGCAGTTACAAAGGCATGAATTTGGTGGTGCTGATCCTTCCAGTAACACCACATGTAAAAGCAGATCATTTCACCACATCTAAAAGCAGTCATTAGACTCAGTGTTGATATAAAAATGTAAATTTGCAGGTTTTAAATGTTTTGGTTCAAATTCCTTGTAGTGGACAGATAACAGCTCTGCGTTACCAACAAGCAAATAAAATGATTAAAGAGGTGCGAATACAGTTCTGTTACGATGAAATGGTGGTAAAATGTATAGTGTGAGACTGAATATATGCGATGTTGACATATCACAACCATCACAGAGAAAAATCTTAATAACACCCTGAAATTAATCTGCAAAAAAAAAGAGAAGCACATGTGCAAGCTGTTCACACCTTTCAGTGACTATACGAAAGAATGAAGGACTCAGAGACTAACACGAGGAACAAATCATTTTTCATATATAACAGTTTGATACTTTAATGTTTTTAACGCCTCTTTTCAGGTGGAACTTCAGCAGCCAGCTGTCAAAATGAAAAAAGAAATAAGGTACTTGAGGCAGTCGAATTATCAAACTGTTGTAAACGTTTGCGAGCACTCATTTTTCACATTTTGCTAAATGTACAAGCTGACTAATTGTGCTGAACTTGGAGTAATATAACAGAAAAGTTTAATTTGGATCCACACCTGTATGAGACAATGGCTCAGTGTTAAATTCAGTGGCATTACTAAGAAGTACCTGAGGGTATGATGTAAAACAAGTAATTCACACATTCCTAGGAATTGGTCTGTTTAAAAAAAACATCCACAAAACTTAATTGGACCTGTAATCAAGGAAACAACTACTGATCAACAATCACAATGTGAATGAAGAATGATCAGCACTGAGGTGGGATAGTAAGCTGCCTTCAGTCCTATCCAGGTAATTGTTCATTTGAGGTTCTAGTAATGATTTAAGTGACTGATATGGCACTGCATCTCTCCATCAGCAGCTGTATTGCCTCACAGAAAAGCCCAGCTTGAGATCCAGGACAGCACAGCAGCCAGGATGGTGAATATTCCCCTATTGATTCGCACACCAACACAGCCTGAGCTGAAAATGTAAAGATGCTGAGCCCCCCCCCCCCCTTCTATGCTCACTTTGCCAGAGCTGTGATCAACCAAAATTGGAGCTTAATGAACTCTGTTTCATGGTCGGCACTGAAGCCTGTTTTTCCAGGTACACAGCAGGAAGATGATCAGCCCTTCACTGATACGGACAGGTCTGCCCTGAAGGGGGTCCCGAAACACTGGGCTAGTGCAGTATTGCTTTTGCGTTTGGACAGACTAGAGACTACATTACAGGGCTCTCACTGATTTGATCTAATCTGCTCCTGGCCTCCAGTCTGCCATGAATGAGCTCCCTGAAGGTTGAGCTGCTGCCACGCAAACGACCCTGGCACATTAAACTTGAGGGGTGTGCGGGCGGTGGTGGTAATGGATGAGCAGTTTAACTGCAACTTGGTTTAGCAGTCTATAAGCACTCATCAGAGCTTCCTCTGCTCAACAGTGCTCCCTCAACACAGCAGAAAAATGGGCAGTGTCTCTACAACTTAGAGGCATCATCACCTCTGGCTTCAGCTCAAACCTTGGCCACATTAGTAGAGATGGCATTTTACATTCTTACATGCATAACTAAAAATATAATATCAGTTAAAAAAATAAATGCATAAATACCAGAGAGGCGGAGAGAAACAGAATAAACCAAAATCTATCCCGTGCTTAATTTACAGACTTTTCTGGTGCTTAGGAGCTCAACAAATGTTACTATTTGAAGTTTTAAACCTCCTTTAGCTTCCAGTTAGAGGCCTCAGCACATTGAGAGCAAAGCCCATTATCTTGCTGTCTCTCTCCTACACGGAGGTTCGGAAACTTTACCCAGTAGTCTCTCACTCCCCAGCTCTGCCAGCATTTAACTGTGATTAAGGAGTCAGAGTTCATGATGAGCTGCGGGCAAAAACAGAGAGAAATAGCAGAAGAAAGTAGCATGTAGCATGAAGGCTTCAGCTTCCAGAGAGAACAGCTAAATTGTGTGTGGTGATGAGGACCCCTGTGGGTTTCGGTCTGTAGGCAACAAATCCCACAGACTGAAACCAGAGAAGATGCAGTCCAAACCATTAACTGGTCTGGCCCGGGTCACTGTGTCTAACCAGAGGACACATACACCATCCAGCCTGAGCTCTCAGAGCTCATAATGTATAACAGTTAGAATGTGGATAACCTCACACACAGGGAAAGGTCCAATCCCAGGATGCTGAGTAAAATCCCCTCTGCTGGAACAAAACAGATCACGAAGGGCTACCGGCAGGTAGTAAACTTCTGAAGGTGATGTCCAAAGAATAGGCTGAGAGAGCCATCATGGTGGTGCTGAGCTTTGAAGTATGCTCAAGAGCCTGCATAATCAGAGGCTGGCTGCAACAGGATTAAAACCAAACAGCTTTCAGCAGCTGACTTCATTCAGGAGCTCTCCTGAACTTGGCAACTTACAGCAAAATGTTTGTCACTGTTCTCGATGAGGAGAAGTCTGCGCCGCTGAAAGCTGCCATAAGCTTCTTCAAGCTAAATTCAAAATGAAGGCCTCAGTCAAGCTCTTTAAACACAGAATATCTTTCACCATTCAAATGGCGCCCAAGTTTTAGACATCATTTATTCAGCTCGACGGAGGGGAAAAGCAAACTTCAATTACAATTATAGTATAAATGCTGGCTAGTGGTGGTGGATGGTGCAGACGGTTGCTTTCTCCTTTGCCCACTCAAACTGTAAAAGCCACATTATTGCTACTGGAATATTTGGCAGGCAGCCTGACTTCACTCCCCACTGCCTGAGTCACTCACTGTCACATAACTATTATTAACACACACTGTTGACACTTGAGGAATAACTTAACTAAAGACATTAGAAGGGAAAACGCTCTGGCGCCTGAGAGCCTTTTACTCCACGCTTACTTTTGAGCAGAGCTTGTAGCAAAGCAAAGCAGCGTGACTCATTGTCTTGATGAGTCGCCTGCATTGCCTCATGAGCAGAATGCACCTCTGAGTTTCATATTGTCTGGATCGCACTTTGTTCCACTAGCTTTGTTCTTTTTTTCCCCTTCTTTCCTTGACAGATCTGAATTTTCAAATTATACTTCATGGTCAGAATTAATGCAGACAAGCCACCACTTACAAATGGCATAAAGAGACAGACTTTCTTTAGACATTTTAAATGTTAAAATTATATTTTTAAAAAAATGAACAATGAAACAATTGTTCCTACAATTTAGCTGACACGAGAATATGTAATACTCTGCTCTTCAATCAATATGAGCTATTTGCAAAAGGAGCTATTCAAAAAAAAAGCCACACTCAACTATTCATCACAGCTCCCTGACTCATTGATGCAGACTAACTGAGTGAGAAGCAGACAGGGCTGGGACGGGGTCTACAGGGAAAGTGATGATTGTTGTGTAAAGTGGTAAATTTGCACTGAGTGATAAATGTCTCTGAGCTTTGTTAAACCTGGGGCTGTAAAAGCAGCCAATACGCTACAAGACAGGTCCTACTGGCACCTCCGTGCTCTGCTGACACCCATTATGCTGTTATTTATTAGTCCCCAGAAAACCCAGGCACGACAAGTAAAAAGTTTAGATACATCCATGAGGGCTTGACAAATGAACTTCTAAATATACAGAGGAAACTGCCAATAGTTATGGGCGCCGTTTTGCTGAACTGGAATAACAGCATGCTGCGGCTTCTGCTGTTGGGCGTGTCTTTTGTCCTGCCCTAATTCATCTTAGCTGAGACCCTGTGCGCTCGCATTTCCCTGGGGGGAAAAGCAGCACACAATCAAGTTAACAATACAAGGTCTATGAGCAGAGTTTGCTGCTCAAACATTTCACTATAATGCACCATACACTTCCTCCTGATACCACCTTGCAGCTGGAGAAGAACTAACAAGACCTGACTGTTGCCTACTTGGAGCCACAAAACTAATGAGTGAATAGCTTAATTCTTTTAGGACTATGCATTACTGATTAAAAAGTCTGACCTGGTTCTTTATCCTGAGGAGGATCTGATCATTTGTCTGAGTTCTACTCTATAGGATGCTAACATGGATCAATAGAAGTACTGCAGCCAGCTCCCCTGCAGCACAGCTGTAACTGGGTTAACAGGACCAGTGGCTGACTGAGACCGACAAGGCCAGGTCATCTCACGTGTTATTCCAAACGAGCACTTACAAGTAACGCTACTAAAAAGAGTGCCCCTCAGTTTCTAATAAAGCTGCCCATGTTGAGCAGTAATGCAAGCGCCCTGCGAGAGATGCTCTGCCTCATTGCAGTAAACCAGTCACTTGTTCAACACAACCTGACACGGCTCATGAAAGCCTCTGGATCAGCAAATTGTTACACAGCCCACTGCTCCTTCCAATTAATAATTTACCCTTCACCCTGTCCTGCAGAAAACAAACCCTTTGCTCTCTTGCCACAGGACAACAACAACAAAAAAAGCAATCAGAGCAAAGGCGGGCATTTATCTACAGTGCACAACAATACACAGTGACCCGGGTATAAATAAAGCCACGACTGTAGCACTTCAAAGACATAACACACAGCAGTAAATCAGTCACCTGGAATGGCGTGGTCCCTTCAAAAAACAATGTCAACCTGACAATACCAACTGTTACCAGACTTAATTTGCACATATTGATTTCCTATTTTCAATTATTAATTCTAATTAGGATGAAGTAGAATCTGCCATAGGGCAACGACAGTCGATGTGAAGGGGTGCGCAATCAAGAGAGTGGAGACTGATGTATATTCATATAATGCCAATACAGCCACCCCTACCATTGTAGCTCTATATATTTCCCACGTGAAGTTACTACTTTCTAAACCAGATTTACAGTTATTTTCCAGATTAAGACTGTATGCATAAAACTACAGTAAGATGAAAGCATTTACTTAATGCGCCTATAATTACGATCCAGTAGTTTCAAACAGTGGCAGGATTCTGCATTTATCTTATCTTATCTTATCTTATCTTATCTTATCTTATCTTATCTTATCTTATCTTACCCTAAAATCTGTGTAATTTAAGTTCAATAAAAATATAACTCAGTCTTTGCTTGTAATAGAATATCGGAGTTACTAACTCACCACCACTGCAAATTGGTAACTTTGTTTGCACAAAAGACACATTAGTAATCAACTAAAGAGAACACCTTAAAAGGATCTTCCAAACCGCTGACCTTCAAGAGTCAAAAAACCTGCTTGGTGGAAAAACTTGGATTACCACGTTGTTGCGGAGTGGCTCTATCGACCAGTCATGCTGCAGTTTACATCCACGTCTGTCGAGACTCATGTGTAGAGGAGACCTTGAAGACATTTAATACGTGGGCACCAAATAGTAGTGTTAACAATTCAATATCCGACCAAATGTGAAATATCACAACCTTCCATTCAGTTCTCTGCTATGGCAGGCTCAAGCAACAAAACATATTACCTCCGGCTACTTCAGCAGTCAGCATGAAACCATTTTAAAGAAAAAATCTCAAGATGAGACAGCGTTTGACTACATGGTACTCCTTCTTGTTGTTGCCTCTGGTGTAATTGGCTATATTGGTAAAATCATATTATGTTTTGTTATCTTTTCAGCCATATTGTGCACTTTAACTGCAGCTCTGCACTCATTTTAAAACACATGGCTTCAGTGTGAGGGGTTGTTGTGTCCCTGGTATCACAATTAGAGATTTGTGACTGGCTTTATTTGCATAAGTAGTCTTAATAAATGGAGTCCTAAAGAAGAAAAGCTGCAGCTGTTGAATTTATGTACATGGCACTAATTAGTTCAAGTCCTGTGTTTACGGTATGGGTTCTGTGGTTTTATGTGGATTAGCAGATTATCACTTTCTGTAGATATCAGTGTATAGAGTCTGCTTCATTATTACAGTGCATATAGAAGCTCAGAGGAGGCACGGCCAATCACAGGTGGATTTAGCAATCAGAGGTACACGCTTGAAAGAGATTTTTTTTTTTTTTACCAGGTTGTTTTAAAATCTACATGACATGAATTATCTATGTCTACACCAGACTGCTCTACTGAAAGTAGCAGGTTATAAAAGCAGGTTCTGTTTTTTGCATTGTCAAACAAAAAATTAGCACAAGCACAGCATATCATAATATATAAACAACACAGCATCCTGCAGGCTGCAGCTGTAATGGCAATCCCCTTGGAGCCCCACTACACTGTATATTCAATATCACACACCACAAAAGCTTTAATTGCACAGTGTATCTGCATTTTTATGTATCATTATATCCCAGTGGGACTGGTGTATAACAATATTTTTTAAGTAAATACGTACTTTTATTTCATTATCATTTTAGATTTTAAAGATTTTCTTTAAAGTTACCCTTAAGTAGATACAATGAAATTGCCGGTATTACTTTTGTAAACTAGCACACAGACATTAGTAATAACAAAAAAAGCAATTTAAGAAAAAATAAAGCTTAAGAAAAAACACATTTTGGTTTTACCTTTCAAGGTTATACTAATGATTGTTTTCATTATTGATTAATCTGCTCATTTCTGTGCATTACTAATCTGCCACTGCTCAGGCCAGAAAAAACATGAAACATATCCATCACAGCTTCTCAAGAACTGAACCATCGAACTGCTTGTTTTGCATGACTTCTTCCTTATAACTCACTACAGTCATGACAGGGTTACTTTAGACAACAATTATGTAGTTATTCTAATATCAAGATTGTTGCCAGTTATTTTTAAAAATCCCTTGAAAACAGATCAGCAGCTATCAATGAATATGTCCAGTATCAATCTGAGATGGTATCATAATTTAATTCTCAACTAAGTGGTTCATTTAAATCATAAACTAATGCACTACTTAAGCATACTTGGTGGATAAAAGATACAGGTGATAAAAGATGAAAGAAAGAATATATTATTTCTGCTATTTTTTTGAAAAATGACAGCAATCGGTTGTGTTTTTATCTCTTAAAAACGCCAAAGGATAAGAGAGTAACATTAGTAACAGTAGTTACTTAAAGCCACTGAAAAATTCGCTTTAAGACTTAACCTAAAACCTGCTATCTTAAACATAAATAACCAAAAATTGCAATAGAAATTGAGTTTAATCTTCCTCATCTGGACAGTGAGCACATCTTTAGATCTGACTTGATTGACGGCAAGTTGACAGCATAAGGGAAACCTCAGACTTCCCTCTCACTACACACGGGTTAAAAAATGCTCAGTAGATCCCGACTCATAAAGGGTGCTTACAGGATAGACCTTGTGGAGCTGAATCTCCTAATACTGGATATTTAGTTCATCTTGCATGTTTTTAATAAAAAGGGTTAAGATAATATTTATGGGTAATATGAGTCACTTTCAATTTTTATAGATCAACTGAGCTGCAGCTGAGAGTTTCCTAGCAGCAGACACCTGAGGGCAACCAATAATAAAGCACCTGCAGATGGCATAGGCAGCTTTTAATATGTACATTTAAGTTTGCTTTTTTTTTTTTAAGTGTGTACTCAGGCGTGTACTTGATTTGCTGAAGTTGTTTGAAAACAGGTCTCATTATTGGAGAGTGTCCTGACAAAGTGATTGGGGAAATCTCAGCTGACCAATCAGCACTAGCAGAATATTAAAGCATTTTGTGGGGAGAATTTAGCTTCCGTGTAAGCAAAACAAAAAATATTAGTAAAGTTCAATTTTAATCCTGATATAAAATTAAAACTCCATTCGTGAAAACTGAAATCAAAGTGTAACAGTTTGGTCTAGACATGGGAGTATATTTATTTTATATTCCAGCCCCATTCATTCACATTCGCTAAGGACCATCTTATAAGTGCCCTCTAGCCAAATAGTATCCAGTGTCGCTTAAGTAAAGGAAGGAACAGACTCTGTTTTTTTCAACTAACTCTGCTGAACCTTAAATTAAAATGTAGAGAAAAAAAGCATTGTGTTAAATTGGAAAAATTTGAAGACAGCCAGCCTACTGACAAAATAATTTTTCTGCAGTTTTATTGTCTCGTTCACATGGTTGTGAAGTAAAAACAAGAAACATTAAATACTTGGAAGTCCTGCTAATACTTTTTATTTAGACACGTATATGACTTTGTGGTGCTGTGTGGAAAGGAACCAAGAAATTAATATTGTGCAGAAACCTTAAGAAACTGGAACCATGCAGTTTGAGCAGATTAAAGCTAAACTGGAAATAAAATAAAAATGCAACGAGTTTCATCCTGAGCTGAGAAAACAGGTGTTAAGCCTTGACAGCATTAGCATCTAGGTTTACATGTATTCAAGCTAATACTGTCAAGAAAACACCAGGCATAAAAAATGTTTGTTTTTTTTAAAAAAAGTCAAAGTGCGAATGTCCATCTGTCAGTCTGATTATTGAACTCCCTAAAGCTTGAGACACACGGCTAAAACAGCACCGGAACTCATCGACTAACACAGAGAGGTGCATAAATGCAAATTTTCTGTTGTCTCTGCATTTTTAACCACTCCTCTCCACACAGTGTGAGCAAAAAAAACTTGCTAGTTGTTCTCTCAAAGCCGTGATTTTATGTGTCTCGGGTGTCACGGCATATGAATATCCCCCCCCCCCCCCCACCCCCACCCCACTGTAAACACTTAATATGATTCATCTTAAAGGCGGTCAATCAGTGTGCCTATCCACCTACCAAATGAATCCCAACAATACAGAAACACGTTCGCACATTGAAACACAAGGATAATTGCTTTTTAATGATCTCACATTATGCAAATACTCATCATGTAGCCATCAATCTTGGAGGGAGTTTCTACCTGCCTGACCACCAGTTAATCCGACACACTGACGTATATTATATGAGGAAAGTTATGAGGCAAAGACTTTTATGTACAACTTTGTGGATTTTTTTTAATTGAATGAAATAAATAGCCAAGAGAGAAGCCCAGAAAAGTGTTTTTTTTTTTCATTGCTATTCATCTAAAATGGGCAAAATGTGGCACAGTCATGCATTTAAAACTATATTAGCACTGCATCTTGGGAAATATTTGAATATGCGGAAAACAGGAGCTTGAAAAACTAGAGCAGTGCATTATGCTCAATGAGGTAAAAAGAGCAGCGGCACAGGGTGGATGGATACCTGAAATATGAAAGGACAGAAACAGGAAAACATCTTGAGCCTTTGATTAACACAGAAAAACTGTAGATTAAGAGTTTTTCCTTTCTATTTCCCTCCCCTATTTCTCTCCAGGATAATACGGACCCTTTGGAGATTTCTCAGGAAAAAAAGGAAAATCCTTCAACTCAAATGAACTGCTGGCTCTGAAAGCAGCGTTGTTATCCCAGTCTCTGAAACTTGCTGGCCCATGAATTATTCTCCCCGATTCTCAAAGTCAAAGTGAAGAGAAAAGTATACAACAGCAACTTAGGGAGTACTGTGTGCGAGTGGCAGAGAGAGAGCAGGAGAGAAATACTGTAGTACATTAAAGAAGCAGCAAAGAAATGAATTAAGCCATCTGGGAAGAGCAGGGTCAGCATGGGGCATAAAACCACCCGCATGACATTTATTATAAGAGAAGAAACATAGTTTAAAAATATCTAAAACTAGACAGATTTGCTCATCGGTCAGGTTTTGATTAAAAGTTTTAAGGAATAAACAAATGACACAAAAGAAGGGAAAAAATCTGCCCAAAAGCTTTAAGAGTCAGCAGAAGGAACAGTGATATTGATCCATGGACCTTAACCCTCTTTTTGTTCTGTGGCAGAGGGCGAATTTGTCATTCATACTACAGTATGCCTATGCCTGAAATGGAAGTGAGTCCCAGAATTATAATACAAGGGAATGTTTAAAGTGTGAAAGCTGAGAGAATCACATGGTGTCAAGTTTCTTTGCTAATCTAATTTCTCAGGAGGGACTCATCACTTTGAGGATGCGGGTGCCTGAACCAGTAAGTCAGCATTTTCTGTCTTTTATCCATCTAAACTCAATTGAAAGGTCTTAATGAAGTGCACAGTACAGGACATGATGGACTCCTATAGGTAGGTGTGCTTTTTATTTCTAAACATTGTACTGGTTGGTGATGTGTGCTCACCCAATCAGGGCAAAAAGACGATTTTAGTGGCACTGACGACTAATTTTAGATGAGCGTCTGCAGAACACAGATTGGATCGTCATGAATACATCCTTGTGTGGGGTAACGATTACATTTCCTCTAAAATTTCCTTTGATCCTTATCATCCAGATGCCCTTTTGTCAATGGTTAAATCCCAAGCTACATCTCTTTGTTCCAGTTAGTATGCCCTAGCTATGTGATAGCGTATCTTTGCGTTTTGTCTGTTTCCTTTTTTCTTTGTGGCAACAGCCACCAATTTAATTGAATTTCTTGGCTTTTAATGTCTGCATTACTCTAATCAGAGAAGAGTAGAGTTGTTTATCTCGACCTTGGTAGAATTAGCAGAGGGTATTTGTGGAGATGTAGAATTAGCAGAGGGTATTTGTGGAGATGTTAATGCACAAACAATTCTGCAAGATCGTAACCTCAGCTTTTATTGATCAACTAGTCCAAGGTGCTTATAGACTTTCCTGACACTGCCATGCACTCAGGCACTCTCAGACACACACACACACACACAAAAAACAATTCTTGCGACAAGGTGCAGTAAACTCACACCAAATATAAACAATAGTTTTATTCTTTTGTCAGCCTTGTTTGCGGGTGGATAATCTTAAGATGCTACCACTGGATAATTCATCAATCACAGACAGTAGAAAGATAGGGCTTGTACCAAAGTAGGGTCCAGGGAAATTTGCTATCTCACACAAACAACATGCAATATAACCTTCTGAGAGGGTAGCACGGCTGCAGGCGAGGCAGAACACAGCGGAATGCAAAATACAACCCCAAATACCCTAGGGCCCGGAGGCAAATTTGATTAAAAGTTTGTTTTTCTTCACTCTCAACAAACGGAGGAGCTCGTCGATGCGGCACTGACAGTTAATTGGACTTGGCAGGGCCACGAGTTCATTCGTCAGCATTGTGTGGGGCTGGCCTAGGAGGAGCAGGACAATCGATGTCCCTCAGGACGGCCTGTAATCACTGCAACACTCCAATGAAGTCCAGGGTTAAACATCAGGAGATTGCAGGTGCACCAAAGCATCTGAGAAAGACTGCTAATATGTTCCCTCTCCCAAAGCAAGGCAAGGACACAGCAACGCAGCACCCAAAGGACTGTGGCGATCCTCAAGCTATTATTCTGATCATAATGATCATGAGTCCAAGGTCCTGAGAGGTGATTGGGGCATCTATTACTAATACTTTGCTAATAAAATGTGATATCTGTATATGCGGTACAAGGTAGAAGATATATGTGGATGTGTGTGGATATGATAATTTACCCTTTATTTATGCTTTCAACTTAATAACACTGAAGTATATACGTATATAAACCTCATTAAATCTTGTGAAATTTAGCATATCTACTAAGAATAACTATCTGGGTACTGGGACTGACACAAGAGCTCAGTCTGAGGTGTCACAAACTGAAGCATGGGATATTAAAGCAGAAAGCACATTTCTACTACACAGATGGGAAAGATGAACACAAATAAATCATGGGAAAAAATAAATATTCATTCCATGATTCTCGCTGCTTTATTGGGTAACTACTGAGCATTCTCAGATTACAGAATAACTAACACAAAACATAAGCAATCATACTAACAATAATCATACTTGAGCTACATTCACAACAGCTGACAGACATATTCAAGTAATAATACGACATCATGAGTTTTAGAAGTCAAATCGTCATGGCTGATACTTAGTGGGGGGCAATTTACTCCAAACATTTTTTTAAGACCGTGAGGAGTCTGGCCTTCTCAGGCTTTTGAAGCCACTGGTCAGAATAGTAATAATGACACTGATGGATGGGAGGGGTTTTGTCAATTCTGTAGAGACCTAACAACACAGATCCACGGAGCATTTTGACACCATGTGCAACTGTGTCCAAAACTCAAATGACTGAAACAAACAACGCATTAGGCCACAAAACTAAGTGTGACTTATAGGCTGTAACATGATCCTAAAGCTGCTTTGTTCTGCATTAGTATTCAGGAGATATCTTATCTCTCTAAACTGTTATCATAGCATTTCAGCTATTTTAGACACACTGACCTTCTCTTAAGGACAGGAGATAAGGCTTTTTAATGTCCTTATTAAATCAAGCCATCTATACAGGCTCTCAGAGCTGGGTGGTGTGTTCCAGGAGCCCTTAACTCTCTCTCTCTCTCTTTCTCTCTTACTGACTAATGACAAGCATGAGGGTGATAATGACCCTCGGAACTTCATGTTATATCATCCTAACCATCACCATGCACCATTTGTATGACATCCACCAGCTTTTTATATGTGAAATACTAAGAATTCATACATGCATCTCTCTCTCTCCTCATATATATATATATATATATATATATATATATATATATATATATATATATATATATATATATATATATATATATATATATATATATATATAAATCACAGTATGCAGCAGACATATGGATGCACAACACATCAAACCTTGAAGCAGATGGGTTACAGCAACTGGGTGCCACTCCTGTCAGCTACAAAAAAAATTTTTTTTAAAGTTGCCTAATCTGGTAAGTCTCCTTTATCAATGTTTCATTCAGATGTTAGGGAGAGAATTTGGTGTAAACAACATGACATTATGGATCCATCCTGCCTTGTTTTAAAACTTCAGGCTGGTTATAATGGTGTGGGGAATATGTTCCTGGCACACTTTGGGTCCCTTAGTACCAACTGAGTATTGTTTAAGCATCACAGCCAGCCTGAGTATTGTTGCTGTATTTTTTCTGACCATATCCATTCCTTTATGACCACAGTGTACCCATTTTTAGATGGCTGCTTCCAGCCTGATGATGTGCAATGTCACAAATTTCAGATTATCTGAACAATGTTGAGTTCACTGATCTCAATTGGCCTCCACACTCACCAGATCTAGATAGATAAGATAAGATGTGATAGATAGATATCTATCTATCACACGCATACATACAAAGATACATACCTAACCCCCACCACACACACACACACACACACACACACACACACACACACACACACACACATGTCTGGTTTGCTATCCTCGTGGGGACATCCCATTGACATAATGCTTTCCCTAGCCCCTTACCCTAACCCTAACCATTAAAAATGAATGCCTAACCCTAACCCTTACCCTAAACCTAACCATAACCTAATTGTAACCCTGACAGTAAAACCGCATTTTGAGTGTGAAAATTGCTTTCAACCCCGAGGGGACCTGGATTTTGGTCCCCACGGTGCAGAAAGTCCCCACCAGGATAGTAAAAGTCAGATTTTGGTCCCCACCAGGATAGTACGAACCCGTACACACACACACACACACACACACACACACACGTCAGGCATTCTCCCAAAAGTAATGGAGCAGTGAGCTCTTGGGGAATAATAAATCCTGCTTAATGGGATGGTACAAAAAAATCTTCAGAGGCTGGCAAAGTCAATCTGCATGCTTGGCCAATGAGGCTTGTATGTACAGAAAGCATAAGAGACATTTAAGAGTGTGTGTGTGTGTGTGTGTGTGTGTGTGTGTGTGTGTGTGTGTGTGTGTGTGTGTGTGTGTGTGTGTGTGTGTAAAAGATTATGATTATTGTACTCAGTGAGAACATTTTTCAATAATGAATATTTAATTCATTTTCAGCTTTTATGTGGATGTGTGTGTGCACATGTGTGTGTGAGCGTGTGTGTGTGTGTGTGTGTGTGTGTGTGTGTGTGTGTGTTTGTGTGTGCTTGTCAACTTGTAGCCAAGAATGCTGTCAGCTGTGGTGTGTGCGCCACATTTCAATTGATGGACTCAATATCAGTCAGTTGAAGTCTCTGCACAGTGATTTACACTACACATAAGTCACACGAGTCAGTGTGAGGCATGCAGGGAAAGATCTGAGAGGCGTGCTGTCTGAAGCACGTCCTGAAACATCTCTTTCAGAGCCCGAGCAGTGGCATCCACATGGTTTAATCTTTTCTGTTTAACAGTCACCACTGGGTTTTAAAATTGCACACCACCAACTCGAATTACTAAAGTTAGCATGCAAAGTCCTTCTTAAGTTCTAAATAGCAAGTAATGGACTATTAGTGAAATAAAAAGTTTAACAATTTGTGCTCAATATTTCAACTGTCCAAGACTATAGTTATATATTAGGTTGTTATAGTTTTGCTTTTGAATGCAAGGCACTTCAAATTTTTCCTAACTGCACCCAAATAGTAAACAGAATGACAAGATATATATATATATCAAAGTTAAGCGCATCATGTGGACCTTTATTGTTAACAGCACAAATCAAATAGGAAGTAGCCCACATTACCTGTTTCACATATTTTCACAATGCCCCCAAGTGGCAGTGTGAAGCTACAACATGTATATGCAGGCCTACAAAGCTGTGTGTGGAACATATATGCATACAGACTACAAGCACGCTACCATGTTGGGACCTTAAGCACAGCTTTTGCATACTTGGCAGTACACAAAATGGCTCCACCATCCACAGGGAACCCGGAGTCATTCACAAAAACAAACCTCTGCGAGCACAGTAGGCCTCAACTGCATTGATGCAAGCACACACTTGCACAGCGGCACGAGGCTCTATAGATCGGTCCGTCTTCTGTTCCCTTGAGAAATACTGTTGCCTGGGCGCTTTGATCTATCAAAATGAATGAGGCAGTTGGCATCGACTGAAATAAGCAGCAAGGAACCCACTTCAGAATGATAGAGTTAGAATATTTATAGTTCTCCAAAAAATGCCTCTTTACATGCTTGTATAATGAGGAATTCAATCGATGTGGACGTCTTTTTAAAAACACGATTCACTTTTTTTGCTTGCTGTTGTTGACGTGCAGGCATCATCTCGAAGAAAAGTGACTTGTTGAAACACACACGCTCACAAACAAACGTTCAACTCTCTGTCTCTAAGATTAATGAAGGGAGAAGTTTTGGGAGCAAAGTAAGGTGACATTTGGAGTGATGTGTCAAGTGAGAGTGAATCTCTGTGTGTTATGCCGATGTTCAATGTAATTCAGTCCCTTGGTCTTTGACAGCAATGCATATCAATGTCCTGCTGCTGTGGGATTGGAAAGAAACCATCTGGCTTAGATGCTCTTCTGAGAATAATGTGTAAATACTGTTGACGTGTGCCAGAGGGAGTCCTCGTGAGAGTGTTTTTCAAGTCAAAATGAAGTTTAACGGCTTCTGGTCTGTTAGTCTTGGTCGGGCTACTCTTTCATTTTACATCTACAGTTGTTGGGGCAAAACAAGCTAACAAAGCTAAAAGCACAAATCCATTAATTCTGTTTGAGCCACATCATTGTGATTGCAATCCCAAATTCCTAAATCCAATAAAAACAAATCATTGATTTAAATCCATAAAAATGGTCAGTTTTAGTGGTCAATTAGCATTTGTAGCATCTGATCTGGTGCAGCATAGCATAAAAAAGCCATTCATCAGCCACATTTATCAATTAACCACGTGTATAGCACACACAGCAATAGCTGCTTTGCCATCTGAATACATGAGGGAGGAATATGTTACCTCATGGGCCATGGCTGACCAAACACATTAGATTTGGCTGTTAAGTGTGATAGATTTCTTTTTAGAATGCAAGGGAAGCTTTGCGGTTAACAAACCTGAACTACTTCTTGGACTTTCCAGATACTTATATCGGTGCCATTGATTCTTAGAATCTCTGCATAAGTGGGCGTACATTTTCCACCACGATAGGGGAAAGAAATCTCCAAGAAGGCTGAGGAAAGAAACATTAAAAGCTTCATATGCACATTTCTTCTCCCCGAGCACCGGGAACATATCATTATCTGACTGAATCACATGAAATCAATGATAGTGCTTCATTGCACCTAATATTTTACAAGCGATGGCAGTCACGGCTAAATATACCTTACGACATCTATCTTGATCATTCTTTTTATTTGAAAGCTGTTATTACTGTAGCAAACAGTGACCCGGTGTGACAGACTCATCAAGAGGGATTAAATCACAAGAGCTGAAAAATACACAGAAATGAAGGAGGGGGGGAAAAAAAGACCAGGTCATTTCTCTGTAACTTCACAAACGAAGAGTCTACTGCTAAACCCAAGAAACTCATAAGAGTCTCTAAAAAACTTTATATAGATTTTATTCAATAAACTGATAATATTCTACAAAGATTTGATTTCCCGTTTTATCTCATACTGTGTGCTTCTTTTTTTTACACTAACATGTAGTATATTTGCTGCAAACTACAACCAATAACAGCAGTAGCATACATCAGAAGACTAAAATGACTAAAGACATACTGTTCGGTCCCATGAGCAGAGCTCCATCTATCTGAATTGCCATTGCAAAAAAAATAAAAAATAAATCTGCTGCTGTCCCTGCTTTATTGAACCTAATATTTTTTGTCCATTTTTTTTATTTACATGGTGGAATTCCTATTGTGAACATTGTTGTTTCTCCAAGACAAACTCTACTGACAAAACAAAGTATACACAGTGGCACAGCGAGGACAAATAGATGCATTTCAATATGAAAAGAAGAGAAAGCAAAAGAACAGACAAAACAAGCACAACATTGGGGGGGAAAAACAGACAAAAGCAAACATTAACAGGTACAGGGCACTCTTTCAATGCCCTAAACTGTTAAATTAAAAAATAAACAACTGATTCATGACAAGTGATTAGGAGAACATTTTCAGGACCACGTTCCACAAACACAATGTGCAGGCATTAGAGCAATCACACTAACCAACAGCGGCAATTAATCATTCATCACTCTGGGAAAACAAAGCCTCCCCTCAAAATACTCCAAATCCACATATGACAGAAAGCAAGCATCACTCATCTGCTTTTTCTGTTTTATGTGTGGTCCACATCTACCAGTGTGTCCTTGAGATGAGTCTGAGACACCCCGGGACTCGAGGCAGGTCACAGGGCAGGTCTGGTCTCAGTGGGAATATTGCTTCAGGCCGAGAAAAAGGATGAAATGTTTTCTGGCTACAGCAGGTGGACAACAGCAGGCGAAAACAAAAAAACAAACCAAAAAAACCCCCAAAAGAAACCAGGCTAGATCTCTCTTCAGCCTTCATCACCACTCCCAGCACAATTTACTGACTTTCTCCCACCTTATCGCCTTCCCTTTTCTGGCAACAAACAGTGCAACTCTTTATTTCCACCACCTGACCCATATACAAAACTGTTTCCTGGTGGGTGCTGCTCCAGAAACAAAGTCCAAGCCTTTGATCCAGCTCCAGATCATTGGCTGAAAGGCTGTCACTTCAGCTTTAGACCGCACAGCATCCCACGGCAGCTCTTCATCTCCAAGCCTGGACGGCACACTTTTTCTTTTTTTATTTTAATCACATTCACAAATCCTTTGTCATATGATGAGCTCATTTTGCCTTCTCACCAGCTATGGAATTGGCTTTTATGTGAACACAAACACCTCAAGTCAAACATAATAGTGGTAAAATAAACAGCAAATAAAGCATGACATTGATTGTGTTGGAGCTGATTTGGTGTTAATGTGTGTATTTCAGCCCACTTGTGCCATAATACGAAGCCTGCATCCATTTGCATAAAGACTTTTACCTAACCGCCTCATCTGTCTGTGCTGAGCGAATGTAGAATTTACAGTGAAAGACAAAAAAAAAAAACATGCTGCACCATTTACACGAAGGAAAAAGAGGGCAGATTTAATTTAAAAATTGGCACACATTCCTTATTTCGACAGATGAAAGCTCATAAATGAAAAAACCTGGAATCATGCCTGGTATGGAAATCTAAAGTTATGAATAATGCCTCTGTCTCAATCATCAAGTCTGTTTTAACAAGGTGGATTAGCCAAGCACCTGCAGGCTCAAACGCACACACGGCTGCACTCCTAACCAACTAAGAGTGGGACAAGAGTCCCCGAGGGCCCTGAACCTCACACATCCTCCCTGTTGGACCCTCACCAGTCTGTAGGAGTGAGCAGCAGCAGCAGCAAACAGCTCAGGCTTGTCATTTATGCCCATGAATCCACCTCCGATAGGCCACTGCTGCTGCGCAGGCAGCTGATTTACACACAGTTGCTAATCAGCGAATGGCTCTCCTGCTAATGAAAACTCATAGATCTATACAATAACACTACTGATTTGATTTTATCTGCCATAACTCATTCCTAAATATGCAACAGTTAAATGCAACTGGGAGTGGAGAGTTGAAGTTAAGAATTAAAGGTCAGAAATGTTGATGCAGGAAATGGTGATATGTTGCCATGGCTATTGCTATATTTGCCCTGACCTAGGTATGAAAGGCCTTCTGTATCTACATTGCTCTGCTGGCATACATTTCACAAAGGAGAAAATAGACTCTTCCCTCCTGCCTGGCCTCAGTGACACTCCAGCATTTAGTTGATTGCAGGATGAATATGCCTAACTCCACCCTCCCATCCAGCTCTGGGTGCTGAGGAAACCCCAGTAAATAGAAGACCAATACAATGGCTTGTTTCAGCTTGGCACTGATTCATCATTGCACTGAACAAGCCACGGGCATCAGTCTAATCATGATTAAGACCATAACAGAGAGTTTGGTAGACGAGGGGGGGGTGGGGGGGGGATGCAACCATCCATCCATCCGCTATATTCATCAGGCAAATCACTTCCACTTCCAGCAAATGAAAATGAATTCATTGTAACTTACCTGTTCCATTGGCTGTGCTTGCTAAGAAGAGAGGATACAAAGCTGAGCAGCTTTGAGGTAGATGGGCATTGTGGCAAAACACACTGACAGCAAAGTCTTATGGACTAACTGGCTGTGAAGCCATTTAGAAATAAATGGGTCTAAATGGTTAACTGGAAAATTAAAAGAAAAGTGCCCTCACCACTGGAGCAGTCCAGTCCTCCCCATCCGGGCTCGCACTGGCATGTATCGGGAGACACGCAGCGACCGTGGACACACTCCTCTGTGCACAGAGCTAAAATAGACAAAGACATTTCCTCATCAGCGCAGTTTATAATTGCATTGGAACACACACACACACACACACACACACACACACACACACACACACACACGCACACACACAGAGTGTAAACCGTCATTAAAGCACCAATAAACAGCATAATGAAAAGCACCAAGATAACAGCTGAAAGAAAATGGCCCATAAAACTGAACACTCAATATCTCCTGAATACCATCAAAGGACTGAATCTTAGCTCTGGCGCTCATATTTAACATCCATCTCAGCTACTTGACAATAGGCTAAACGATTCGTTAGCAGCCAAAGTCCTTGGTCAACACTTGGTTTATCATGTAGTTTTACCTTCCACAATGAGTCGCTATCGGCAGGTCGAGACACGACGGAACAAGCTGTACATCCTCCCTAATTTGATCAGCCAGTGCTTTGTCATATAGTGATGTTTTAATGTAGCAGGTCCAGGCACTGCAGTGTTTACTAAGTATGCAGTTTTCTTGATCATTCATATTGAACAACACAGCGCCCAATTGATTGGGCTGGCATTAGTATTCTTGCAAGTGTGTTCACAAGAGTTGGATTTTTTTTTTTCTTTGAGCTGGAAAATAAAGTGACCCATGTGGATTTATTTTTTCCACAGTGTTTCAAAGTGAGAAGGAAAAGAATGACAAAAATAGGTACTTAGCATTAATAACTATATGGCAGCCAAGGTCATCTGGCCAACAGGGTTAAGACAGACAGGCTCTATCTGAGGAAGGAAACAGTCGAGCCAATACAACGAGAGAGAAACTCCGCCTGATGGGAATCAGCAGTCCTCTAACATGGCCTGTGGAGGGATAATACACAATCCAAGGGCGGCAGAGCAGACAGTCCATCCCCTTAACTGATCAGAGCTCATCCAACACTCCATCCAAGTTCTGCTTCCTTTGTTCCTTATTTTTTTGTGATGTGGTCAAAAGTGAAAAAGGGACAGGGGATAGCATCTAGCAGTTTTTTTTTTCTTAACAATATAAGTCCTGTGTTCAACACTATGGCACCCATCCTGCAAGCACAGAGGTCAGGAGGAGCTGGCTGCAGGCCTGAACAGTGCCGCTATAGATTATCACTCAGTCAGGCTTCGATTAAGCTCCACCACCAACTCAAAAGATGCAGCAGGAAAGGAGAAAAAGGAGTGAACGCCAGACAGCAACAAGCTGGCGCTAATCGCAGAAATGCTCCCACGGCAAAAATGGTAAACCAGAGATTGAAAGATAATTCAGGGCAGATTTTCTGAACATCACTCTGGCAGAGAACTGTCTAATTACAGTAAGCCAGCAAAAAGAAAAGGGGGAAGAGCTTCAACATTTGTGCTGACGAAGGTAGTGAGATCGACTACCTGTAATCAATGAGCCCACAGTATGCAGAGTATTCAAAGAGAAGAAGAGACGAATTCAATGTCACCACGATGAGTTGATTTCGTTTAGTTTCAATCAGCAAATTCTGATCAGCGAGAACAGGGAAATGCAAATGTGTCACATCCTTTAGAAAAAAAAGAAATATGGAAATGAAGTTTTGAATATGGGAGAAAGGATAAAGCGCACCCTTCTCCTGAGATCTGAACCGGTGTACTGAAGGGATGGCATAATAAAGTAGGAGGTAGGTCTTTCATTTTAATTGAAATTCATGAATCACTCTGCCTAACTCATGTCTAAGGAATCTGTTGGAAAATTGAGTCTTTCATCTAGATAAAAGGCTAATCTAACTCATTATGCAGAGGTGTTATCAGGACGGGGAACAATGGAGCTAATTGGTGATTGTCATGCAGTGTTAATAAATTTAATATTTTTACCCAGGAAAACCGCAATCTTTTAAAATGTTGGATATTATAAATCTTTACTGTCCCTTCCTGTTGTGGAAAGCTTTCCTGCAGTGACCAAAAGAAAAAAAAAAGGGTCTACCAGTGCCATTTTTTTGCCAGTGTTTATGATTCTTGTAGTCGTAGTGCTTTGTAGTGGAAAAAGCTTGAAACGAGATGATGCAGCTGATGGTTGAATCATTCTAAGACAGATGCCAGCAGAACCTATCAAACAACTTCCTGCATAACTTCTTCTCCGGGCCTCTGTCTAGCACAGAGAAGATTTATTTTAAAACTGTGTCTTTGAAGCATTAAAAAAATGCAACAAAGCCAAAAATGAAAAAGAAATCAAAGGCGCACGATCCCTTTCTGGAGCCAAATCTCATCATCTTACTGATGGTGAAAGCTCAAATGTGAAACTTATCAAAACCCGACTAATTCTGCAGCGAAGGTCTTTTTTAAAATGGACAGGCAAGAGTCACGCAGGAGTCATCTGGCCTAAATGTTTTGCGAAAAGAGAGACTCAGAGCCCCGCAGAGCCTGTCAGCCTCAGAAGATATTACGAGCTGTTGTCATTAGTGAGCTCATCTTGCTTCCTTTGCACAACTGTAATAATCATGCTTATTAGGTGGGAAATGAGTTCCTCACATCCTCTACATAGACTAGTTACATATTAAGCTAATGACTTACGACAGATCAAAGGTCACAGAAATAATAAACACCTCTCATTGGAAACTTCAAGCACTAATTAGAAAAAAGCAGATCAAAGTTCAGCGTATCACGGAGCGCCTTGACAAAATGTTAAAAAAATAAAATAAAATCACTTCTTACAGACAAAATGAAACACAACAACAAACAAAGAAAAGGCATCTTTTAAGAGTGTCGGAAGCATTAGCATTTTGTGTGTTTCTGTAATACTTGCTCCACATCCCCAAATTCATTAACTGCCTCTCACTGGAGCTAATGTGAGTGCTGATGTGGTGCCATGTGACAAAAAAAAGAAAGCAGGCAGGATTAAAAGGCAAACCCTCTTGAAGCTTTTCTGACTTTTAATGAAACAGACTTCATGGGGAAAAGCTACACTAAACTAACAATACACAAGGGAGAGATATTTTACATCCAGTAAACAATAAAATGTCTCGAAATAGATGACTTGAGTTAATTTTGGTTCGATTTCCTCTATAATGCCCCCTTTTGTCACTGCATGCAAAACAGCTTGGGGAGTACAAATCTCTTAATCCTAGTAGTGAGAGTGCTAGGATTAAAAGAGAGCAGTCTGCAAAGCCAGCAAAAAGCAAAAACTGCCCTCTTGGCCCCTATCAACTCAATCTCCTCTATTCACCTGACACAGGCCGCAATGGCCTGATACTGTATTATACAATAAAATAAAGCACGCTTATAGGTAAAGACGAGCCAAATTCAAGAGGCGGCGTCGCAGTTAGCAGATTCACCTTGTTAACACCCTGAAAAGACTATTAATGAACAAATGTCTCTGTTGTCAGTTAAATGGTTAATGAATACATTATTGATCAGTCTGCTCCTCACTTCTCCAGACCCCCATATAATCACACGGGCTCTCACTCTTTGTTGGCTGACTTCCTGGGGAGCTGTTACCCCGAGGCTAGGAAAGCTTAGACAAGGACAAGCTCAGCTATGGTCAAAGAGCACATGGTGGGGTTACTATATCAGAAGCCAGCTCATGTTGCAAAAGATGATGAAAACTATTATTGAAGACCAATTTTAATTAAATTCTTTTTTAAGGCAAATGAAATATTCAGTGAGGTCAGCGTAACAAATACTCGTGAACAACTTGCAAAAGTGTTCAGTTGAATGTGTGCGAGTGAAATTAGACATTGAAGCTATTGAATTGACAGTGAATGACTGTTTTAAGCGCACTGTTACAGCCTAATTTTCAAGGCCCTTGCTCTTTTAAGTTATTAAAGTCTGTTGTGGTTTTATGGTGGGTGCTATACATCCTTGGTCTGTAACCAGTATGCTCTTGGCTCGTTAATTTTTCTCATTGTTATACAACTTCAATTAAGCTACTCTAACAGAAAGAGCAAAGCAGGGAGCAGACCATGTTGTAAAACGGTGAGTGACCTTATTAAATCATGCTCAGTCATTTTAAACTGACTTAATCCACATATTGTACATGGTGGCACGCTAGCAAAGAAGGCAGGAGTGGACTGCTATTGAGGGATCAGACAGGAGACTTGGGCAGCAGCGGCCTGTACGGAAGTTGCGTCTTTACTTGCAAGCCACTCACACTAACAATCAATCCTAATATTTTATTTTCTTAAAACCTCCTGCAGATACAACCTGAAATGTCGTGAGCAAAGACATAGGAAAAAGGGACACTCACGAACACACAAGTCTCCGCTTTCAAAGTAACCAGGGCAACACTGCGAGCGGCGCCTATACATGGTCCTCACTCCCCGCCGATAAGCTGTCTTATAGCTGATCCTGAAAAAACAGACACACAGGGACAGCTACGTGAGGTAAAGAGTGATCCTTTCTGAAGGGCAGGAAACAAACAAACTCTAAACAGTAACTTAATGTTTTGTTGTTATTTGTCATTTTATCAAAGTACGCACAGAAAAATCATTCTTAAGTGGAATTTTACCCCCAAATAAAAATCCGCTTGTAGGAGGTCTCTGTTTACTCATTTAGTTGATGGAGCTATCAACCTTGATGAAGCAATTAAAACATAACGTCTTCAAAACAACACAATTACAGTCACTGGCATCCTCTGGGGGTACAGTAAAGGTCGTGCTACTTAAATAAAAACAAAAAACAAGTAAAATATAATAAGGAAACAAATTCTGAGACCTACAAACTCACCTGTGCTTTGTGCATTTAAACCAGTTGAGGATGTCTGTGCATCTAGTGTAATAGATCTGGTCGAATGGGTGAGCGTAGGATTCCTGGACAGTCACCGCATAGCTGAAAGACAAATGTTTAAGGACACCAGTTGCAGAAAAAAGGACTGTACCATACTTACTTGTACTCTGGCTTATTATTTCTACCCTTTTAAATTGTGGTAGAGATTTAAAATGTATTCTCCTCTAAATTTTAGATGCGGATGCTGTGCTCTTTACTTTTTACATTTATTTGACTCCTATAATTTTCAGTATGGTTTCTGTTTAAGATCTTAAATGTAAAGAAACACCTGATAAAGTCTTGAAATGCCGGTCCTGTAGTCTCCAATATTTTTGGCTTTCAGTCCCTGCCGCACGCACAAAAAAAAGCAGCCATTAGTCTGGGCTTCTTGTCATCTATTAAATGCCTGAGCGTTGTAATAAGCTTTACCTAGGAGACATTTACCCTTTGAATTTTTTACATGGTTTGACTTAAATAACAATTTTAGAAAAAAATGGTGAAAGGTGGCATTATTTTTAAAAAAAATATTACAGGGAAGTCAAACATTTTAAATATTTGAGCAGCCAAACTTTGTTTATTTTTCTTTTTGTGAATCATCACAAAAAATCATTTTTGAAATCACTTAACTATTAAACTGGGTCAGGTTTTACCAGCTATAACAATAAAATGCTAATTATTAAGAATCAGAAAGTCACTGATGCCGTTTTCAACACAGTGTCGTTTTCCTGCATAGTGAAGCTTTGACTTTAAAATAAAGGGTATGAAAACGCTAAAAAAAGTTGATATTTATGATATATGGTCTGCGGATATTGGAGGACCTAAAAGCCATAACCATACTGCCCACTTAGGGAATCCATTTCGATGCCAACAAGGTGGAACCACAAAGTACCCTCACCTTGGTCAGGCAATAATCCAGATAATATATCTTCACAGCTTTCTTTCCTCCCCTTTGCGCCACGGACAGAAATTATTCCTGCTTATTTCTCATAAGTGACACTGCCCAGCAAAGCTAATAATTATTCAGGCTCTGTGGCATTTGCGATTGATTGGGATGAGAGTACACTGATCAATCTGCCTGTGTATTTCATTTGAAGCAGCAGCACCTCCCATCTCTCCGAGCTTGGCAACTTGAGCCGCTGTGAGATCAATACTGCTGTATGGACTTTGACAATAGATCAGAACTTTGGTTAAGAGAAGATATACTGAAAAAGTTTCAGAAGTGACAACGTCACTCATACGAATCAGCATTTTCAGACGATTAAATACAAGGGAATGTGCTTACCTCTCCCAGTGGCTGCAGACATTGGGGTCATCTGGGTTGAGACTCAACGCACTGGTGGTGAGTGCAAGGAGCAAGGCCAGCAGAGGAACTGATGACCCCATCCTTCACTCTGAGAAGGAAACAGGGAGGAAATGTAGACAGTTGGGTGGTAGATGATAATTTCATTACATTTAAAGGAATAGTTTGACCTTTTAAAAACTGGCTTATTTTATTCCTGAGAGGTTTATCACATTAAGCTTCATTTGCTTGTTTGTATGTTAATGTGTTTTGTGTATAACAAGCTGCTTGAAGCTAATTGCCCCTAGTGGGATTAATAAACTTGTTTGTATTATATTGTGCCAGTTTGTTCGGTAAGGCTGATGTAATTGCAATTTCCAGGTTCAAATGCTTTTGATGACAAAAACAAGCGTAAACTCTCCAATTGATTCATCAATACTCTGAATACTCCAGTATTGTGATTGTCTAGCCGTTATCTCAGGTGGAATAATCAAGGGTACAATATAAGCATCAAAAATAACAGTATTTAGAGGTTGGGAATCAAAAGGTTAGCAATAGGCTGTGCAGTTGGTCTGTAGGTTTTTGGACAATGACACCAATTTTTTCATGAGTTACAGGTTTAATGTTGAGCTCGATCACAGCTGTTCAGACCTTTCTATTTTTTTAGTGTCCTCACTTTTTGTGACTCTTGTTTTATAATGGTAGACATTAGAGATGCATGAGTGGCGACACAAAGTTCCCCAAAGTAAACCATGGGGGATAACTGTGAAAAAGTTTTTATATCAAACAATCTAATCAGACACTTAAATCACCCTCACCCAGATTAACATGGACATAGCTAACAAAGGGAAAGAGCTAAGAGGCAGCTGCAAGTCAGCAGCCTCGGTATTAGCAAAATGATCAAAGAAGTTATGAGGAAAATGATGGAGATGGATGAAAAAAAAGAAAAAAGGGTTGGTGTCTGGTGAATTTAAACAAATTGGAAAATTATGTAAGTGCAATTTGTTTTGATATACAAACTTGTTGCACCTGCTTTTGTTTGAGGAGGTAAAAATATATCAGGTGAATGTTGGTGTACAACAACTCACGTTGACTTAATTATTTATACCTTTGTTCAGTAGCAGAGAATTGTTTATTGTTTTGAGAATTGTTTAAAGGAGAGAAGATTCTGTTTCTTTCTGTAGTTTTGGGAAAAATGTAAAGTTTAATAATTTATTTTATTATGAGAATAATATTTTACACTGAAGAAAAGTTGAATTTTTGTTTGTATATGCTCTCATTTGTCATTCTTAGAAAAAAATTGCAATTGGCAAAAAGTCAGTATAAGCATGTTAAAAAATAAATAAATCAGAAATTTCAATCAGCTGAAAAACATACAACTGGTAAATCTCTACTGCATATGGATGGTTACCATGGATATGGCTATTGACTAAATATACAATATATCTGGGATACTATTGTTTTGTGGGACTTCAAGTTTGACTTAAGTGGACTATTTAACTCTCAAATACACCATAGCACTTTGTCCTCTGAGGAACTTAAAAGGACACGAAACCTAAATTTTTAAATATCATTATTTTTTCAAACCCTTTAGTGGTAACTTTGTTCATAGAGTAAGACTCAACTGTGCTAAGCTAAGCTGACCAGCCGTTAGCTATAGTCCCATATAGTGGTGCATTTTCTTAGTTTATTTCCCATAAAAAACACACCAAACTATTTTATTTAAGTAGTTTTCACCTTGAAAACACCTCATATGCAATGTTCAATGGACACCTACTGTAGCAGCAACCTTTGGACCTTCTGTATAGACGTAAAGTGTTTGACTCGTGTTATCTAGGAGGCAGCTTGCATGCCATTCAGAAACAAAAACAGAAAAAAAAGTTTTTATTCCACACATAAGAAAATGGAATCCTGGTTATATAGCTTTGTTGGTAAACTGTGACAGTCAGAAAACTATTGCTCCATGTCCCGCATCCTTGATGACCTTCTAAGATGCATATGCTGGCCCACCAATCTACTACAACTGCCTAGACTACAACAGCCAGACGAATTAATGGAGCATAATATCCTAAACTGCAAAATAAATTTACATAATCAAGATCAACCATTACAATTGGTGCAAATAGAAGATCATAATAAAATATTTAAATGTGGCTCAAGCAGAATATTGGGCTAAGTTATCTATGGCTCTAATATCTACAGAAATGAAACCACCCAGTGACAGAGACAGACATGCTGTTTACCCAATCAGGATTTTTCATTAGGCAGAAGAAGAGCACATATCATCAACATATGTGACAATGACAGATTAGGTATAGTAGTCCAGGTATAACACGTGCATGACTGACACGGCAAATTTCAGTTTTGCACAGTAGTAATAAAATACACAAATATGAAGTACACAGAAATGCTACAGCGTGGCATTTTGAGCAAAAATAATGAATTGTAATAAATTCACCATGATGTGTCTTTGTACAATTCAACATGTAGTGATACATCCATGTGTGGGCTGTGTGTGCCCTGCATGTGGTTTGCCGTGTTATGGGGATGTGTTCAATATTTCAGAGTGACTGTATCCAATAACGCACAAATTCACATGTTCAGCTAATCTTCTGCATTGATAGATGCATGTAGTTCACTCACATGTGAAAGAAAATCAATCAGAGCTCCACTTCCTCTGAGCAGCAGTTCATCTGAACAGGCAGAGGTTAAAGCCATGTTCATTTCCTTAACAGGATGATTAATCAAGATACACATGTGTTATGGGCAACAGCTGCTCTCATATTCAAGCCCTGCTCTGAAACAGTCGGGTTATATGCTACTACAGGGACACTGCTTGATGAACCAGAAAGCTTTTATTGTTTCTTTGATTAGACCATCTTCCTCTGCCATTTAATCTGAATGACTGTGGACAAGCTCAATATTTTTATTTTTTTATTTTTTATTGTTCTCAATCACTAGTCTGAAAGGGGGTTAAGAGGTAATAAAATTGGGATTATCCTAAATATGTGGCAAGATTAAACAAATCAATGACTATTAGTAAGCTTTAGAGTGAGGTCTGCAAGCAAATTAAGTGCCACACTGCCCTTAAATGAGGAGACAGTGACAGATCTAATAGCCAGAGGCGTGTGGCCTAAAGCTCACCTAATCTTGCAGCCTGTGGTCTCTGGGTGTTTTCGGTGGCTGCTGAGGGGGCTCTGGAAGCAGAAAAAACACAGAAGTGCCAGTGCGCTCACATACACTTGCTGGGTGAGGTGATGACAGGTCGCAGATCTGTGGGAGAGAAGAAAAATAATGAGCTTATGATGGCACACAGAAGACACATGCTTGCTTGCTCGCTCTCACATGGACGCACGCACACAAACTCATAAATTTCTTATGGGATCAAGATTCTCAACAGGCATCTAGTTCAACAAAAGCTGCTCTTGAAAGGCCAGTTTAAACTGCGCAGCCTCCACATTCGAGCACACGGTTCTCATTTCCACCTACCTGGTATCCACATCCACACTAACTTACCCACAGGAATAAAAGCCTGCATTAACTCAAGAGGGGCTAATACAATGAACTCTCTTCACGTTTCAAACTCTGTGAGTGGTTTGTCCACAATGTGACAAGATCACATTAACTGTGATCATTAACAAAGCCTACACAAGGTTTATTGCAATAATTTGGAGAACATTCATGTGTTTATCATTTTTCTCATTACATGGCTTTCACTGGAAGGTCAGAGTGTAGGTTTGAGATTTTTCCGTCCTTCATTTGCTATGAATTCTAAATTAAGATGCAAACACAGCCACAACAAAATAAAGGCTTAATAAATACTTTAACATCATTTCTTATTCATGTAAATAGTTTCCAAGGCCCGGCGATGAGAGGGAAGACTGAAGAATTACTGTAGGTCCACTTATTACGTCTGCTGAACATTAAGTCAGACTATGCTAGTCTGAAGCAATTTTAAATTTGCAGCACAATTATACAGCCGGTCAACAAATACAAAACAATGCACTCCCACTGTTATTACAACAAGCATCAAGAGAATGCTTGATTTGATTGGGTTAAAATTATCACTGTAATTATTAGGTTTGTGGGGAAAAGTAATCAATACAGCATAGTATTGCAATATTTTGTCTATGGATATTATGTTGATACAGAGACACCAAATATTGATATTTTATTAAATAAATTAAAATACTGTGGGAATATTAAGAACAAGCGGGCTTGAGTAAGCTTAGCTGGGCGCACTTAGCTTGACAAAGCTATGCCTATATTCAGAGCAAGCTAATGGGTCAGTCACACAAGTAAAAAATAGGATGGAAATCTCCTTGCATCTACAATAAAAGAAACAAAAAAGAAAACTCGGTGGCTACTTTGTGATTGTTTTGAATTTTTTCACCAAACTGTTGATGGTGTTGCACACTATTGACCACAAGGTCGGCTAAGAGGAGGCAAACTTTCTCCAAACAGTCACAGTCTCACTTGGGATGACTGCAGTCACTCTCAGAGACGTTGTTGAAGGTTTGCAAATAATCACTAATCTCTAATTTATAAATGCTGACAGATAGCCAACATGTTGCCATCAGTTTGAATGAGTCTTTGTCAATGAGCCAACTTGAGGGGACTCGGCTCAACTGGCTGCCAGCTGGTTGTAGTCCGGTTATATTTCTGCAGAACAGGAAGGCTGCTGTGCACAAATGTAACAGTTAAATGTACATTTCTGTTAATTGTGAGTTTCCATCTATGTAAACAACAGATGTGTGATTTTTGATGATTTATCACAATTACATGCTGTATTATCAAAAACAGATTGGATGTAATAGAACTTGATCTCATTTGGTTGCTGTCAGACTGATATCAGACTGACTGTCTCTTATGGCAACATTTAAAATAACAGTCTCATTTTGCAGCAAAAAAAATAAATAACTGAAGTGAGATCGGTTTTTTTTAACCATCAAAGGCAGAACAAAATGCAGTGGCCAATTTTGATTGGAAATCAAACCCTACGTGGAGATTTAATTCCAAATCCTAGCAAATCCTGTTAGATCTGGACAAAATCTACCTCCAGTGAGATATATGTGTGCAGCGCAGCATGCGTCAGTAACAGCTTAGTGACATTAAAAATGTGAATGTCAAGGACAAAGACCTAGTTAACATTTTGCAATGCCTGATCACATGTTTGCTATTTCCCTTAACATGGATTTTAACATTAGAATGCATTGTTGGGGGCAAGCAACACACCCTTTAATTAATGTTGAAATAACTTCTCTTCATTGCTGATTCTCCGTACAGAGCACTGCATAAAAGACAAGCTGGATGAATATGACGGTTATCACTCGGGGCTCTCCTGTATGACTTCGCACTGTATCTGCTCAAATCCCTGAAAATAGATTCCCTCTTTTTTGACGAGAAAAGTGTTTACACCAACAAAATGCTCTCCAGAGACCTCACTCAACCTAAATGTATTTCTCTCGTGCTCGTCACCACTTTGATTACTGTGACAATGAAACCTTCCCACCGCTGTGCTGCTCCCAGTGACAAACAGCTGAAATAGCAACATCATTTAGGTACCGAGGTTAGACGAGTGCAAAGAACAAGAGGCAGAGTATAGCGAAGGTGTGTGTACGTGATTATATGGACTTCTGAATCTTGACAGGAACACCCGCAGTTTACATCGGACACCTGCCTGCAGAAACATTAAGGCCGATGAGACGGAGCCACCTTTGTCCCTTGCACTGCCTATCAGCGGGGACGTCTGCGTGATTAAAGCCATGTGTCTTCAGTGTGTGACTTATTAAAGTGCAGTGCAATTAACCACCCTGTCCCCTGGCTGACCAACTCCTGCACTCTTCCATGAATGATGCTCAGCAGGCATGACTGACTAGCACAAGTTAGCTCACCTCCACTCTGTGGACCCCCTGCCGCTTTCAGGACCCTCTTAGTGCTAAATTTATCACAATGCTCTGTTTCCGCTAGCTCGTGTGAATTTACATAATCAAAAGCAGTCAACAAAAACAATGGCATCGCAGCCTTATCTGAGGCAGCGTTAGAGAACGCCGATCAGTCACGAGCTTCAGCCTGTAACATGTCTTTGCACAATCAGCCTATTATCACAACTTCAAGCGGAGAGCTCGTATACAACTTTTATGAGAATTCTTCCAGCCACTCAATCTGTTTTGTAATAACTACTGAAGGATTCCCGCAGCAGCCTAATCTGAAGTGATCTAAAGGTTACAGCAGTAACCACGCAGCACAGAGTGCCAATGAGATAAGCCCCACTGCTGGCCACCTCTATCTCTTGCTGGGGGCTGTGAGTCATTAGGAGTCAGGCCTCATTACAGAGGCCACAGTGTGGCACACTGTACGCTCTGGTTCCCCTGGTTTCAGCCAAATACCTGAGTGTCTGATGTGTTAAGAGGCCAGAAAGAGATGGTTTCTCTGCAGGTACAACAAAACTACAAAAACTAGGTTCTAAAATCTGCTTATAGGTTAAAAAAATGTATAGTTCAAAGTTTTATGATAGTGTTCTAATGAGAACCAATAGTAAATATAATCTGAGGGTACTGGTGCTTTATTTTTGAGCATTTGCTACTTTTTACTCAATTATATTCAAAGTTAAATTATTATAAATACTTTTGGTAGCACTTTATAATAATGTCACACTTTTAAGCATTATTAAGGTATTAATAAGCGCTTAATTCATCATTTGTATAGCATTACTCCTCCTTAGTGTGCTATTTATAAATACAGATATATTATTAAGACTATGATTGGCATCGGAGTGTGACATTATTAATATATAAAGTGCTACAGGTAGTAGTTACTTTGCTGACTAAAATTTGTGACATCTTTATGTTTTCTACATATTTTTTGTCTGTGACCTAAATTGCTATAGATTTAACAGTTTTTTATTTCAAACTTGCCTCCACCTCAAATCATGAGACTAAAATACTGTTTCCCGTATCATATACCTATTAATAATATCAAATAATATTAGTATAATAACAGTTCGCTCCCAACAGGACCAACATAATGAGTGCTTATGTTTAAGAATAGTTTCCTAATGACAGGAGTGACTTGATTACATGTTTGAATGCTGGTTATTTTTACATTTTTGTATTTTTACTTACGTTTTGTTTTGTTTTTTTGCTTCACATTACTTGTTCTGTTCCTCTCTATACACAAATCACTTTAAAGAGACTAAGTGCATGCACTAGCATGGCAAGAGTACTGAAGTCATAAAGCCCGAGAGAGTGTTTGTCGCTGCATTTATGGGAATCTCAGTAATGCTGACAGGATGAAGTGGAGCCAAGGCAGCAATGCCTTATACCTGATCTCTCTCTCTAGGGTACTTCTCTATTTATTACACTTCAGTGATTAGGAATGCCAGCTTGACATGATCCAGCCAAGGATTAATTTCACAATCTCTCAATCTCAGGCTGGATACTCGCCATAATACTGCTTAGTTATGGTTATGGACATTAGCAGTTCAACTCATTTGTGAGGACAGAGGGCATACTGTGTTCAGATTATTTTATACAGGCCAGAAAAGAAAAGTTCCCCCTGCTTTAGCTATAGGCATTTGAATAAGATTTTTCAATCAGAGAGTGAAGATGGACAGGAAGACAGACGCGCAATATTCCCATTATTAATATGCATTAATATGTATGTAGTTTCCCACAAAAAAGTGCTGCTTCTTGCTGCCACAGCACCTCACTGTACATTGTGCCTCAGGTGAAGTAGTGTATTTAAAAAACAGAAAATAGACAAAAGCAGCCATTTTATTTTCAGCTCACTTTATCTTAAAAATTGGCACAATCAGTCTTATTGAGATTAGCCTGATTCGCTTCCTCAAATGAGTTTTTTGTTTCTCACTTTATTTCAGACTTTTTTTTATTATTTCAAATCCCCACGTAGATAAGGAAAATAACAAATTATCTGTCCAAACATTATTTCAGCATAAGTTTAAAGGGGTACTGCAGTATATTTGTGCTTCCACAAAGCACAACAAGTTGGGAGAAAGAGCGATAAGTGAGGATAACTATACATACACTCCTTAGTATGGATCAAAAGCCCTTCCCTTTACTGCTGGCATTTACTACTACCCCTCCCACATCTTGCAGACTTGACATCCTGGGTTTGCAGTGCAGTCCTTCTCTTAAATATGTGACTTTCAACCCCAATGTGATGTTGCTTGTGTTATTGTTTTAGTTTAATAAAAAACTATTAAAAATTGTTATGTGCAAAGTAGCTTCTCCAGTTTAATGATTTTCAGTAATTACATTAATTGCTATTAATTATTTAATTGGACTGTTAAACTTTCATTTTCAACTTTTTAGTGTTTGTTATGGTTGAAACTTGTTTTTGTTCCAGATTTTTGATCAGAAAAGTCCAATCAAGTGATTTGAATTCAGAATTTTAATGCAGTTATTCAAGCTGAGAAATTCAAATGTATGCCAGCAAATATTTTAGCCTATAGAAAACACACAATCTGAAGAGCTCATCTTGAGGTGAGTATCTGACACGCTAAATGACTGTAATGAAAGAACCATTAGCTGCAGGAGGACAGTTTAAATATATCAATATATGCATTTATTCTGGTATTGAATAGATAATGAGAGCTTAGTTACGTTGCCTTACGTCAAGCCTTCATGCCAAGGGGCTCTACAAACTATTAATAAGCTCAAAACAATTATCTGGCAGTGTTGCCGAAGCCATGGGAATTACTGGGAAAGAGAGAGGAAAAATTACAACAGCCTCTGCTTTTAAAGTCTCATGTAGCAACGACAACATCCACGAATGTGATTTCACTTTGGCTGGTGAAGCACCTGGGAAAATGCTGTGCGTCGTTTAACAGAAGCTTAATTCTGCCCACATGGTTTATTCATGTGGCGACTGCTGATATCATGGTTCTCATAAATCACGCAGTGCGGAATGCTGGACGTCCATGCGCTCAGGCAGGGCTCACTAATCTCAACACCATCTTTCATCTGAATAACCTTGCCTTACCGCAGGGCATGCCAACACCAGACTCAGCCCGTTGGAGGGAGCCTGTCCTCATACTTTTATTTCTTTCACTCTGGGCACAAAGACTTTTCGCAGCCTGTCGGAGCAGACAAACACTGTCCTGTGTACTCCCATCCCACTTTCAACCACGGGCAATAATGAGAAATTGCTTTATAGACATCAGAGAAACTAATCTAGTCTAACGTTGGCTTTATGAATCTAAAATCAGACTCACAAGGGAGGAGAGCAGCACAGTCACTCCAGCCATCTGTTCAGAAGTGGTTCAAAGAAAGAGCAGAAAATGTGAAACTAATGCGAGTAAACATAATCATCAAATCTCACTAATAAATCAAGAAACCCCTGTCTGTCTGTTGTTCACATATTTCACCAAATGATCTACATCATACTTAGCAGGTGTACTGCTGGGAGCAGGAGTAGGAGCACTGCAAGAGTTTGAGGTCATGTAGATGAGCAGTGGTCTGACCTTAGGGTTTAGCCACCTCTGACGTGACACATGATGTCACAGGTGACACAAGTTTAAACTATTCACAAACATGCTCCTGAAAGTAGACCCCACTTCCATAGAGGATGAATGCAGGGAGGGTCTCGCTGGCTCCAGCAGGTTTAAATTTGCCCATAATTCTATGTGACAAATGATGCGTTCAGTGGGAATAGGCCATTATGGTTGATATGTGACTTCACAGATTATGCCACACTCCTCTGTGGCCTCATAACAATGTCACAGTTCAGATAACATGGTTAGTTGGAATAAACTTCCAATGAGTGTGATATCTAACTTTGCTGATGCAAAGATACCTGAAGGCTGTAGAAGGCTGACACTGCACAACCCAGTGCGCAGGTTTTTGCCCAAAACCTTCTTAGCTATGAGACAGTGCTAACCACTGCACCACTGAGCAAAGCACTAGTGACTATCAGATCGAGGAATCTCTATTCATCGATTTACTTCAGATTTGCTGGCTGTATTGCTAGAAACCAAAGCAAGTACGTTGCTTTGGTTTCTAGTTTAGGGACCGTTTTTTGATAAGTGCTTTGATTTTGGCTATGTGCTCCTGTTCTCCGGATTTTTAGGCAGACGTAGCACTTAAAGGATCGTGAATAAGAAATCTATGGGAGACAGTGGCTTTCCACTGCTCCCTACAAAGAGCCAATCACCTGATTTATAATGAAAACACACATAGATGAGGTTGAGGATAGTTTTAGCTGTGTGGTGGCAGGTGTGTCTATTCATTATAGTAAAGATATGGGTAAATGAACTTTTTTTTTTTCTAGGCTTAATGCTTTGCTCTGCTTGGATGATCATGTTGGCACTCTATGTTGGGCTGTAAATGAGGCAGTAATGCCGTGAAACTCTGCATGCATAGTAATAATAGAACCTGCTGAAAAAAAAATTTGACTGGTGATTGTATATGAGGTTTTTTTTATATCTCATTGACCCATCTATTGCAGTTATGGGTCTAGCCTCACTAAATTGGGAGACTTGGGTGGCTTAGTCTTGTAAAAGATTGCTTGAAGGCATTACGAGGATAGCTGCTGAGTGGCAGGGACAGCTTCTAGAAGGTTAGAGTCATCACGTCGCCTCTGATACTAAGCATAATTGTCACATGCAAATGTATGGCATGATGTGACAATGTGATTGCGTCGTAGGGTCTTTTGCTTGATTTGTGACCGCACAGATGATGTGACATTCTTCATAATGATGTCCTCAATTCGGATAACACAGTTTCTAAATAAATCTCCACTGATTATGACATCTGCCTCTGCTGACGCTAAAATGTCTCTGACAGCAGGCACTGCACTAATATAGATAATGGAGTACAGCATATAGCAATTACAACATCGTTTTTCTTGTGCTTATTCTAATGTCAAACTTTTTTTTTTTTTTTTTGGTAATTAATCATGTTTGGGTTCCTCACATAACAGGCATGGCACATACAGTCATAAACATGTCACCAATTACCAGCTTTAGGCAAGAAAACTAATTAGTGAAACAACATCACTTAATGAAGCAAAATAACAATGTGCCTGATGTCACATAGCTCTGCCTGCTGCTCAGAATAGTTGCTGTGTTTCGCCCTATGCTTTTAATAACAAACCCTAGGCATCATACTGACAGCCAAATGTTTTGCAGTGCCCTCTGCAACATGTCTGTTCTCTCTTCACAGCCTGGGTATGGCCTCCTGCTGCCACCAGGAGGAAGCACCAGTCATTCCTATATGCACCAGTAAAGCTTTCCTACACCACACAGACAATTAGCCAGCCTGTGACTGATTGCACGTAATGAGATCTATTGGAGAACAGTTGGACATCTTTGGGCAAATTAATGTGTGAATATTAGCCTGTTGAACCGTCTGCTCTCTCACCAGGATCATTCTCCAGCGGAGAACAAAACTGAACCACTGTAATATTCAGCTGCTCTCTGCCTGGCGGCCCAGCCAAGCCAAGTGTTCATTAATGTATTTTAGTCGTACAGCTACAGTGCTGTGGAAAAATTAAGCAAAGGTATAGTGTGGACAGAAACACAAATAAAAGGAGGTGGATAGAAGGAGGCAGAAAAGTCAAGTAAAGTCTAGCTGAGCAGCTCACCATGAAATGCTGAAACAACAGTGCGGCTGCCAGGGCAATTTTACACCCCAATAGTTTCACACCTCAGCCACCAACCCCTTCCAACTCTGAACCTTGTGTCTTCTTTGTGTCTTCATTTATTTTGTGTCAGTGTCCAAGATGTGAGAAGCCAAGCAGTGAGAAACTCGTCCCAAATGTCGCAGGGTAAGTGGTGTGTGAAGCAGACGCGGGGAGCAAGGAAGAGAAAAGCCACTGCGCGTGGATGCACTTTGCTTTCTGTGCAGACAATCCTCTGAGATATCAGAGGACTTCACATTACACTTGGGAAAACGTATCATTTTATACTGATGCATGCAATGCAGTAGAGGAATTACTCAAACCCTTTACTTACAAGCAAGCAAAAGTTCAAAATACAAATGACTACTTCAATGAAGTAATGTACTGTCAAAAACTTTACTCAGAGTTCAAGTGAATTAAAAAGAAGCAGCTCTGCAGTGACTTTATCTTATGGTATGAACAAATTATTAATACTGAATTATCAAACATCACTTTACCACTGCAACACCTCATAGTCCAGTTAATTACTTCTCAACTTAGTGGCTGTAACAGCTACAAAGGATAAAAAAAAACTGAGATGAGTGGCAGGATATGTTCAAAATTGTTATCGAACAATCATTCATCAAAGCACTCTTGATGACTTTAGAAGGATGGCATCTGGACAAAAAATGACCTTCCTCTTTTTGCAACAATATTTTTAAAACTGTGTAGTTGTGCTCTTTTCTCTGTGCGTTTTATTGGGCTACTTTTTGTTTGAGTGGGTAAATCGGTTGCTTTTTTCTGTTTCGTAACTGAAATAATCCTGTAATTTACTTACGCTTTACCAATACCTGACATTTTGAGTAAAAGCATCTTAAAAAATAAGTAATAATGCATAAATGTGTTTTATTTCTTTTTTTTTTTGCAATTCTATTATCTTTGATTTGCTGTGAAATGTGAAACAGCTATGAACAGCCACTGAAATGAAGTGATGAATTTCGAGGGGGAATGTCCCTTAAGTGGACGTGCTAATAATTTAGGCATTTGAAATTTTGATAATCGAGCACTAGTTTCTAAGTGGTAGCTCATCAAAAAAGTGGCAGAATTATTAAAGTTGCTGTCAGAATAATGTAAAAGTACCTGAAAACTGACTTACATGCGTGTACTTGAGTGACTTATCACCACTGATGTGATATAATCTGATGGTTTAAAAATTACCAGCTTACTTAGAAGCATTAGTTAGCCTACTCTAACTAATGCTTCTTTTCCAAAAAATAAAAAATCAGAATAAAACATCAACTCTTTCTGTTAAAAGCTACACCTCCTACTTCCCTCTCAGTGGTGTGCTCTCTCTGATAGTGCAGCACGTTGACCTTCTGGATCACTAGTCAATGACTGAATGAAGAATGACTTACCATCATGATTATTAAATCTGAAAATGCGCTACCGGTGCACAAAAGATCCAAACCAGGTGATCTCCATTTGGTGAAATGAGAGCTCCATCAACTCGATTTGCACGATGTACGCCCAATTTTTGCCGTCATGACCTTTTAAATGTCCTTGAAACCACTTGAGCAAAATGTGCCTACTTAGACTGAATACATTAAAAAAAATGAACAAAAGAGAGGCGTTTGTGTCGCTGTATTCAGCCTGCATAATGAACACATGAGGAAGCCTGTTTTCATCATATGACAGAGTTAAATAAAGCCAAAATGCAACAAATCCATAAAATCCAATGCATACACAAAGCCAATGAAAGTCATTAGAAATGTGTTTGAATAATAACTGGGAAAGAGAATATAACCGCTAGGCTGAGAAAACAATGCACTAAAATGTATTCAGTATAAATCATCTGATTCATGAGATGTTCGCACTGTTAAAGCTCATCCTGCGGTGTAGAACTCGACAATATAATTGTGTCGTATATTACAGCTGTGGTCAACCAACATGAGCTTTTCTGCCTGCAATGCAGATGTGTCCGCATTCATAGGCCAACCAATTAATCGGTCTGTCACTAAAGTCTGTAAATATCATAGTGCAGTGAAATGTAGAAATAGTGCACAGGTTGCAAAACAACATAGCAACATATACTTACTGTTTTATGAACTGCAAACCTGTTCATTTTTAATTTATGACATCTGTCAAGTAAAATAGCCTGTCTCCATGACCTGAGTGAAATAAAAACAACATAAGGTTGTTAAATTGCAGTTTTCCGTGCCATCTCAACACACACCGCTTTGTGTTGTATATAAAAATGCTCCTAAAATCTATAAAAACCTAATAAAAAATGATCATTGTTGTAAATGAAAGCTACATCTCCCTTACGTGCTTCTTTCAGCCTCTATTCCATTATGCTCTCCATTATAACATGGTTGCGGTGGGCAGGGATGCCTGATGCTGGTGCTAGGGGTGCCAAGTGTTTGTGCACTGACCTTCTGCTCCCTGGACAGGTTTGAGTGCAAAAGCATCACCAGTAAGGGGCCAAAGGAGATGGGACACTCAGCTGGCTGGTGCATTATTCATAAGTCACCCCTGTTGAGTGGGCTGTTATTCAGCATCCAAATCCCAGATGTGGTTCAATCTGTGCTCCATTCAGTGTCCTGACTGCTGGCCATTGATCACAGGCAAGGTACGCGGTGCTGAATAAGCGCTGGGGCTTTATGTTACAGGGCTCAAAGCGTCTCACTGATAACACAAAGATCCATCACTAGACATTGGAAAGGCTCCAAAGTATTCTCATTGGAACTGATCAGACAAGCCGAGAGGAGATGCAGCTAAAACATTTGCTACAACGGTGCACAGCATGTGGCAGTGACGTGACAGCAATATGTTGTATGTCAGGTGTCGTACATTTACATATTTTTTTTGTTTTTAAATAAAAAATAAGCTTATATTTACTTATTCAGAAATATACACTCTGACACACATCCCTGTCAACAGACAGAGAAAAAAAAATAGTGTGACGAGGTCCCTGTGTGAAAGGTGCCAGAGGCAAAATATCGCCCTCTAATAGGCATCATACTACTAATGGACAGTTGAGCACAGTGAATCATTTGTCTGCTTTAATCATCAATCACATAAGGGCAGCTAAATGTGGCACGACCACAACTCTGTCTGCATTTGTCAGGATGATGATCATAAGCCATTGATCATGTTGCTGAATTACTGCACAATATAAAACGTGAATAATAATTTCCATTTCACTTTGCCTACTGAGACACAACACTACAATTCTTTGATGTGAGTGATAAATTGTGGTTGTTTGTCAAATTTGTGACTCAGACCCGATTTGTTTGGTTGAGAAAACAATGCAAAAATCACAACATTAAATATGCTGGGGAACATTTAAGTTTTTAAAGCCCTTTTTAAGATGAATGGCTGTTGTTAGGATTTTCTGTTTAGCAGGCGTTACAAACTGCCTTAGTCTTTGACCACAGTTATGAATCATCTTCTCCTTAAGATTTCTGGGGACTTCTGTGAAATCTATCACATCTATTTTAACTCATTTTAAAACATTCTTAGTGCCTATCGGTACCTTTTTGATGCTGTCAAATTAAATATTAAATTTCATCATGTTTCTGACAAGCCAATATTTCACTTTTCTACTTCTGCTCAACAGCCTGAGCTCTCAGAAGGAAAGATTAGCTTAGTGAATATCTGTGGCTTTTTTACAGTCTACATAAGCGATTAAATCATTTTTAACTCCAAAGTAATTAGTAAGCAGTAAGTAAACTATGTGTGAAAAGCATATGCCTGAGATGGAGAGTGGATTTCTGCTGTCTAAGGCATAATAATGAATAATAGCCTTATCAGCAAAGCACAACACATCCCAACATGCTGAGATATTATCACTGTTCATTTCCTCAGCTCATGTATCCTGTATCTCTGGTAGAAAATATGTCATGTGGTCTCTTGCACTGTAACTGACAGCCTAGTCATGTCAAAAAACTTGGGCGTTCTACCAGGGGTCTCTACACAATACGGGGAAGGGAAAAGCGGCAGATCCAAGCAGATGCATCAGCAGTATTTGCAAAAAGTCACCAAATACCCGCAAGGGACATGCTTGTCATTAAAACCAACAAGAAAAGAACTGATGAGTGCATTAATCAGAGCTTGGCCAACTATCTGTGGTGAGCTGTAGTCCACGGCGTTCCTCCCCAAGACTGCACCTGAGGGAGGGGGGATTAACACAGCTCCGCACGAGCTTGTGTATCTGAAATCTGCCTGAGCTCATCGTTTCCTTGTTCCTTGCTAAGAGGCTGTGGCTGGATATCAAGCAGAGCCAATCTATTCCCCTGCAGAATGCTGGCTGACCGGCATCAATGCCGTGCATTGTCGAATTATTAATTAAATGTATGCAAGGATAATCAGATACAGACATGGCCAGACCCTTGGGAAACCTAATGTGGAATTGTAGCTCAATCTAAATTGCAGATGTCTTCTTATTTTTTAATGCCAGCTAGCGACGCCGTTTTATTGGCCTTTAAAATTTTGCATCACTTTGCACTTATGTAACTTTTTTGTGATGCACAACATGCACAACTGTGACTTTTCCTTATAATCCCCACTTACAAGAAAAGCCAAATGCTCATGAACAAAAAAAAAGAAAAAAGAAAATCACCTGTAACAAACGTGTCTATTTTTACTGGTAACGCTACAATATTGGCTACTGCAAATTTATGTCTACAGACGAGGTAGGTTGTGGGTGTATGCTGAGGGATAAACCGTTTTCACTCCCTCTACTCAGCGCAAAATGTAAATGCCACAGCTTTCAAAAGTAAAGCAAAGTCTAGGTCCTGCCTCCATATATTTCATTAACTTTTGTTAATGCAGTTGCTATGGCTCCAGGGTATTTGCTCAATGCTCAATGCACTTTTGCTGAAATAATAAGATCTATCAGTCATTGCAAAGCAAAAACAGCTTAATTTGCAGAATAAAGGTCATACTAGCTGTTACTTCTGAGGGACTGACAGAAAACAGTGTTCATTACAGCAAATTCGAAAAGAAACTAAGCCCTGAAACATAGCACTATGCTGAGGTGTCCACATGTAGTTTTCAAAATCAGTGTCAGATTTACAAGACTGAGACGACTTTTTAGGATTTGCCCTTTTGAACCAGACCCAACCCCCAAACAGTACACAGCAGTTGTAGTTCTGCAAATCCCAATACACTAATGGAGAGATTTCACACTGCCAACAGTCTATGGCTACGCCTGCGGGGAAAACTATTTCTAAACATATGCACGAAGCAGTGTTTTCAAATCCCTTAATTCACATGTGTTTAAGAGATTATATTGAGCCTGTGTGAGTTTCAACCCCCAGCTGGTCAAATCTTAAATGTAGTTACTGAAAAAAATTGCTAGGTCATCTATAGAAACGGAAATGTAAACTATACATGTATACTTAATCCCTACAGTTTTTTTCGGTTTAATGAATACTGTGAGTTGCTACATAAAAATCACATTACCACCACGGAATGAATTTTTTCTTTTTCCTTGAGATGAGAGAAATTGGTCAGCCTTCCACAGCTATCTGCTTTCATTAATCAGCCCTAATTAAACATATTGATTGAGCCAAACATCGGGATTTCCAGTTGAAAGGGTTTACTAGACTGTAAAATGCCTGCAAAAAAAGACCTCCACCGAATGCACGAGGCACTTAGGTGCCCCGGACACAGTGATCCTTTAAGTGAGCCCCCAAAATAAGACAAATATGCATCTGTTCAGTAAACAACATCAGAATTTACGGTGTCTGAGCGGCAAATGTCGTCCTTGGCTCCACTGAGAGCTGAAGCCACTGAAGCTGAACCGAGTATTACTTTGGTTTCTGGCTCCATGACCCCTCATTAGAGGAAAGTGTTGCTTAAAATCACAGCTTTAACCAGCCCTAACTCTGGATATCAATGTTTTAATATATATGTATGTATATATATATATATATATATATATATATATATATATATATATATATATATATATATATATATATATATACCCCTTTTCTCCCATTTTTCCAAGCACTTGCTATGCCCTGACAGATTGAGTGAACTACTAAAAGACAATGACTGTTTTTCTTTTACTAATTATCTACAAAAGACTAAAAAATATTACAGTTAGGTATTGTTATTCACAGTAATATTAGCAAGAAAAATGTAAATGTGATTGTTAGATGAAATGATTCCCTAACCTGTCAGACAAAGTGAAGGATTCTTTAACTAAATAAACACTTAAAAAGCTATTATCCATTCAGTGTTTACATGATTTATTGACACAAAGCCAAACACAAGGTCATTTTTTATATTTGTGAAAGGTCTGACATTTGAAGATACTCCATTTTCACGGGACAATAGGCAGGTATGAAAAAGGAATATGGTGATTTTGTCAACTTATTTGACAGCCTAAAACTGAACTGTGGGCATAAAGAAAGGAAAATGAGAGCAATATTTGCCCACGCTTTCTAATATTTTGACAGGTCATGGTGGTCCAGAATAACAGCTGATTTGACAAAGGAACAGATGATCTAAATATAAAGGCAGTATTTGCAAGTTAAACATGAGTTAGGACACTGTGAATTATTGATGTGCTCCAGTTATCTGGAGAACAAAAAAACAAAATGAACACAGAACATTAAAACTGCAGTGTGATTTAACTAATTGTGTAGCTGTGAATATCAAGTTGAGTCTTGAAAGGGGTTACAATGAACAAGCCAGAGTTTCTGGAAACACAACAGCACACACCAAGTGTCCAAGTCTCACTCAAAAACTAAACCTTTACTGCTGTAGTGTCACGGTGCATCCCTGATAAATGACTTTATGACAAATTGCTATAATGCAGAGAACCCATGCTGAGCATGTGGAACAATGTATGCAGCGCCAGCAGGGCAAAACAACAGTAGCTACAGTGTGTGTATGTCTGTGTGTGTGTCTGTGTGTTGTGTATCTGATAGTGATATCATCAAAATTGTATGTTTTACAGACGGGCTTCTTGGTTTTGTTTATTCTTCCACAAAGGAAATCAGCAGCAGTAATGATTTCATGATTAAACCATGGTGCAGATCTGCTCATTGACTAACAGGCTAATGCAAGTTTAATCAGATGCTTTACGTTGCACTTTGTTGTCATCTAGTGGTTAAAAAATGACATAACACGCCGCATGTAATTTCTATTCTGTGCAGCCAAAATGTTCATCAGTCCTAATCCTTGAGTTTGAAGGACAGACCATTATCTCAAATCCTGGTTCTACGAATGTCTCTTAACCTTTAAAAACGACGTCGTGACATCGCAGTTACACAGGGGCCACTTACACTAGTGTTCATATTAAACGTGTAACATTTAAAAGGAACCAGGGAATGAAAGATCACATTCAGCACACAACCAAACTAACTCCAGGCAAGGGAAAAAGCATCACCACAAAGCATAAACTGCAGTAGTTCAAATAAAAGGCAACATAAATCTAAATCATTAGCATTCAAAGCATTACAGCGTTTAAAAATGACAATCTTCAAAAGTAATAGACTAGTTTGAAAAGGCAGAGCACATTGGCATACAAAAAATGTATATGCGATAAAAGAAAAACACTCGGCTTCGCGACTGCAGCAGATTAGAAAACTCTCCGGGATGATACAGCCTTTTTCTTTGGCACAGCGCGCACATTTCCGTGGGATAGACTCGCCAATAGCCTAATTAAATGGAAAGCGCAATTTGTCACAGCAACCAACAGCAGCGCGCTCAGACTGCAAGTTACTGCGGAGCCACTCCAGCAGTTAAAACAAAAATACACAATAATGTATTTCTCTCTCTCTCTTTTTTAAAATAAAAAAAAATCTGCTTTAACAAACATCTGCAAACATGTTTATCGCCACACATGCTGCGCGTGCCGATGACACGCCTGCTGCAGCATCATTTACAAATCGAGCCCGATTTGTCGGGGGGAAAGCATTTGAACTCACCGTTCGGGGAAAGCTGAATTGGAAAGTTATCGACCTCAAGGCGAAAGAATTGACAGGATCCACCGTGCAACGAGCTCTTCCATATTTAGTTAAAGCAGAAAGTCAACATTCAGGCAGGATCGGAGAGAGCAGATACTTTGTGGAGTTGTGTCAGCGCAGGGCTTTTTCACACTCGGCGACACGCACGAGACAGGTGCGAGGAACCGTCGCAGCTTCCTCCCTCTCCTCTCTCCCCTCCACGGGGTGAAGCGCGGCCCACTTTAAACTCTGGTGACGTCATGGGCGCTGATGCTGATGCTGCCCTCCTCCCCACCCACCTAGTCCCCATCACCCTGCCCTACACCCCTCCGCACATAAACACACGCTTGCTTCTTCTTACAGAGAGGATGATCCCACAATATTATTAGAGCAACCTGGGAAACATCTCCCCTCTAACCTCAGCAGTTACAGCCTACAACCTGTAGGATCTCTTTCAGAAATTCTTAAAAGACTTTTTTTCTCATTCTGCAAAGCATCTTTCATCTAAGCTACTTTATATACATGGATGCAACATTTAAAATTGTATGTGGTGAAAGTAGCAAATTGCCTGGAAGAGCATAATTATTATAATTAGATCCTATTTCTGAAAGGATACGCACTTTAGTTCTCCTGTGAACCAGAGAGGAAAAAAAGAGAAAAAAAAAGATCAAGTCACTTAAGACTGAATTTTTTTCACCTTCTCTTTAAATATTCAAATGATTGTTCGTAATCCACCTTTACTAACAAATCCTCATCTGCGTGTGACAGATTTAAGGAAGTTTGCTAAGTTTTTACAGCGACTTCTCGCTTTGCAGTCCTGATGTTTCCAAGGATTTTTTTCACATGGAAGATTTGCAAACCAAATCCTGGATCTAGTTCTTACTTTGACATTTAGAGAGATGTGCCGCTTAGTGGGAAATTAGAAGGTGTTAAGAGGAGCAGACTGTTTAAAGGAGCTGTGCATTTTTTTAAATTGAAAAATAATAGCCGTCATTTTGAAGGATGAGTCTCTTGATACTTTTATTGCCAACAAAGTTTAAAAAAGACTTTTAAAAACACATAAATGTGCCAAACTTTGTCATATTTGACTTATAGCACTTTATTGAGTCCATCTAACTTAAACACTCACACGCCTGACATGAATACTCATAACATGAACAAATGTACATTAGTCATAGTGCAATCATTGTGTTGTTTTTGTTGATTTTCTTAAAGAAAAATGCTAAAATATATTTTTTCAGCAGGAACAAGTGGGGTGGCAGAGACATTACATTGTGAGGATGTGGGAAAGAACTGATAGATGAAGAAACATTTTGTCAGTTTTGGTCTTTTCTTGGGACTTATTGATGAAAAATGTATGACAAACATATTGTGGAGCAACAGTTTTTTCCTTCAGGTGAAAGTCAGTGCAGAATGTGTTGAAGAAATGTGACAAGACTGAAAAGCAAAACATGACATGTCCTGTCACTCACTTTTGTTGCCGATTCTTGTTTTGTTTCCATTGCCTATCACACGTGTGTTTGCCTGCATGCCAACCAGCCAGTAAGAGTACACTCTGGATTGTAAGATAGAACATTGGAGGCATTTTTTGCCTTGGCTTTGTCTGTCCATCAGAGCCCTACTGCCTGCTCCCCAGCACAACTGCAACAGATGTAAAAAAAAAAAAAAAGTGTCCAAATGTACCAATACCACAGCATAAATTACTTTAAGTATGCATTATGCAGCTGTTGTATAATCTGATTTTTTTTGTAATGCATTCATGACAAAACATCATCATCTCACTGTCCTATTTAATTGAGGCAAGGCTAACTGCTGCTTTTGTCTTAACTGCTGATTATATGAATGTGATCATTTTCAAATTGCTCAAAATGAAAGTTGAAATAACTGCTGTTGCCAAGTAGAGGTACAACCTCACAAGTTCTTATACTTTTTATTATATTATAATTTAGGACAGAAAATCCACAAATTATCACATTTGAGAAGCTGTGTAAATAATGAACTTTACAACTTGTCTGTACTTCTACTGTTTCTTATTGTTTTTAGCAATATTGGTATTTTAAATCTTTTTCTAGTTTTGGTTCTTAGTTGATACAAAAAAATTTCTTTTGTGTTTTCATATTTGTAGTGAAGTAGAAATAGTGCATATAGCCCAGCCAAACGCATGTATTCCATGCAGCTGCACTAAACTCAAGCCCCAGCAGAGCACCGTGTGTGTGTGTGTGTGTGTGTGTGTGTGTGGACGGGTATTAACATCTTCATGGGGACCAAAAATTGGTAGTTTACTATACTTGTGGGGACAAACAGCCCTTGTGGGGACCAAAATCCCGGTCCCCACGAGTTTGAAGGCATTTTTGAGCCTCAAAATGTGGTTTTAGTGTCAGGGTTACAATTAGGTTATGGTTAGGTTTAGGGTAAGGGTCAGGGTTAGGCATTCATTTTTGATGGTTAGGGTTAGGGTAAGGGGCTAGGGAAAGCATTGTGTCAATGAAATGTCCCCACAAGGATATAAATACACACATGTGTGTGTGTGTGTGTGTGTGTGTGTGTGTGTGTGTGTGTGTGTGTGTGTGTGTGTGTGTGTGTGTGTGTGGACGGGTATTAACATCTTCATGGGGACCAAAAATTGGTAGTTTACTATACTTGTGGGGACAAACAGCCCTTGTGGGGACCAAAATCCCGGTCCCCACGAGTTTGAAGGCATTTTTGAGCCTCAAAATGTGGTTTTAGTGTCAGGGTTACAATTAGGTTATGGTTAGGTTTAGGGTAAGGGTCAGGGTTAGGCATTCATTTTTGATGGTTAGGGTTAGGGTAAGGGGCTAGGGAAAGCATTGTGTCAATGAAATGTCCCCACAAGGATATAAATACACACATGTGTGTGTGTGTGTGTGTGTGTGTGTGTGTGTGCGTGTGTGTGTGTAGCCTTTTACTTATTCTTGCTGAGTTAAGCTGAGTGCTGGACTTTTGTTTTCATATTTTTATGTTCTCGGTCACATAGCATATGCAGTCCTCTGTGTTTTGCCGTTGGCTTTGCTCCAGATGAACCACATCTGCCCAGTGTTAGGACTGCTTTTGCCTCTGTATTATTGCTCGCTGACTTATCATAATCAAACAGAAGGGCACTGCTCCACCTTCCCACTGCCATTGGCTAAGGGGTAAAACTTTCTTTATGTAACATGATAATCGATCACTCTACTTAAGGCTCTTAAAGTTAATTATTCTTTGGAAGAAGCTGATCCTGAATTGAATTGCTTTATTCTTCTTTTATTTCTTGTTTGCTTCTTCTTGCCACATTCATAGAAAGCTTCTTATAAAACATTTTGAGATTAAGAAAATTTGCCTCCTCGCATTGATACTCCGGCCAAGAAATCATACACTACGTTTATAAAATTTAAATTAAGGAACACTGCTTCCTGTCCAGAGGGGGACACTCAAGGTGAAGGAAACAAAGAAAAAAGACAAAAAACTAAAAGGATCGGCACTTGAAAGTCTGTGCGATGTAAGCAATTACATTAAGTGTACTGAAGTGGGAATTTCAAACCTTTTGCATGCGATTCAACCATCAAATAAATTATCCTTATTTATGTTAATCCAGAAATAGAAAACAGTGCATGAGTACCCACTTGTCCTGCCACAGCTGTCCCATCCTGTCATTGTTTTTCTGTATTAGTCATTGGACAGATTTGCATGTTTGGGACTCAAACTTTTGGCCTTTTTTCTCAGCAGGAGCAACTGGCGGCTGTTATCGGCTGCTTCAGAAGCTGCCTTTGTGGCCTGCTGCAATCCCAGACCACAAATCCCCAACTCCCTGACCAAAGTAGTGGTGGATGAGGCAACAAATCCACAGCATCAAACAAGACATAGTGTATTCTGGTTTTCCAACACTACTGCTCATCCTCAATCAGCCCGTCTGAGCTTGTTTCTTTTATGTCTCATCTGTTGTCTCCTGATGGCACAGCAGTGTCTGGAAAGTGGAGTAAAGAGCGGACTTGTTTTGACCATATCAGGGCGGTAGGCTGGCTTTGTGATAGACTGTATATACAGATCCATCTATCTATCTATTTTCTTAACTGCTTATCCAATTCAGGGTCGCGGGGGGCTGGAGCCAGTCCCAGCTGTCATAGTGGCTAGAAGACTGTATATATCTGAATCTCAATTTTTTTTATCTTTTTTTATTACCCACATTGTTTGCTCAGAAGTGATTCCTGACTTCCTTTAGGTACAACATGCCCAATGACATTTTTTGTTTTTCAGCCTCTCAGTGAAACAAACCTGCTCATTAAAAATACTAAAACTAACAACAACAGATGAATAACTTTCAGGTAAATTTGACCACCATCTTTCTTGTTTCATGGTTTTTCCCAATGTATCAAGCAACACAGTTCATTTAATATTTACAAGGTTGGATAACCCCCCAGTTCCTCCAGAATTAAAGTCCCCGTTATTCAGGATTATCCACAGATCACATTTTCAACACTTTTCATTTTAAGTACCTCCTAACAAAGATATAGTTCTCATTAAAAAGAAATCTGTTGACGGCGAGGTCTTTGGATAATCCTGAGTATCAGCGACACTGAATCTGGAAGAAAATGCTGTCGATGAATTTTTTAAAGATGCCCTCTGGACATTTGAAGATATATATACATATTCTCTGCTTTGAATGATAATTTGTCTCCTATGTGTTTTTTGACAAAAAGTTCAATTATTTAGTTGATTTTCTCTATCTTGAGTACGTCTTTTTGAAAATATAGAATCTATGAATATTCAGATGTTCAAATTCTGCTTTTCCTGTCACACATAAGATGCGTCCCGCCTTAGAAAATCCCATTTTAATGCAGGTGCACTGGAGATTTCATGTTTGCACATCACACGTACATGTCTTAACCTCTGAATGAAGGTGAGAAACATTCCTCTTTCAGTAGATCTAGATGAAAAGCACTTCTGTGTCAAACTGCACACATACTCCATTCAGAACAGTGAAAGTCAAACATCCATGACATGTAAAAAAAGAACAAAACCAAAAAACAGGTGAAACGACTTTTTGAGAGGAGGCATTAAATGCAATCAAGCACAAATAAAAAAATAAGTTACCAGCATTGCAAAAGATTGGAGTGTCAGATAAATCAACACCTACTACAGTCATGTATTTGAATGTCTTTGAGCGCCTGCAGATAAAGATAATACAGTTAAACAAAAAACACTTTCAAATTACAAAAAAGAAAAGAATAAAAGATAAGAAAAACAAAAAACTGAAATGTTATCTTTTGGGATTGCTTGAGGTTTGCTATCTTGAGTCAGAAGTGGACCTTTCAATTGAATATTGATTCGGAGCACATTAGAAAATCCACGAAGGAATGCCTTATAAACAAATAAAGAGCGAGTTATTGAATGGTCTTGTCAAAGCTCACATTTGAATCCTATTGAAATGTTGTGCGGAACATTTCAAACAGTCCATACAAGCAAGAAAACACTCACCCTGGCATCTGAAGGATTTTTACATGGAGAATAGTCAAAAACCTTGGCAGCCCAATATCTGAGACTTTGGAGAAATTATGCAAAGTGCCCACAAGAAATTAAATATACGAAAAGTGTTTGATGCAAGTCTACTTACTTTTTCCATTACATGTACTGATATTTTTATTGAATAGCAATGTTTCACTTTAAGTGTTCTTCCATCTTCATTTGTAAGCAGCGTATCGAAGAGGCTTAGGGTTAGTGTCTGCTTTCAAAGAGAGGCAACAATTTAGTAGTGATGTAGTTACTTTTTCCACGTGATTTTATGTACAATTAGTATTAGAAATAATTATATTTTTTTCTTTCATTTTATTAAATATGATCCCCTTCGATCTCACTGGCACAATGTGCAAAAACAACGGTCTTTCTTCAGATTGGAGGTTCCCCAAACAGCCCAAAAATAAGCATAATGTTGTCCTCATCATCCTAATTATGGTTCTGTGACTATATGTGAGGTGTTCCAGTCCCATAGAATGGAAAAACACTGCTGTAGATGTTTATGGTCCATATTAGATACCAACACTCTAGAAAGGTCTGTTATGCTCAAGTGCCCACAGTGCAGTTTGTCAAATGCAACTCAATTCTCAGGTTTCCTGTCTATAGGCCAATCTTTCCTCTCTGTCAGTCCTGGTTTATGAAGAAAAAGCTGATTATGGCAGCAAGATGCTTTTGGTAAAACAGGCACGGCTCACTGGCCTTGTGTCCGTCAGGACGATGTGTAGAGACTTCAGGGTAAATTGTAAAAATGGGAGTCAATTTAAAGTTCTGCTTGATGTCTAATCTACACGCTACATTTAGGCTGACAGCTAATACATCATTAGGTAGAGAATGTCAGGTGAATCTATTCATTGGTAGACCTGGTATTTTTTTTTCACAGTGATCAAACAGTTTAAGCTAAGCAGTTTTCCTCAACAAAACAAAAGATTTTAGTCGAATGACTCCTTTTTAGGGATGAAAATTATTCAAAGCGTCCCATCTCCAGCTGGGAAGAGTAGTTTAGTCAGCAATTTTAATTCAGGAAGCAAGCTTCTGACTTAATGGCGGTCATCATTGTCTTCTCCATCCTCCTCCTTCCATCGCTGCTGTGGACTCTCTGGTGGTTAGGAGCACTACCCTCAAAGTATTTAAGAAAAATTTTCAAATATGTACTGGCTGTATGTTTCATGTCCTTCTCTGCAACTTTTGTGATGATGTTTTTCCCCTTTTTCTTACTGTTTTTTTCTCCATTGCTTTATGTTAAAAAAAATAGTGAACAAAACTTGGGAGTGTGTAAAAAGTAGACAGAGGATTAAATCTCTGCTTTTTTATAGTCTGCTCTTGTTTAACAGTTGTTTGACAAAATGCTTGTAGGCTACTGGGTCCTTTACTAGAGGACACAGTTTGCTGCAAATATGATAACAAAAAAAACAAAAAAACAACCCACACATATACACACACACACAAAACCCCATCATTAACGCAACATGAGTCTGTCCTCTGAAATGTTAATGTGTTTATACGATCATTGTGGAGATCAGCCTTCTTTATGAAGAGAAAATGCAAATGCCATTTTTTTGCAGCTTATATCACTTTAAGGTAAATACTTAGATGACAGAGGGAGGTAAGTACAGATTACATTTTGGGAAAGAGTAGTTTTCTGCCCTGCAGAGGGGGATTAAGAGAGAGGAGAAAGAGGCGCAGAAAGAATAACCAAAACTGGGTGTTCAGTACTGTTATTAGTCAGAAGCATGCTCCAAATGAGTTTAACTTTATAACCATCTCCACAACCCTCAGGCCCCCTTCCAGGTTAAGAACCACATTTATACAAATAAACTAAATTTCAAAATGTTAATAATTGATGAATAAATAAGTATGTTTTTTGAAATTATAATTTTACCATTCTTTTTTCCCCCTCTCAAATACTACAACATGCTATGGTTAATAAATGAGCTTCGTCTTATTTAAAATCCACCGGACACAGATTTATTTTACAACATAGGGGTAAAAGAACATTCAGATGGTGGCAGCGTTAGTGGAGAAAGAAAAGACATAAGTCTGAGCCTCTGTAAAAATCCACCCTCTTGTACAGTATGAAAAGAATCAGCAGCTTCTAAACAGCCACAGCGGGTGTCAACAATAATAAAAGATAGCAAATGTACAAAGGGAAGTATTAAAGAGGGGAGGGTATTGCTGTGGATGAAATCAGACACAGAATCCTTGGTGATTTTGGTCTGAAATAAATAAAACAGGAGCAGAGCACGAACAGAAAATTTCACTGCCTTTTTGAGAGGCTAATGATGACCTAAAATAGTAAAATGATTTTAAAACACTATCTTCAAATGAGATGACTGGGTTATTTACAAGTCAACTCATTTGAAGATGTTGCAGTTTTAAAGTAATGTGGGAGGAAGAGAAAAAAGAGTAAAAAAAAAAAAAACTATAAATAAGCCTTGTCATTGCTTTGTTTCCCAGGTTTAACTTAACTGGTATGTGTTTAATTACCACTGTATATAAATACTACATTATATCAAAACTATAGTTTGACAGTGAATTAATCACAAATAGCTTTTGAGATTGTTCCTATGAGTTTCCTATATTAAAATATTAATAACAAGCAACAGGCAGAATGGTAATTTTATCAGATTCTCTTGCTTTATTCTCTCTCTCTCTCTCTCTCACTCTCTCTCACTCTCTCTCTCTCTCTCTCTCCCTATATATATATATATATACTGAGCTGGCATCTAATGTAAACACCTAACACCTATAGAAAAAAAGAATAGAAACCATTTAAGCATGATGAAGGTCATGTGTATCATTGGTATTTTGAAATATTTTTAAATTAATAGTATTTTAAAATAACTTAAAAAAATGATAACAACATAAGGGATAAAATAACTTGAAGTAAAGAGGGCTGGGTAGTTTTCATTTCTTTTGCACTGCTTTATTTTGTCGTCGCTATGTTTTTAGTAGCCAACTTCAGTCAAATCTTGTTTATTTGCACTACAACATGCAGTTTCTGGCTTTTTCCTTATTGATCCTAAAAAAAATCCTTTGCTATTATTTTATAATGAGGAAACGTATTTAACACAACTTTTTGTAGATCAATCATGATTCATGTTAATTAGATATAGACTTGGTGGCGACTGTTTCTTTCATCACTGACTCTGTGACAGAGATGTTAATTGCATCGAATGATTTCGAGTTATGGTGCCGTTAAAATGGGCTGCATTATACTCAGAGGAGCTTCTAATATACACTGTTCAAAAAAATTAAGGGAACTGCTGGAGGTCATTTTGTAGGGGTCTGATCGTGATCCTTCAGTTTCTCCTTGCACAAAGGAGCGGATACTGGCCCTGCTGTTGGCCGTGTTCGATGGCCGTGTCCAGCTCACCTTGCCTTTCCTCCACATTCTTCAAACTGTGAAAGTGAAACTTCATAACTGGACAGACTGATATCTCATAACCAACTTTGCATTATACTGATGATTGAGTGTCATTATTATTGGTATTATTTTTAGTAGTGTCTATATCAATGCCTAAATTTCAGTTTAAATAAAAACATCTCTTTATAAATATGTTAATGGCACAAATGACATCTTGCAAAGTAAGATCACAGCGATGTATTTATCACTGAATTTTCTGATGATGCCATCAAAACCTGTAAGCAGAGCTGCTGTGTTATATTGTAATAGATGTACCTGTCATTAAATCCAGGTGCACCCAGCTGAGTCCAAATTAAATACATCTTCCCTAATTATATTGTCTTTTAAAAATGCAAACTCCGAACAAATAAGTCACCATGTTATTAGATTTCCCCATTAAATGGAAACTCGCCATGACTTAGAAAAGCAACTACTTGCTCTAACACAATTCATGAGGTGTCCCTTACACATCGGCCCACAAAATTCTGACAAACATCAAGTCTCCTCAAACAATTATATAAGATGTTTCAAAGATGTCCTTGAATTGCTGGAATAACCTTCTGGTGGAAAATTACTGAATCCTTTTATTTTCTAATAGCTACTTTTGTGGCCTCAAACTAATCCTGTTTGAGTTCATAAAATTTAAAAATCAGCTGATATAAAACCTGTAATTTGCAGTGGTAGAAAGTGGCTACATACATTTATCCATTCATTTACCCACTTGAGTCTTTCCAATTTCAGATGATCCTTTTAACTCATCTATGTTTATTTAATAACATACTTTTTACTTATAATAATAATAAACCAGTTTGTTTGTTTGTTTTTTACCATTTTTGCTTGGGATCTATTTTGGGGCAATTACTTCCTGATTTCAGATGTCAGATTTTTCTCGGTTAACCTCTCAAATGATTAGTTCAAGAATGTTAGACTCACTGATATTTAATATGAAAATTAAAAACTGGTCAAGCAGCCAAATGAAAACCACACATTTGTCTGGCAGAACTTTATTTTTTTCAAATTCCTGCTCATTCATTCGGTTTGTGACTTCTTTACCTTATGACCCTGCCTGCGATCAAGGACTAAACTGCATAAAGCAACATATACTTTTCCACCCAAAATGGAGTAAGCCCCTAACTCCGTTAGAGCCTCACTTGTTTCACATTTTGTCATGTCATCAATTGATTAATTCATTTTTCACTCAAAATAGCCTTTTCTCAGTATTTTCTTGAATCGTCTTTGGCAGCAATTGGAGCCTCTAGTATTTTTGTGTAGGATGCTACAAGCTTGGCACACCTATATTTGGGTGGTTTCTCCCAATCTTCTTTGCAAAACTTCACAAGCTACAGCAGGTTGGATGGGGAGCAATGGTGCACTGCCATTTTCAGATCTCTCCAGAGATTATCATTCTTAAAGTCCTGCTCTGTTCACGCATGAGGCCAAGCTTATTCCTTGAACAGAACTACCAATGCCATCTTAACGGATAAAGTCCTCATTATGTGAGCACTGCCTAGGGGCCAACCTCCAATAGAACCAGTCTCAGGGTGGGGCAGTTATCTGCTGTGACCAGATGGCGGTGAGTGGAGGATGAGGAGACAACTAACTAACTAACTAACTAACTAACTAACTAACTAACTAACTAACTAAGTCATGTTGGTCTTGATTTGTTTATCAGTTTTTTTTGACAGATCTAAGATAGAAAGATATAAAAGTCTATTTATTCTGTTTGAGTTAATTCATAGCAGCCAGACACTAGATGTTCTATTGTCTCTTCTTATTTACCTCATATTCAGTGTTTGTTAACTTCCACTTTTTAAAAGTTGTCACATTTGTCAAGGCCATTGAATTGATGCCATGATTCAAGATCTTGTTTCAGTTCAATTCAGTTCAGCCTCATCTTTTCAATAGCAGTTGATCTTAATGCATTGATCTTGAGCAGCAATAATGAGCCCTTCAGTTTCTGACTGTAGGCCTGCTGTTTTAAGCCAGCAGCTTGTTTGGTCCACATCTCTGCCATTTATTCATTTCAAATACTGTCCGGAGCATTTTCTTCCCATTTTCTCTTTCATTGTTATAGGGTTGATGTTTGCCTGCCATTTCTGCTTAGCTGGTGGTTGGCTCATTTTCCATTAGCTGTATCTTTGGCATATTGAGCTCTTTTTTGAATATAATGGCTTCATTAGTGCAGTGATAATGATTTTTCTTTTCTTTTTTTTTAGTTCTTTCACTATCTTCAGCTTTGTTAAGGAGATTGTCTTCTTTATGTTTGAGGTATGTGTCCAATGTATTTGTTTTGTTATTTTGTATGTGCTCTCAATCTGAGTAAGGCCTCTTCCATCTAATGTCTTTCGAGAGTACAGAACATCTTTTCTATCCATCGATCCATCTCATCATATTCAGGGTCACAGGGAGACTGGAGCCGAATACAGCTGTCAGAGGGAGTAAGTTGTGGTACACCCTAAACAGGTTGCCAGTCTATTGCAATGGTAACACAGAGACACAGATTCACAGTGACTCGAACTGCCAATTAAGGAATCGCCAACTAAACTTTCCATTGTATTTTATTTTTCCCTGAAATGTTCTTTTTTTGAACAGAGATGAATACTTTCTTTTGGTCAACCAAAAGAAGTAAGATTATTTCTTTTCCCAGTCTTAATCGCCTTCTTTATGGCTTTATTCATAAGTAGTTGATCTACATAACTCCTACATAACTACAGTATTTTTGTTTTAGTGCTAGCAAGTTGTTGTCCACCAGATTCTTGTAGGATCTGGCTATTGGTATTCATTTTAAAGTCTTACACAGTGTAGGATTAAGTAGTACCACTTGTTAGTCGACTGCATTAGTTGGACACTAACAATAAGGAGGCCATTCTTCATGGTTTTCTATGATCGTGTCAGGTTTTCATGTAGTGCTGTTGTTTTAGCCAGAAGCTTGTTACACCATCATTCCCCAGGGTCTCCCAGTTTCTGGATTTTTTGGATAGCTGTTGTTGTTGCCTCCACTGTTGTTGCCTAAGATGTCACTGACTGCAGAGGCAGCGGCATAAAATAATTTGTTCACTTCAGCAAGGGTTGGCTTATCATCAAGCCTATTCTTAATAGCCATGATTGCTCTATTAGTTATTTGTAATGCTGATTTTGCATGCCTGTCACATTTAATCTTTAGCATTAGTGGTCTTTCATCAGCATTTCTTTTTCAGTCTACCATTTTCTCAGGATGTTGTTTACCATTTCCTCTACTTTTTTATCAGCACTGTGTTGCATTTGGGTGGTCTGATTCATTTGGTTGGTTTACTTCATCGCTCTGCTCATTTCCCTCAGCACTTAATGCTGCAACATTGTTTTCTTGGTGAGTCACATCTCTTCCCCGCTCTTGAGATGTTTTATCTTTTATCCTTTGAATTTCAGTCTCTGTCAGTCTCGTTTTTAATAATGTCCCTTCTGTTGTTCGCAAGGTTATTAGTGGTCATATGAGGTCTTGAAATACACTTCCATCACATATTTTTACTTTTTCTGTCACCATTCTAGTTCTAGCTGGTTTTCGATGGTTTTCAGAGTCCATTTTATGGGCCCTCATAAGCATCATACTTATTGCTTACCCCACTAAGCAATAAGTGGGGGTGATTGTCATTTTGCTTGGTGGTTAGAGTTTGTTCTAGTAGCAGACTGTGTGGTTCCCTGTGGAGGAAAGCAGTCCTTGTTTATGTTATGGTAATCTATTAGGTTTTTATGCCATTCTGGACAATGATAGTCAGAGCCTCTGTATCCAGAGGCTACATTTCCCAGTAAAAATCACTGGGTATTACCATTCTTCTTCTTCTTCTTCTTCTTCTTCTTATTATTATTATTATTATTATTAGGATGTGAGCTAATGGTCCTAAAAGTGGACCTATTATCTTTTTACTTATTTTCTTTCATATGTTATGTAATATTTTTCCATATTTAACATTGGCCATGTTAAATGTGGTCAAAGTTTCGAATAAAGAGGTCAGTTTATGTATGAGTAATCCCTGTGAGCCAAAAGCTCAGATTTCAGACTTCTTTAAGTGCTCAGTTTCAGATAATTTATGTCAGTGAGAGCGGAAAGCCCTTAAAGCACTCAGCTCTGGGCCCACCCAATTGTTGTTCAAACTTTCAGTTTAGGAGGGGCAGCCAATCCGAAGAAAGAGGCTAAAGTGACTTGTTTTAGGATGAAGTCAGTGACGGCATTTCTTATAAATGAAGATCTTTTTTTTTTTAAATGCAAAGCTACTCTAGTTTTGGCTAATAGGCTCCTTTTAGTGACCGCCTTCCTGTTCTTTTAAAGTTTAAACGAAACTTTGGGTAACAGCATGGTAATACCGCCTATCACCAGCAGAGGGAGAGCTGCAACAAGCCCAGCCACGCTTTCCGGAAGACCAATGAAAATATTTTGTGACGTTTCATTCACCTCCACCCATTAAGAAGAAATCAGCTGCTCAGCCTTGCAGTGCATTACAACCCTTGCCTGTTTCTTCCCCTGTCAGTCAGTGCCGATAAACAGTGTCTTCTTAATATCAGCTACCCCTTCTGTATCGGGCTTCCGTCTACACTGCTGCAGCTCGTGTGTTGATTTGTTGTTGTTGTTTTGTTTTTTTTTTACACCAGCTTGTTTCTTGCACGTAACATGCAGAAGAGAAGGAAGCCTGAGCCGATCCAACTCAACCCCATCCCTGATGGAAACACTATCAACGGCAGCGGAGCCACAGAGTGAGTGTCAATATTAATCTGCTTCTGATATCCAGATAGGGGAATGTAGTACACAGATAACTGCTTTCTGATACATAACCTAATATATGTTGGATTCAGTATGACAGCAGCCAATACCGTGTGTGTGTGTGCTCGAGTACTCTGCACCAAGTATTTGTGTGGGTTCCTGAAACCTTGTCCTCTACTGCAACTATTGATCATTTGCATTGTTATCAGTTGCTGTACTGAGAAAATGAAATATTTTTAAATCTGAAAAGTTACTGACACGTTAACCATTGACCATTAATGGTTCCTCAAATAGCTTATGTGGTTTGGGTTGCATGTAGCATTTTTATAGGCTACAGCATTGATGGATTAATTCTTTAGATTTACTCTTCGAGCACAATCCAAGACACAGAGATACTCCGTTCACACTGAAATAAAACAGGGAATAAACAGAGGTTGCTCACATTGATAATTTTTTGGCTCTAAAAAATGCTTGAACAGTTATTAAAACAGCCACTAAATCATAATTCAGTAAACTACATGATATCTGGACTATTTGTTACACACTAATCAGCTATCAAATAGTTAAAGAAGTTTAATTTTTAATGATGTAAAATGGAGAAAACTGGAAACTCATTTCACTTTATCTTTTCAAGCGCTAAATAGCTGTCAAAGTCCTCGTGATTTCATTCATTTTTCCCGTTTTACTCATGCCACGGGTCATTTTCACAAATTGTTACTGTGTTTCTCATTATAATATTTCTGTAACATCCGGCTGTCAAGTCCTCTTCGTGGTGTCATGGATGGACAGGTCTCCGTGTTACTCTCACAACCCACTTGGTGTGATTAGTTAGAGATAGAGCTTTCCAGCAAGGCAGCACACAGAATTATATTTCTGTCTGCTGAAGAAGTTCTGCAAAGGCCTGCTCCCACCATTGTTTGACAAAACACTGTAATGGAGACATAAAATTGTTTTGACATCCTCCTCTAGCCCTCAGTTTGCAGAGAAAAGCCCAGTGAGTCCTGCAACAAGCTGGATCAGTTGAGATGAGAATTACATAACGTGTCATCGGTTATGATGGCTGCTTTTCTGATGCGTTGTAGAGTCTGAATATATCATTGTTTCGTTGTTAGAGCGCACATCTGAAGGCCATCTGTGTCTTTGGCAATGAATTAAAGACTTAAAAAAATGACACTGAGTCATGTTTGAATACCATTTTGCGTTAAGTAATGGTAATTTTAAAGAAACAAGAAAGATTTTTTTAATGTGTCCACTAGTCCACCACATTAAGATTTAGAAAATACAAAAAAAAAAAAAACAGGAAGAAATATACTTTAGGAAGTTTTTAGTAAGATACAAATTAGAGTAGTAGAAATGTAAAAGTGAGGCCAAAAGTCAATGACATGATATTTGGATACAAACTATAATGTGGTATTTAAAATCCCCATAAACCAGTATCATTTCTTAACTGTTCCCAGTACAAATGAATTTGTAGCATAGCTTGAAGGATGAAATACATTTTATAAAAGTTTGACCAGTAAGAAACATAGTTTTAAAAATAGCTCTACAGATCACTAGTATCACTTTGACCTTCAGATTAATCTATTGACCTTGGAGAGGTCAAAGGTTATAAGTGACCTATTTAAAAACTTTACACAGTATATACAATACACTCTATATGTTGACAATACATGTCACACATGCCACAAGTGTAAAACTTGTAAGACTTTTTGTCAGTTTTTGCCCAACAAATCATTTGGTTGACCTTGAAGACCTTGGTGGATGTAAGCCAAATTTGAATGGATTGTTAACATGACCCCACTCTACACCCCTACAAAGTTTTATCAGAATTCATTCAAAATCTTTTGAGTTATCGTGTTTATTGATACAAGAAATGATGAATGTAAATGCTACCAAAAATAGAACCGCCTCTTCTGATTTTTAAAGATTCAGTTTAGTTTTAGCTAAGGGCAGATGTTTGACTTTAGCTTGCATTAGATGGAAACTCTACTGTAGTTTGAATTCTATTATACTGAATGTAAAGAGCTTTTCACCATTAAAATATATATCAGCTGATAATCATGTACATGTAATTCCTGTGAACCTAAAGCTAAGGCTGCTGCAGACATTTTGTTTTACATTCCTTTCGCCTGGTTGATGTCAATAAGGCAGGAATGTCCTTATATGGGCACAGAAAGGGCCCAAGAATCACCAGATTCTGAACCATTGGACTTGGAAATTTTTCTTCAGTGTTCTACTTAAGAGTTATCTGCAAGTTCTAGAGCTTGATCAAATACTTTCTCAGTTGCGAAGGAGTGCTAAAAGAGAAAGAAAGAAAGAAAGAAAGAAGGAAAACTGTTTGTTTATTTATTTATACTTTCTTGTGACATCAAAATGAGCCCAATGCTTATTGAGTAACTCTGTTAAAATGTGTTTTGCTGTGGATGTTGTTGCTGTCTGCTCTGTTCTGGATCAGATTTTGAGCTCCAACATGTATGCAAGAATGTGAAAAGTGGACATTTTGTAGGTTTTGTATGTTGGTTTCAGAATCTCTACAAGACTGATCAAGCAGGAGAAGAACAGCCAATCAAAACAAAGTGGGCTTTTAGAAAGAGGGGCTTTAAAGGGACCGGAGCTCAAATGGCTTTTTCTAGACTGTGAATGAAGTGAGAAGATGCATGAAGGGCTGGTATACGATGAAAGGGGATTATATTGAATAGTGAATTGTGCAAAGCTGTAGTAGAGTTAAAGTATGACGTTAGGTACAGTGGTTAGCACTGTTGCCTCGCAGCACATGAATCTTGCGATTGGCTTGCGCCTTCCTTTTTAGAGTTTGAATGTTTTCCCTGTGCTTGCATGGATTTCTTTTGGGCCCTCTTCCCAAAGATCAATTGGTGATTCTAAATTGGCCATGGATGTGCATGAAGTGCTGTATGAATATGTGGCTAATGTGTGACTTGGATGGTCTGTAAGACAGGAAAAGCACAAAAAATACTGAATGCATAAAAACATGGAGCTTGAAGTGAGCACAACAGATCAACTTTCAGGACTTAAAGTAATCCGTGATGGATTGGGGTGCTGACAATGTTAAACAGATGAGCTGTGCCTCTACTTTGTTCATTAGGAGCTATTGATGATGACATAATGTTTGGCGAGAGCCGGGCACATTCCTGCTGCTGCTGGCCGGGCTCTAATGGACTAAAGAGCAACATGTTGGGATGAGGCAACAATCAGGAATTCTGAATCACTGTGGTTTTTTTGTTTGTTTGTTTTTGAATGAGGGTTCCTGTGTCCTCTGTCATGTAAGAAGGTGTTATACTGTGGCACTGCTGACATATAGTGACTGCTGGACTGCTGTTACTCAAGTCCTCTTTTCCATAAAAACACAGTTCTGTTTGAGTTCAGCTGCCTGAGGGTTTAAGGAAAAGCTAAACCAGTTTCAATCCAGTGATGGTAGATGGTGGGTTTGTGGTAACAAATGTTGTTCATGTTACCAATATCAGACGTTTGTCAAACTTAAATGTTTCAGGTCATCAAATAAATTTAAATACTAGACAAAGATAACACAAGTAAAGTTTCTAAAATGTGGGTGTTTATCTATTCAGATATGCTAGGAAACAATTGCAGTGTGCATTAGATACACCATTTCAGCTGCTTGTTAACACAAATATCTAATAAGCCAATCCTCATTGCATTTAGGCATGCAGACATGAGCAAGAGTACAAGCTGAAGTTCAAACTGAGCATCAGAAAGTGGACAGTGATTTAAGAGACTTTGAACGTTGCATGGTTGCATGGTTGTTGATGCCAGATGGGTTGGCAACAACCATATCCATAGAGTTTACAGAGAATGGTTTTGAAAAGAGGAAAATATGCAGTGAGCAGCAGTTATCTACACTCCCTTGTTAATATTAGATATCAGAAGAAAATAACCAACCAGTCTTTACAACCCAGGTATGCAGAAGAGCATCTCTGAGCACACAACACATCAAACCCTACGACAGCAGAAGGCCACACTGGGTGGTAACTCCTCTCAGCTAAGAACAGGAAATTAAAGCTACACTCAGCATGGACAAAAGAAGATTGGAAAAATGTTTCCTGATCCTGATGAGTCACGATTTGTGCTGCAACATTCGGATGGCAGAATTTTGTGTAAACAACATGAAAGGCTGGATCCACTCTGCGTTGTAGCAACAGTTCAGACTTCTGTTGCTATAATGTTGTGAGAGATATTTGCTTGGCACACCTTGGGCCTCTCTGTACCAAAATAAGCATAATAATATCATGGCCCTGAAATCAAACAGCCAAATGAATTTCAACCGTCATTGATTTCAATATTTACATTTATGATTTAGTTACTGTGTATCATAATGAAAATAGATAGTATAAAAATGTCAGAAAGAGACATTTCCAGAAATCTATTCTCGTAATGTATCAGCGTTATAGCCGTAAGTAAGAAAACCCACCAGCTGTTTTGAACAGAAGGGGAAGAAAAGGCTCATGTTTCAAAGCGCTCATTTAAATTAGTACATTATTCTGGGTAATTTGCACCACGACACAAGATGATTGGATGCTGACACTAGAGAGCAAATATGTTGCATAATGGTTGTGGATGAGCTTAATCCAATCGATGAGCCTCTTATTGAAACCAGACCGTTGCACTCTTGTGAAAAAGGACAGCCATTCCAGCACGCCAAATGCTTTTTCAGCATGAAATGGCTGCAAGCCATTGGAGAACTGCAATGAGTGGCCCATATAATGCCAACCAAGGATGGAATATTATCAGGGGAGAGCTGAGAACAAATACAAACAGCTTGTTTTGGATAGACCCTTATACTTCATCTTGGATAAGCTACTGCCATCACATAGGTGAAAACCTCTCTAAGGTTCTGGAAAACTAAATTATTGATAAATATTGACAGCAGCCATAGTTTGTGGCTCTTTTTTATTATTTATTTATTTATTTAACATATTGCTTACTATATGCTTTTTGTTAGAGAGCAACAGATACTCAGTTTTCAATTACAGTAAAAAAAAAAAAAGGTTTTCTGAGGAACTCATTCTGGTTTTAATTCCTCCAACAGTAAGTGATTGACACTCACTAAAAATACTGTAATTCTCCCATTTGTTACATTTACTGTGCACCTTCAGGTTCAGCTATCCATGCTACAGGTTTCTTGAATTGTAATCTTTACAGGGCACGTATGTTTACACATCCGGTAATTTTGCATAGTCTCTTAACGTACCTGCACACGATGCAATGCTTAGAAAAGAGAGATACAGAATGGAAACAGATGGAAACAGCTGTAGCTTCAACAGCAACCATTTTTCAAATAATAGTTTAAAAGAGACTGTTCAATCGCATATCAATTTTTAATAAAATCTTGGTTCTGCAGAGCTGTGTTGAACTATTATTTGAAAAAAATCTAAGCAACGCATGTTGAAGTAATAAGTAGCTGAATACCTCTTTGGCTGAAGCCATAAACCAAAACCTGATAGATAAATGTGTGTCTCACAGACTCTCATTTATTAAAAATGCATTTTCTTTAACTTGCTTGATGTCAAGGTGTAGAGTTATTGTGCTTCTCACATTCAAGTTCTGCTGGATGTCCTTGTTCTTTAGTGTGGATGGAGCTCAAAAGGCCAGCGTCGTGCTCACTTCTTCCTGCACCTGGAAGGGAGGGGGCCTGCAGTGTGGCGCTACTGTAGTCCCTCCCTCGTACATTGTGTAGAGTGTTTCAGGCTTCTCCTCTCATCCTCCTCCACCTCCAGCTCTTGTCGACAAAACGCCCACGCCACCCACAGCCAGCTCAAACTCGGCACCTCGTCTCCATGGATATGCAGGCCTACTGTCAAAAATAAAACCACTTAACCCTCTCTTTGCTGTGCGGAGCTGTGCAGGGAGAAGAGCTGCTCTCCAGTGAGTCGTTATTAAGTTAAAAAAAAAGATGAGGAATAAAAAGCGTAATTACCACTAAGACTGATGAAGATCTTCTCATCACCACATAGTCATATTGTCACGAAAATCTGGTAGGCTGGCAATTAAATAATTCATTTAAATGATTTTCTCTTAGCTGAATGAAGACAGCAGCACATATGAATCATACATGCTTTTGTTTGATACTTTAATCATTTGCAGCGTAAACAATTAAATTGCAAATTTTTAACATTCACAGGCCAAATGTTTGACACTAATAACAGGACATCTCTGTGGTCTTCACAGCAGCTTCCAGCTAATATTTTTTAAAGTCTTAGACTGGCTGTGCGTGGCGGTGTGGACAGTGTTTTGAGGCAGTTGAGTGGGAGGTCAAAGGGCAGCAGATCAGCAGAGTTCACTAGACAATTAGTTTCTCAAGGAAAGATCATTTAAAGCTTTCTCACACTGGGATCTGAAAAGGGATAATAAAGCACACCCAGCTCTCTCTGCTGGCTCCCTCTTTGTTTAACATTATTCCTGAGGAATGTGCAGGAGGTACTACACTTAGCTCAGTCTTATCTCTGAGGATGACATAATAGATGCAGTAGGTCTGGATGTGGAGTATGTGGATTATCTGTGGTGAGCAGATCCCAGCAAGCTGAATGTGGGGGAGTGAGTGTGTTTGTGTGTGACAAGGAGAAAAACCTTACTAATGTTGAACGGTAGTTTGAAATCTAGATATATCTAACTTGAAGAAACACAATCTATGGAGCAACCATACTGTATTTATAATATTTATGGATATTAAAGTTTATTTTTATGCCCTTGTGTTTTTGTACTCTGCTCTGCTGGCTCTTTTCTGTTGCGCTAACTATTAAAAGTTTGGACTGGTAATCAAATTTGACTTGCCATAAGTCGGTATCCATGGATCGGAAACACCTTTTTGAGTCACACATTTCTTGGGAGACTCACAAATTCAGACTTTTGGAACTCAAACCAATCATGTGAGATGAAAGCATGAGGAATAAAAATAGTGTGACCACCTGGTCATTGATATCTAATGAGAGGAGATCTGACAGTTTAGTCTCTGAACTGAATACAATAACAATTCACGTTTCTCATCGTCTTCTGTCTTTCATTACCTTACTCTTAACAAGAACAAACTTGGAGGCACTGCAGAAAAAACTAGAGGAGCTCGAGTTGGATGAGCAGCAGCGGAAACGCTTGGAGGCCTTTCTGACACAGAAGCAGAAGGTGGGAGAGCTGAAGGACGATGACTTTGAGAAGATCTGCGAGCTCGGTGCCGGCAACGGAGGAGTTGTCTTTAAGGTCTCCCACCGACCCTCGGGTCTGATTATGGCAAGGAAGGTAAGCTGCAGCACGGCTGTCTGAAAGCTATTTTTTACTCCAGTATGTCCAAGAGGCATCATTACTCCAGTGTTTGTGCACAGCCTTAAATGTGGGTTAATGGGACAGCAGACCGTCCAAAACCCCAAATGCTGCTGTTAAAAATCGTCCCCTAGCTGAAACAAGATGTGCTTCAATATTAAATCTTTTTCCTTAATGATCATTTTTGATCATAAAGCATGTTCTTGTCTGTGCTTGTATTGTCTAGCATTTTTCTTCTCTGTGTTACGGAAGCATAATTAAAAACATGAGCCCTGCTGTGTTCCAGCTGATCCACCTTGAGATTAAACCAGCCATCAGGAACCAGATCATTAGGGAGCTGCAGGTGCTACATGAGTGCAACTCCCCATATATTGTGGGCTTCTATGGGGCTTTTTACAGCGATGGAGAAATCAGCATCTGCATGGAGCATATGGTATAGTTTATTAATGTTATGCTTGCCAGTGTTTTTCCGGTAGTGTTTTTGCTTTCTTTTACAGACTATACTGAAAGTTGTTAGGTATTTCTTGCCCTCCATTTACAGCCTGGTTGGTATGGAAACAAGCTATTTTTGATGAAATGTGTTGTTTTTCACAAATTTTTATTTTGAATCCTCTCCATTTGTCCCCGTCTGTTGTTCATAGGACGGTGGCTCCCTGGACCAATCACTGAAGAAAGCAGGCAAGATCCCAGAGCAGATCCTTGGCAAAGTCAGCATTGCTGTGGGTAGCTTTAACACCTCTCCCACTTATTTCATGCTCTGGCCATCGCACTAGAGCTAAGTTTCTTATACTTCTTTGGCAGTACCAAATTATCTGTGCCTTTGCTGTGCTGTTATGCAATGTTTGTCTTTGCAGGTCATTAAAGGTCTTTCCTACCTGAGGGAGAAGCACAAGATCATGCACAGAGGTCCGTATTTCAATTAAATATAATTTAATTTTCTTCACCTGGCCTTTAAAATACCTTTCCTTAGTTTTGCTATACATAAAGCCTAGATCAAATCATATGTCTGGCACTAGCAGAGAGGTGAAGATATGATTACACGGAAGTCTGATTTGGTTTTTGTATTAGCCAGTATGTTTTTGTTACATCTGAGGGGGAAGTTTAAAGCTCTTGTTTTTTCTGATAGTTACATTTGAACAGATTTTTTTCACTTTAACGTTTCTTTCTGTCATATTGTGGTCATACTGGGTGTAAAAGCTTGTTTTCTAACATATAAGTGGAGGCGTGACCTGACAGCAACACAGTGATCACCTACCTCTTGTTTTAATACAAAACTTAGAATACAGTCAGTCCCTATTTAAAGGCTCAGTTAAATCTTTGTTGTAGGGATGAAACTGTAAAACGAGTCAGCACAAGCAGCACAAAATGCCTGCAGCAGTTTGTTCTGTGCTGATGCTGCCTGTTGAAACGCTTGCCCACTGTGTTCTCCTAAACACTGCGTGTCCCTCTTTCAGATGTCAAGCCTTCTAACATCCTAGTGAATTCCCGTGGTGAGATCAAGCTGTGTGACTTTGGAGTGAGCGGACAGCTTATAGACTCCATGGCCAACTCCTTTGTGGGCACTCGGTCATACATGTCGGTGAGTTAAAATGGAAAACTCGTCAGTAATCTGTCTGCAAGTTTACGTGTGCCACTTAACATAGCTGTCATTTACCTGTCGGTTTAGAAATGTAATAAAATAAGTAAAAGCTATACTACTGATAAGTGACACTACTTGTGTTATGTGTTGTTTAGCCCGAGCGCTTACAAGGCACCCACTATTCTGTTCAGTCGGACATCTGGAGCATGGGTCTGTCACTGGTTGAAATGGCCATTGGACGCTTTCCTATTCCACCACCTGATGCTAAGGAGCTCGAACAGATTTTCGGCTTCCCAGTGGAAGGGGAGGCAGCCTCCAGTGATTCCTCCCCAAAGCCGCGGCCCCCTGGGCGACCCGGCAGCTGTAAGTCTGAGAAGGCTCTGGTTCTTGCTGTAACTCTGAAGTGTAGTTTCTGAAGTTACAGCAGCTTTATATCATTTCAAAAAGCTCTGATGAAATAGCTTAAATAAGTTACAGCATAGTCATTGAAGTAATTACACAATGTCTAACCTACAAGGGGCTGATTATTTTGGTTCCACCCCCTTAACAGCATACGGCCCAGACAGCAGACCTCCGATGGCCATTTTTGAGCTTCTTGATTACATTGTTAATGAGGTGAGTTTACTGGATTTATCTACACATGCTGGTATTGCGTAGATAGATGCTAGGCTACAGTGTATTAATGCCTTTAGGAGCAATTTAACGCGATATTTGACTTACACAAACCTCTAAATTTCAGCCTCCACCAAAACTGCCTGCTGTATTTAGTTCTGAATTCCAAGACTTTGTTGATAAATGGTAGGTAGAAGACATCGTTTTCCCTCACCTACACTGCACATAATCTTATGCCACCTAGTGGTGCTTCACGGGACTACACTAAGATGTTTTGTTTCCACTCCAGCTTGATTAAAAACCCAGCAGAGAGAGCAGACTTGAAACAGTTGATGGTAAGGTTTGCACTCTTAATATTCACTTATTACACTCCTTATCTCTATGCATCTAAAAGCTCTCCTTTTCTTCAGGTGCATCCTTTCATTAAAAACTCAGAAGCAGAGGAAGTTGACTTTGCTGGCTGGCTGTGCACCACCATTGGACTCAGTCAGCCTTTGACACCAACACACGGTACCACAATGTGAGGCCTGTCCTGCCTACAACACCCACATCAAAGTCTTCTAATGACTAATTTCTATTATTGGTATATAAAACTGTTTATACTGATTAAAGTGTACAAACCTAAATGCCAAGTGAAACTATGTATTGAACAAGTCTTTGGGCTACCTTGCAGGCCTTCCTGAAAAGCCATCTTTTTTCTAAAGATTTAATTTAATCTTGACAAATGCTGCTCTACCTGTGCTTGATATTCCTTTGTAACCCCAAGTCTTCACAGTGCAAAACCTTTGCTAGCTTATGTGGAATAAATAAGTCCTGTGAATAAAGTTTGAATGACAGGTCTGACTCATGCAATTGAAACAACTGATTTATTCATCACTGAACTCCAGTCTGTATGTATTGGTTTATGCCTTGGGCTTGGCAGGTGCACCCTTCTTTCCAGGCCTCTTCTTGGGTTTCAGCATCTTGGCCTTGATCTATGGTGAGAACAAAGAAGAGCTCAAAGTTACCATCAACAAATAGACCTATAATTTTTACTTTCATCTTTAACTGATCAGGCTCTTACCGCAGGGTCATGCTTGAGGATGGCATGACGTCTTGCTGTCTTGGCGTAAGGATTCAGTTTGAGCATTATGTTCAAATTCTTCAGAGGATTCTTCTTCAGTATTCTGCGGTTGAGCTTCTTGCTGTAATGACAATACAATCCACTCTTGAATATGTGAGCCCTCTGTTTAACTACAACTTTAGTGATAACCTTTCTGCATCACTCAGGACTTCCATATAATCAGGGTTCAGAAACACGGACCTGAAGTGGAAAATCATCATAGCTGATAAATAAGACCTCGGGGAAAAACTACACTGAAAAATGCTTACTTGGGTGCACGAAGTGCTTTCTGGATCTCCTCACTCTTCAGAATCCTGGTCAGATCTGTGTTGGTCATCTTGTGCATTGGCAGGCTGAAGGAAGAAGAGTCAAGAATTAAAGTCCCTTGTGCATGAAGGCAAAAAAGTCGTATGATAAGTTTTATGTTGCTCAAACTCAGAACTTCGTTAAATATCACATAGTTCAAAAACACGGACCATGAAGTGGAAGCTCATCACTGTTGTACACCAGCATGATACACTGCACTTGTACATTTAGAGTGCATGCTCTCAAAATACTCAAATACTCACTTGTAGTCAACCTTCAGGGAGGCAGCCTTGCGCCATGTGCCGTACAGTTCATCCAGCTTGCGGAAAGCGCTCTCGGTCCAGATGCAGAACCGTCCAACGTGACCACCGGGAGCGAGCCTCAAAAGGTTCAGTTTGTTCACGTTCAGCAGAGTGATGCCTGCAAAATGCAGCACAATAATCAAACATCTGCATGTTGATGAACCAATTATCTTGAAGCTACAGTGAGTTTTAAAGGGCAATTGACTTATTTAAGACTTAACTATGCTATAAATATTTAAGAAAAATTGTGTATGTTTCTGTTCTGTGTCCTGTTTGTTTGTTTGTATGTGTGTCTTTTTGCTGCTGTTACAACCAAATTTCCCCTTGTGGGACAATTAAAGGATTATTCTATTCTATAAACACTACAATTACAACTCATCAGTATTCAGGCAGACTTGAAGTTACGCATGCATAAATGAAGAAAACAATTAGAGTTTAATTGAAAGCAAAGTGTTAGTTGTAGAATCTTGGTCATTTTATTCCATTTCATCCAATAGAATCATCCATTTTAACTATACCTTAATTAAATATAAGAATCATAATATCCATTTTCTAACACTGTAATAAATTCTAAATTTTAACCGGGACATTTACCTGGGATATTTCTGAAGGCTTTGGTTAAGCCAGCATCTTGGTTGTAGATAATGCACGGCCCTCTGCGCTGGATACGTCTGCGATTCCTCATCTTACCCTTACCGGCACGCATACGCTGAGAGGCATAGACCTGAGAAGAGCAAAGAAAACTCCATTATTAATAATTAATTGCTCCCAGTGCCAACTCAAAAAAAAAGAAAGAAAAAAAAGAGCATGATTTGACTTCGGGAAAACTACTGATGAAACTCAGTGTTCCCAGTTTGAGGTTACTGTACCTTCTTAATGTCATTCCAGGCTTTGAGCTTCTTCAGCAGCAGCACTGCCTCCTTGGTCTTCTTGTAGCCCTCAACTTTGTCTTCAACCACCAGTGGGACCTCAGGGATTTCCTCAATGCGGTGTCCTAAAAGGGAAGATTGTTAAGAATCAGTCAAAGACAATGACAGAGAAAACTGCTAGGACTATCAAAGTTACAGCATTAACTACACTTGCTCAGATTTAAAGGACATCAATACTCTGTGACAGCTTAGAGACGGCAGGCAACCGTCACTGTTCACAGGCTCAGACGCAAATTACACCATCACGGCAAGTCAAATGTTAGGCTGAATCAAAAAGGGTTCATTTTTGGTCAAAATATATTTCCATGCTGGTTTCTACCAATTCATGTCCCATTCAAACATCTTTTGGCTCTTACCTTTGGACATCACAAGTGCAGGAATGGCAGAGGCGGCCAGGGCAGAGCAGATGGCATAGCGCTTCTGGGGTACATTGATCCTGCGGTGCCAGCGGCGCCAGGTTTTAGTGGGGGCAAACATACGACCACCACGACACATCTAGACCAAAGTCAAGGACCACTGACTTAAACAACTTAAGTAAATAAGTATTTTATACCTGCTCAGACTCAATGTTCATCAGCCATCTGTGCCAGCATATGACAGCAGGCATTCTGTCACTGGTCACAGAGTCAGACGCAAATTACACCATCACAGCAAGTCCACAGAATTAAGTTTGCCTCAGTATACAGATTACAAGGTGGGAAAAACTCTTGTAGTTTACAACTTGCATCAAGAGGATACGTTTCCAAAAGCACCCTGGCCAGAACGGTGAGTACCACCACCTCTCACACGAGGGATACGGGCCACAGCTCTTCCTGTACCCCAGGACTCTGCACTGGTCTGGTGGCCTAAAACACACATAACACATAATCTATATTGTGTACGTAACACCTTAAAGAAACGTTTACTATATGCCAAGTACATTTATGCACTCACCTGCCAGTTCGCTGACTGCATAAGGCTGGCGGTTATTCTTGCGCATGTTGGTGTGCACAAAATTCACCACATCAGGGCGAATAGGGGCCTTGAACACTGCAGGCATGACAACATTTTTGCCTGAGGATTCTCCTTTCTCGGAATACACCGAGATGAGGGGTCGGGCACAAGCCTGAGAAAGAAATAAACAATCGTTAAAGAGATGTATTCTGTCAGAAAAAGTTATGTTGGCAATTCAAGAGTCTGTAAACCTGTGTAGCATGTGTCTTTATGACATCCTGGCATGTGACAGGGGAAAAAAATACTAACTTTAAAATTCAGATTTAAAAGGCAGATTAATCTTGACGTAATTGCAGTATCAATAAAATATCCCTGCTTTAACCGACACAATCAAAGTAAGGTTTCATTTAGCCAACATGAAATCTGCCTCGGTTAGCCTCAGTTTAGCTCGTTTCTGCTAAGACGACTTGGCCAGCTTGTTTAAACGTAACACTAATTGTAAATGATAACAGCCGTATATAGCGTATAGATAGATTCAAATGACAGAAATAACAATCTAACCTTAGATGCCATCAACATACACAAGATCAGCCTTCAGTGATCTACCCCTGAAAGGACAGCCACACGTGTAACTTGTAGCCGCTCACTCAAAATGGCTCCTCGTGTTAGCTTTGCTAGCTGGGAGCGTTTCAATTTGCTGCTATATTACATCGGAACCTATGATTTCCAAATTCACAAAACACGCGCTTGCTTGTTCAACACGAACAACAACATGAAGACGCGTGTATTATCTCACGTTAGCCCTGAAAAACATGGAAATTCTCACCATTTTCGGTAGTTATTTTCGGCTCGCCGGGAACCACGCTCCTCACGGTATGGCGGCCACAGTAAAAAAGGAAGTTGGCGATTCACCCTACATGGTTTATGCCTCCGCTTCAAACCACCACTTCCGGTATCAACATCATCGTGACAAGTCCTTTGTTTAACTTCATAAAACAAGCACAGGAAAAGTAAAGAGAATACACAGCATAAATAATATAGCATGTTTAATTTGTCAGTGCTTAGCATGTTTAGCCAAGCAATTTTAAAACCGTTCTTCCACATGGGACTATTTCTTTACTCCATGTTGGCGCAGGAAAGATTAAACCATTTCTTTCCTCGTTTTTTTTAATCAAATATTTTTTTTATTTTATTAAAAATTCCTTGTATATTCGTATTTCTGGTACATTTTCAATCTATTTTCTACCTCATTATTTTATTTATTTCATTATGAGGGAAGTGTGTGTTCACCTATGACCCCATGTCGTCACCCTCTGCTTTTCGAGCGCGCGACTGTCAAAATATCAACAACGGATTTGTTAACTTTAAACTCGTTTAGCCACTTTCGTATGTTTTATGTACATCCTTCCTTCTGTAACAGGATACGCAGACCATAATTTGGCGATGTGCTCGAAGGTTATATCCAGGGCTAAAGAGTTTTTCACGATTCTTCGGTGAGTTTTGGATGCATAGCGATTCTAACAAAAAGTTAACCCTCAGAATGATGGGTGAAACAACGTTAAATCTGTCGTGTTGATTCCAGATCTCTTCAGGATGCGGAAAGCAGTGATCCATATGTATATGAGGTAAATTCATGCATCCTTAAGTAAGCTGTCGTGAGTCAATGCATCTTTCGCTGTTACAGTAATGTGGATATCTTTTGGGCTTCAGGAGGAGGTGCAAATAGTGAAGATGAACGGAGACAGAATCCCTGCGGTGAATATGTATTGTGGGAGCCAGACAATCTTCGTCTGTGAAAAAGCTGTGAGTAATGTCAGTCCTTGGACTCATTTACCATATCGAAAATATGTAGACCCAATAATAAAAATTTACTTTGTAAGATTCTACTTTTTTTTTTACTTTACTCTTTTAGGAATATTTTTACCTAGTTGTGTTTATAGCGACACAACATACAGGAATAATTGTTGACTGGCTCTGACTTTTGTTGTAAAACATTTTACTTTGTTTATCTCTAGCATCCAAACTACTAATACATCTCAAGGCCTTTTAGGCCTTTTGTAAAAGCTGTGGACCTGCTTTTAATTTGAAATCTCCAAAGGCCTGTAGTGCAAAGAATTTGTGCTTATTCATATAACTTCAGGGCATGAGGAAGATGGTTCGAGTCTTTACAGGATGCATTACCATGGCAATGTATCCTGCAGACCTCATGGTGATTTCTATCAGAAAACAAGCGTGAGACTAATTGGACTCTTTTATAGAAATTTCTTTATTACTCTCCAGGGAAAACGTAAACACCCCACACCTTCACCTCACATATCTCAAGATGCCCCTCGCTCCACACCTTGCCTCCTGTTGAACAATACTGCCTTTACTTGCAGTCTAAACTTATTACTTTCCATTTTCTTACATTAACCCTTTTCTCTCCTTTCTAAAGAACAAAGCGTAGACTGGTTTTGTCTCGCCAGACTTTACAGGATTGTTCTGCTAAAAGATCTGTCCCTATCTACATCCTGTAACTTTCCCTGGAGCAGATTACGTTTGAGATTAAAGATCACCACATAGTGACCAGTGGTAAATGGACTGATCCTTATATACACTTTTCTGCTCTAACTAAGGGGTTCATCGCACTTTGTACTACAAGTTTCATTCACCCAATCACGCACACATTCATAAAAGTGCCTTGTCTGACATTCTTAGATTCGATCAGATTTGATTAGATGAAACTTTATTAATCCCTCATGTGGGTTCTTTCAGGAAATTCAGTTTCCAGTAGTACAGCACCGACAGAAGTTACATGTTACAGAGTTACAGAGATGAATGGGGGCAGCTCGAGGTTCAATAGTTGGAGAAACCAGGAACTACCGACCTTCTAAATAGTTGACAACCTACTGTACCTCCTGAGCCACAGCTGCCCCGTCCTAATCAGCTTTCTGGAAAAAAAGTGTCAGGATTCCTGCAAGTTCCCTTGGACCTTTGTGTGTGGATAGTAGAAGTTATTTAAAAAATTTTAATAGTGTCTAAAGTATTTGTCTTTTCCTGATGAGCATCAGACAGAAATATGTATTCATAGGCAAAACCTTACTTCTTGATTTTATTTATTTTGTTCCCTTGTTTGCTGCAACCAGTTTAAAAAGAAAATTATTGTTCAGTAAGGATTAATATATGATTCCAAAACTGGGCACCTCTTTGTATTTGTTACATTTGAATTCTGTTTTTTATGTAATCCTACTCTCAGACTGTTAAACACCACATGGGCTGCAGCTAAAAAGAATCTCTTACAACCATCGAAAAATTCATTTCATGAAATAACAATTGTAATCCACCACATTTAGAGACCAAAAGAATGAGGTTTCTTATACAAATGGCAGAAATTAATTTCATATGAAGGGTGGCTGGCCTCTTCCTTAAAGGTGGAGTGAAGAGCTCAGTCAATCAAGAGGGGCCCAAAGTGCAGCGGCTGCTCCTCCACATCGAACTGAGCCAGTTGAGGTGGTTCAGGCATCTGACTAGGATACCTTCTCGATGGCTCCTAGCTGAAGTATTTTAGGCATGTCCTATTGAGAAGAGCCCCCAGGACAGACCTAGAGATTATATCTCTCAGATGGCTTGGGAACAACTCGGTGTCACCCCTGGATGACTTGGAAGAGGTGGCCAGTGTAAGGGAACTCTTGGCTTCTCTGGTGAGACTTCTGCCCCGGTGACCAAATCCCAGATAAGCAGTAGAAAATGAATGGATGTGTCCACCAGATTCTCCCTTGTCTTAATGATAGAGCACTGATACTGAGAAGTCTCTTAACGTACATAGTTTCCTTCTTCTTCTTTTTTTACCAGCGTTCCTTGTTTTGTTTTCCTTTGTAAAATTTACTCACTCTGTTGACAGTAGACTTATCAATGTTTCTAATTGGTCAGATGCTGTCAATGCTGCCCTTAGATAATGGAAAGATAACTGGGCATGTAGAGCTTGCTTCACTGTTAAAGGTTCAGGACTGCGTTGTAGTCTAGATAGGCAGAGACTTTTGGAAAAAAGGATGCAGACACACATTCACTCCATGATCTCAAAAAGTCTTTCCGTCCAGAATAAAACCTGAGTTCCGGAGTTTTCAAGCTGAAACTGGGCCAGTAGTGTTTCCAAAATTCCCAATTGTAGGAATATTAAAACACTGAATGTATGCTTAGATGACTAACCAGTCCTAACCTCCTCGTCGCTCACCATTGAATTGTACTCTGATTTCACTAAGGTTTCAAAAATAAGCGATCCAGGCAACGAACAAATGACCGAGGCTTCAAACCTTTCTGATGGCGATGCTGATGATGCTAACGACAGTGCCCACGTACTTCAAACTGAAATGGGACCGCAGCCACTTTCAGTCATGAAAGCAAGGTGATTAGTGCTAAGACGTTTAAAATTTAATTGCAAAAGAAATATGCGCTGGTAAGATGTGCATATTTAATCAACCACATCTGACAAAGTTTTTTTTTTCTTCTTTTTACAGACAGTTTCTCTCTTGGTATACATTATCTCAAAATGCCAGCATGTCAGCTAAGGACACGAACCTTCCTTTATACCCTCTGTGGGTGCGATGCGACATGTCTGATCGTGCTGGAACGACCTGGTTTGGGGCTGAAACAGTCTGCGTGGGCACTAAAGTTACTGGTGTCAAACTGTACTCCATCACTTCCAAAGGTATTGCTTAGAAACATCACTCCTCTTTGAATAACCGATTTTTAAATATTATCAGTGCATTTACTGATGATTTTTATGTATTTGTATCACTCATTTTTATTTTCCTGATGTTAATGTTTTTAGGTTCAACTGCAGACAAACAATCCCTCACAACCTTAGAAGAACTGAAGCAAGAGCATAAGAAACGGCATCATCCATCCTCGGTATTTCAGTTTTCATCCTCTTTTGCAAGTCTGTCTGTATGAACGAATGCCTGTGTTCTTACACTGATCAATACTTCTAGGTGGGGATTAAAGGCAGTGCCAGGTTCAGCCTGTTTGGTTCCACTGTTGTTGAAAACACCACCATTGAGTCTCAGAGCAGCGTGACTGTGGATTTCAAATGGAGCCATGTGGAGCGTATTCTTGAGACCCCACCCCTGTCCTCTACAGCAACATTAGTGAGCAGCAATAATGACCTCTTATAATAATCCCTTCTTTCCCTTAAAAAGCTTAATTTTTATATTTCTATTTAATTAATATTCTATTATGAATAGAAAAGGAAAACATGTATCTGGAAGTAGTACCAGCAGATGAAGCTGAACAGTTCTACACACACTGATTTTTTAATGTGTTTATCTTTTTTGATGCAGAATATCAAAATTGCCAGTGGAGACATGAGAAGTCCCATGTTTGAGATGTATAGGGAGCTGGAGTTTCTACAGGTTTGTCTCCCACTGTAATCTAAAATGACAGCAACTACCAGCATCCACATAAATAACTAAATATATCTGAATCCTGTTATTTCAGACTCTCGCTGATGGTTTGAGAACTGGTGAGACTGACTGGATGGAACCGCTGGAAAGCACATCGCCTGTAAATCTGACCAAGGCTTACCTAGAAGGCATGAAGCACTGCTGAATCAATACATTGTAAATCTGATGTAAGGCTACCTGCTACTTATGATTATTTTTTTTATTTTTAATTCTTCTTTCAGAGCTACAGAACACTGCAAAAACACTGCAGGATCAGGCTGCAAGAACGCCCGAGGTAGGATGGAGCCATTTTCACTAAAACATTAATTTCACAATATATCTGCTAGAGTCTTGGGGTTTTTTCCTCTCCATCTTTTTCAGAAGACCTCGAAGCTGAAGTCTGAGACAGAAACTCCCATTTTCAACTCGTTCTTGGAAAGAGGAGATTTGGATTTTGTGGAGCAGCTTTGGGTTCGGATGAGAAAAAGTGAGTTAGGCCCTCTTTTCAGGAAACTGGGATGGATTTTAGCATTTTACAAAAAAATAGAAAAAACTTTGTATTGCAGGTGTGACTTCATATCAGGACATTGGAGACTGCTTGAAGTTGGTCATTGACGCTCTAAGATACGGTGACATCAAACCCTGGGTAAAAACATAAAACATTTCCGCTTTTGAAAACTTGGAGTTAGATGAGTTTGGATGTTGCAGTTGTTATTTTATTAATTCATTGATTAATTTATTTTTGTTTGTTTTGTTTCACATCATCCAGATTCACAGAGACAGCAGCAGTTCCCTCAGCAAGCTCATTCTGCAGTCGTACCAGCAGCAAATCGAACATGTGTCTCTTACAGGTGTCACGCCTGTCAACATGCTGCTGGAGATGGGTCTGGATAAGATGAGAAAAGACTATATTAACTACCTGATTGGTAACTTTTACTTATTCCTCTGGAGCTTTCTTTGACTCTGTGTTTGTGTTATGCTCTCTGGATGATAGGCCATTTGCAATTTGTGTCTTTTTCTTAGGTGAAGAACTGACGACTTTAAACCACTTGGTAAGCTTTACACTGTTTCTCAGTTCTTTTTAAGTGTCTGTCAGCATAGTACTGACTCTGAGTAATTTCTTCCACAGTGTTTTTACCTCAGCACAGAGGTTGATCTGCAGGAACAAGTGATCCGACTCAGGAAACTGCACCATCTGCTGGAAATAATTGTGACCTGCAGCACATTCCTTGGTTTGCCCTACGATCGTCTCTTTCTTCTCACGCAGTAAATCTTTTGACTTTTTTTCCACCCCAGTGATTTGTGACTGTGCAGAAGTATTTCTTCTTTTAAACTGGCATTTAAATAAACAATTCCCTCTCCTGTTTTCCCCTTTCCTGTCACATAGATCGTGTTTGCAGCACTACAGAACGTCACCTTATGATGAAGAGCACGAGTTCAAACTCCAAATCAAACCTGCCCTGATCAGTCATTTCTACCAAAAGTAAGTAATGCAAGCCTTTTTTACTGCCTGCTTTATTCTGACCAAAGACAAAAATGAAAGTGAAACTGGGATATTTGACCCTATTATTTGTGAATATGACATTTTTATAGTGGACATAATCATATTGATAATGAAAATACACAACAATTATTTGGTATTGTGGGGTATTTATTGTAGATTTCACGAGTTCTTTAATCCCTCTTTGTTGTTGGGGTTTTTAATCATCTAAAATTATATAATGCTAGCAGACTGCAAAGTGCAATCAATCTTTTGGCAACTCAGTGATGACACTAAACATGCTTCAGTTATATTATCGATCTAAATCTCTCACCTCAAGCTGAGGTGCAAACATGACAGATTTGAAGGAGCTGTCACAAACGCCAAGAGAGCCAATTATTCCTTTGTGCCAAAAGACAACGACTGAACTGAAGATTTCCAAGGCACTTAAAATTGAATGAGACACGGTTGGCATGTTAGTTCAAAAGTCAGTGTAGTATTGCAAACCTTTACATGCAGGAAGGACCTGACGAAGGCGGGGGAAAAAACACTTAACAAGCAAAAATGTCAGGCCTGTAAACCTCACCACAGTCCAATCTCGACTGAACGGCACATAAAAGTCGACCTGAATGTGACGCCCGCAGAATTCTGGCAGTCTATTATGTGGAGTGTTGAAAACACAGAGATCTCAACGGCTTGCGAGAAACCACATAAAACATTTATTGAAAGTCAAAGGATATATTGGTAGATGTTAGGCTTTTTTTTCTTTCTTTTTTTTTTACACAGAATTGAGTTTTTCAGTGCTCATCTTTGTGCTCTACAGGGAGCACCCAATACTGTGGGGGGTTGAGGTGTCCAGTGGTCATGGTCCTCGTGAGGTCAGGACCTCCTTACATCTTAGTGACAGACCACTGGTTGATCATGTCATCTTTGAAACAGGTGATTTTTATTTACTGAATATATAAGTGACTACCCCAGAAAAGTACCGATAAAAATATTCTTCTTTAACTATTCTTTTGTTTTTAGACTATCCAAATGAAACCGTGAATGGGGACAGTGAGGATCCTGCTTTCTTCTCCACTATGGCGTACTGCAGCCTTGTCAACTTTGCATGAATTTATAAAACATGCTACTAACCCCTCAATAGCAAATTTCAGTCCTTTGTGTGTGTATATGTTTTTTGTGTGTATATGTTTTTTGTGTGTATATGTTTTTTCCAGTCACATCTTTATTTTCACATTTTGCTGCTCAAGGAAAGACATGAAATATTCTGCCAAACAACTTAGCTGTATCCAAATGAAAGTAGATCAGTAGACCACCTGGTCTGTTTGCATTACCAGTATCCCACAGCAGTAGTTTAATTAGAAACTCTGACTCCTTTTTCCTTCTACGCTAAACCAGTAATTTTAGAGCAAAACGCTTTACACACATCAAATCGATAAAAATCACCAGTTCTTTCAGTTCAGCTCAAATGATGTATTTATATTCACACGTGATCCAATAAAGAAGTGATGCACTTACATCTTAAATGTGTGCATATGCGTGTGTGTGCCGATGTTTGTGATGTATAAACACGAAAGCCTTCCTAGTTACGCCTCCGCAGCAGGAACATGAGGAAGATGGCACTGAGCAAAATGGAGAGTGTGCACACAGTGGGAACAACGATCTCGGTCACCATCTCCATGTGGCTGGTCAAAGGGTCTGCAAAGCACATGCATACACACACACACACTCATTAAAAACTTATGGGCATCGTTATATTGTCCAAACACTCCCAGTGAAGCGAAAGCTCAAGCACAGCACTCAAAGGGTTAATACTTGTCCCGGAATCACAATTTTGGTCTAATTCATAGAGAGCATAGGGATTCCTTACCATGTATAAGTCTTAGAATATTGGCAGCAGTACTCCGCTGTTCCTCTAATAAAAGAAGAGAAAGTACTCAGAGTTGATTAATGGCACTTTAACCCTTTGAGAACTGCATGCAGCTACAAGGGAATTTCAGAAAGCAGCGTTTTTACCAGATGACTATTAAAAGCAGTATTCTGAAAATGATTTAATATTACAAGCCATCAGCAAGCAGCTGAGGCTTATGTTTGAAGTTTTGATTTCAGCTCAGATATATCACTGACTTTATTAGTGGTATTACATTAGCCAGTTACATTTTTAATCTCTGCTCTGTGAAATACCCCGTGGGCTGAAGTGCACCGCGTTGCTTTATGCCTGTTTGCGAGTTTTTGTTAAAAAAGCTAATTGAATTCTTTTAAAAGGAGCAAAAGCTTGTGTTTAATGGCAGGTGTTAAACCGCAGGAGCTTGTTAGTCAGAATTGTAAACACACAACTGCAAAGCGACAAAAGAGAAAAAAGAAATCACATTGTTAGAAATAGGAAGCATGTACCCTCAAGTTCTAAACTTCATCATGCACTGGCCAAACCTTTGGCATTTCTGCATGTTCCTGGGATTTTCTTCTAGCTGGAGGGGCAAACAAAGAAGATATCTCAGATCGCCTGTAACAGATTCTACTAATCAATTTTTTAAATTTCCACTATTCTTCTTAAAACTATTTGTCCGTGCATGTTCTGAGATGGCTGAAGAAAAGAAACATTTATTATTTTCATTGTTGTTATAGTGTTCAAATTTTAGGACATTTTTTTGTTTGTTTGCTGTTTTTTTCCATATTTTTGGCAAGAATCTTTATTTGTTTACCCCTGCTAGTTGTTCAACCCTATATAGTGAGGAACATGATCAATGATGTTACAGACGAACTGACCTGCAGCTAGAAGCTGATTGCTGGAAGAGCACGTCTCAACCGCCTTTCGTCTCCAGTTTTCAACCTGTGGAGGTTCACAAGACAGTCAGATATAATCAGAGACTTGTTGCATTTTGGGGCACAGTACAGAATAAACCATGTAATGAAAAACCCTCAGACTGGCAGGGCTTTGTAGTCCTTTCTGCTCACCTCTCTTTGATTGGGAAATCCATTGGAGCTGATAATGCGTTTGTAAAACTGAACAGAAGCTTTGGGATAGCGAGGCTTGTTTTTGTTCCTGAAGTCCACATAGTACAAGCCAAATCTCTCAGAGAAACCTTCATCCCACTCAAATTTGTCCAGCAGCGACCATGCAGTGTAGCCCTTTACATTGACTCCGTCTTTGATAGCTGGGTGACAAAGAGATCAAAGAGCTTGATAAATACAAAAAAAGTACTTTGAATTTAATACAGTGGGCACATTTTTGCATTTTTTGTTCAATGCATGTGAGCTCATTCACCTTTAAGCATCTCATTGATGTAGTCTTTATAGTACTGTATCCTCCATTCATCACAAAGCTCTGTGCATAACATCTTCTCAGAGACTCCATTCTCAGTCACATAAATCATTGGGTTCCCATACTGAGTCTAGATGAGGATGAAATCAATATGAGGTTTTTTTTTTTTTAAATAAAGAGTATGTAGCACAAATATCAATGAGTAACCTTGACAAAATTGAGCAGACGTCTAAAACCCCAGGGCACGGCATAGAGCCACTCTGAACCAGGGTCAGGCCATCTTGGGTCAACCAGCTCAGCCAGGTCACGGTCACTAAAGTAGTTGCTGCTGCTACGGCCCGATGGGTTGTTTTTTTGGGTGATGTAGCGGGTGGTGAAATGACCAATGCCAAGGAAGTCACAGGTCCCCTTTATGTAGCTCTTCTCTTGAGGGGAAAATGTGGGCAGTCGAGACGTCCCAAGGCCCTGCTGGACACTCTTTCTTCCTGCACATTGCCACAAATAGCAATTATTTAATTCCTGTTATATAAATAACACTAATTTAGGAGCATTTACAGTTTAACATACCTATGAAGTCTTTCATCACTTGAGGGTAGTCGCCATGAAAGATCGGTGTGGCAAACCATCCCAGGTGGAACTGGACATATCTCTCAGCTGCTTCAATGTCTTTCTGGTTGCTGATATCCACCGGTTCTCCCCATTCCCCCGACAGAGAGATGCCAACCAGACCTACGGATTTAAACAGGAGCTCTCAGCACTTAGAAAATGTAATCTTTTTAGTGGTAAACGCTGAATGAAGTCACTGCACGCTCAATTTCCCAACTTTCATTTTCTTTACCTTTTTGCTTCCCCCTCCACTGTGTGTCATACGTGTGCCAAACTTTAGCATGTGCCTATGAAAAAAGTATTTTTTCACATTTTACTTTAAAGTCTTTATTAATTACTGTGTAGTTTTTATACTTTAATTGAATAAAAGCGACGTCTTATACCTTAATGATATGATGTGCAGCTCTGTATGCTCCCGTTCCCCTCAGCCTCAGTCCAGGAGCGTGTTCCCCCGTCTCATAACCTTCAACAGCTACAGACTGGTACATGTGCATAAATGTGCATAAATACAATACTTTTAATGCTGACGTGAGTTAAACTTGTGCATGCATTTGTTGTATAAATATTTCTTGTAAATGTACCCATGGATTGTTGAAAGTGATCCAGTACTTGACTCGGTCGCCAAATCTCTCAAAGCACAGGTTAGCAAATTCATTGAAATAATTGACCATGCTTATATTTTGCCATCCACCATATTTCTCTTGCAAGACCTATAAAAACAAACAAACAAAAAGAAACATATTGTTTAAAAAGTTATTAAGAACAAAGTTGAGGGTTCTCTGTATTTTGCTTACAAACCTGTGGAAGATCCCAGTGATACAAAGTAACGATCGGAGTGATTTTGTTCTCCAGTAGGTGGTTGATCAGGTGATCGTAGTACTGTATTCCCTTTTCATTTACATGGTCAGCTGGAAAGAGTGTTTTAGCATGGATTACTTTTAAATAAAACCACATTCTGCCAGTTTATTTCATCAAAAGGCTTAACATCAGTTACCTACATTTTATGCCAGTGGGAAGCAGTCGAGGCCATGAGATGGAGAAACGATAGTGGTTAAGCCTCAGCTCCTTCATCAGAGAAATATCATCCTGCACAAAATGCATACACTGGATTACTTGGTGTCCTAACTACAAACCCTCCTCTCCTTACACCTCAGACACACCACACCTGATCGCCCTACCTTGACTTTGTAGTAGCCCTCACAGGAGAAATCCCCAGTGTCATTTTGTTGGATCTTGCCTTTCTTATGACTGAACACGTCCCAGATGCTCAGTCCTTTTCCATCTTTGTCCCAGGCTCCTTCTGTTTGATAGGCTGAACCTCCGGCACCCCACGAAAATCCTGAAAAACAAAACGTTAGCAGATCTAGGTTACACAATCACAGTTTAGGTGGTCTAATGGCACTAAATACAAAATTAATAAAATGTAACCCCACTGAACAAAACGAACTGTGTGTACCAGCTGGAAAAGTGCCATAATAGAAGGAGCCGTGGTGGTTCTTTGTCCAGTCGAAGTCCTCAGCCGCAGACACACACAGCACCAACATAAGCACATGGCACACACCGACTGCACAGCGGGGCAGCATGGTACTCCTGAGCCTGCAGCACAGTTCGCGTCTCACTCTGCTTCAGTCGCTCACTACCACCTAAATACAGATGAGAAGCATTCAGCACCCACGCTTAATGACAAAAAGAAGCGTGGTCTGGAGTAAACATGTCATATTCAAGCCAAAATTCACACATGCTTGCAAACCTTTCTAATAAAACCTGTGTAAAATTGGTATAATAACAATAAACTATCACCAAGTTGTCTGGAAGCATCCAATGTGATGGACTGTGGGGGGTCCCACGTCCATAATGCAAAGCCAAATGGAGCTTTTCAGACTCAATGGTGTGTGAGCTCATCTTGCTGAGGCAGACAGATCCCATACAAACTACGGTTTCACCTCTGTAAGCAAAGCTAATGTTGGAGAGGTTGATATATTTACAGTGCACAATCACACAACAATGGATGAACTTTTCCACACAAACAGGCAAATGTAAGAGGACCTTACAATCGCTGCTATTTCTTTTGTTTGCAAATTTAACTCAAAAGTAAACCCAGTTATCTTTGCAAATAATTTCCAGGTGTTCAAGAGCATCATAGCAAAACAGAAGATACTGCACTGTTAGCATGAAAAATTGAAAACAGAAATATGGCAAAGCATAAATACAGCCTAAAAATGTAATGTGCCTGCATACTAATTCTACACACTTCTGCCTATGTTCACATCTCTGCTGTCCCCTGCCCCCCCCTTTCTTTAAAAAAAATATTATCCTTGCAGTATTTTTCCCCATTTGTTACCTGTTAACCTTACGAACAAGGCATTTGCAGCAGGTCTGCGCAGTGACTTTGGGGTGAATGGCAGCTCTCTCCTGGACTAGCAGACCCTGTAGACAGCTGTTATTTGTGCAATCTCTATTATACATTCCCTGTTGTAGCACCACCCTTCTCCAGAGCTGTCCCTGCTGTCAGGATGAAAGCTGGCCTTATTGTGAGGCTCACTGTATTGTTTTAACTGTTTAGAAAATGCTGAATGGTTTTCTCGTGGAAAGTGTTTGCACTGCACTACCCATTTGCCCGGGTCAGGTTAGGACACGAAGTGAACACAGATATTATCTTGAAGTGTACACTGTAAAAAACAGGCTGGTGAAAATGTATGCAAAACATTTATTTTGTGCTTACATAATACAGACATACTATCTCCTTATATGGCCCAGCCATACATTTTCATCAACAGACACATCTCAACATCAGACCTTCTAATTCTCAAAGTGGGTTGATGCTTTCATTCTCCGAAAATACACAATATGTTTAGAAAGCCAAGAGTTTCTCATAACACTGCCTCAAAGCATTTCAGCAGCAGATTTCCCACAAAGTTTGACATATGACTAACATGGTGTGAAATCCTGGTGACGTGCCTTAAATCCAGCAAAGGAGGAGATATTGCTAGCACCGGACATTTTTACACTGCTACTTACTCCACCCAAATAAATAAAACGTCTTCAGTGATAATACAAAACAGGTGAACAAATAACAGGCGTCTGTTCATGTTCTTCTTCAGTGGTGTAAATACTAACACTGATGGATCTCAGTAATCTTCTTCCTCCTCATCCTCCTCAGGCAAAAATCCGAGTTCGTTGTCATCCTCATCCCCCTCCTCATCTTCCTCCTCCTCCTCCTCCTCATCATCCTCCTCCTCTTCTTCTTCCATATCATAATCTGCCGCAGCATTCAAGAGAAGTTTGGTTCGATTGATCTCACTTTCATCATCCAGATTAACCTCAACCTGAAACATTCAACAACAAAATAAAATAAAAGAATTGATGTTGAAAGGTGAAAACTTTACAACCAGTTGTCATAACCAGACACAGACATCATACAACACTTTTGTGCAAAGGTCTGGGGGTGGGGGAAAAAATAAGCAAAGAAGAGATTGGGTCAGTGTGAGTCTGTCTGGCTGATGGTGCAATCTCTTGAGACAATATCATCAATTGCTCACTTTAACCATGAAATCAATCATAATCACGTGCAGAAGCAACAAGTTTATGTTTCAGGGAATCCCACTCTGCAGCCTCTGAATTACTGAATTAAAACAAAAAGGACAAATATCCCAAGACACATATAGTACCTCTCTAAATATAAACTACTGATAAAAAAAAGTTAGATGCACTCTGACTAAATGACTGTGCTCCCCTTAAGCAAATTACTGCTAGAGAAAGACAGTTATTTGGTCTTGTATATGAATGCAAATGACCGATTGTAATAGTCTCCAGTGTTGTGTCCTTTCCTGGTGCAGAGCTCTACCTCAGGTTCGGGCGATAAGCGTTGAGAGGTTCCTTCTTCTGTTTGAGCATTAATAATAGACTTCAGGGCGCCCTCTTCAAACTGAAATGCAGAAGAAGCACACAGGACATAAACTACAGGTGTGTACACAAATTCCAGCATAATTGTATTTTGCAGCCTGCACTGACCTTTAACCTGTTCAGTTGGTCCTGTAGCATGACTTTGATTTTGAGAAGAGTCTCCTCTTCCTTCTTTAACTCCTGCAGACGGCTAAGCATCTTTGCTGCTGCAGTCAGACCATTCCTCAATACTGAGAGAGAAACCAGACAGCACAAGGATGCTTTACAAAGCTTTTTTTATTCGATTATTCGCTCTCCGGTACCTTGAGTTTACTGTACTAATTCTACTGCGGATCTCCAACACGTTTGGCCTTTTCTGTCTCATCTTTTAACATTTAATACCACTATATTCAATATACTTAAAAACTCAGCAGGTAGTATTAGCTGGTCAAAATATCAATCTTATAGTAGACTACAACAATGCATTAATCGCGGCCAGTTATTAACAGATCGGTATTTAATGTCCGCAACAACACACTGTTTCTGGAAATTTTGGAACATGATTTTGTTATTCCTAGCTAGCCGCTACAAAGAGCACTTTGGAGGAAAAGCGTGTACCCCACATAATAAACAGTTTATGTCCCCAGGTGAGTAACAAAAACAATTTTAAGACAATTACCTCCGTTTATAAATTCAGCCTACAACTCCATACCAACACCAAAATTATTGAAACGCAGGATAAAGTGCCTCCTGAAGCTTCTTATTTAGGATAGGAACAGCAGCAGAGATGTTGTGCTACAGCTACGGCTACCGCTACTAGCCAAACTTTGGTTCCTGTGCTGTCATGTCCGGGTTTAATGTGCCTTCACGTCCTGTCGGACAATACAGTTGTCAAATAAGACTGTCACGGCTTTACTAGATGCAGCAATACCCATCTGTAATTTCACGCTTTTCTTGTTTTTGTTAATTAACTAGATTCAGTTTGATGTTGTTATTTTTGATACTCTATTTGTATTTCTTCCCCTTAAAAGCCAGTAATACAATTTCACATAGGCATTAAAAGGCAGCATTAGCGAAGTGTTGCACATGGCGACATCTTGCGGTAAAGTGGCAGCAACTGCAGCCTTGTCCCTTTTGCTTCCAGAAACCCCAGTAACCAATCTGCTTAGAAGCAAATGAAGGTTTAAGACGGTAAGAAAACCTAGCTGTTTTTGTAACAGCGACTGTATAAACTCCTGTTAACAAACCGCAGCAGTGGTTACAGCACCTGGTTATCAGCTGACATCGTTAATTAAACAGTATCAATGAAATTCTTTGGTACACCAGTTGAAGTGGTCGGTGTCAACTTTACAGCGCCAGGAAGCCTAATATGTAACAAATGTAGCCCACGGTGTTAGTTCCCCTTATAAAACACAAAGGTCATGCTAGTGGGAGACAAACAAGGCTTTAAGGGGAAGAAGTGAGGCCTATTGCTGCTTGCTGTAAATTTGTCTGTAATGTCACCTTAAGTAAGGTGAGTGACGTTTTAATAACAAAGAGTTTGCTAACATGCTGTAAGAAATTTTGCATGAAACCAGAAGCTGGGCACTTAAAATCCCTGCCATGCCACAGAGTACATAGGATGACCATGTATGCTGAGGTTGACAGAGACAGAGCACTCCTGTATGTTTATCTAAAACTGCCATATTAGAAAATATTCAGCGATGCACCACATTATCTGCAAACAAACAAACAAACAAACAAACAAACAAACAAAACAAACTCCAGTGCACTGAAAGGGAGCAAGAAAAGTAGATTCAGTGAAAACACAATAAATTGCAGATGGAGCTCACTGATGTGAACAAGATCTGAAACGGCTCTTAATCAGTCTTCAGAAATGTTTGAAGAGCCCATTAGGGTCTTTATAGGATTTCTTTCTAAGTCCATCCAGATGTGTGTGTTGATAATCACAGCACAGGCACCAATATGGAGCTCAGCCAAAAGCAGAAGACATACGGTACCTCTCTGTTCACACACGTGAAAACAGGAAAATTAAGAATTTCCTAATTATCCTTCATATATTAAAACTTTGCTAGTTTTTGCCATTAGTTCAACAGTTTTTTCTTCTTAGCAACATAAAGATCAGGAATCAGGGTTGTATCTGGATAACATCACCATGGTAAGAAAGGATGGGTGAACTCACTGTGTAGTCACACACAATATATATAATATACATAGAGTGAGATATTAAAGGAAAAACCTGAACCGTCGACTCCTACGGTGAGAGGGTCATTTGGCTCTGGGAGCTTCTCTCTAGCAATATATACCCAATTGCCACTTTATTAGGTACACCTTGCAAGTACCAGAATGGACTTCCTTTTACCTGAAGAACCAGCTTAAATCTTTGTGGCTTAGATATAACAAGGTGCTGGAAACATTTCAGTACATTGTTACACCTTGTTGTTTTCATGTTAATATGCACCAAAATGCTGCAGCGTTATCGTGTGCACATCCACGATGTGCTCTATTGGACTGAGATAGTGAGTTTGGAGACCATTTGAATACATTGAATTGCCTGTGATGTTGGTCATAAAGCGATAGATGTGGTCAGCAACAACAAATAATCCCCACACTTGCTTGCCACACGTGCTTTTATGTTCTTTGGGTCAAATTCTGATTATGGTTCAACATGTTGTTCATATGGAGATGCTCTTTTCCATAACTTGGATGAGTTAGTCTTACCTTCCTATTAGCTACAAGCAGTCTTCCCCATTCTGATGCTTGATTTGTAGTTAAGCAGGTTGTTTTGACCATGTCTACAAGCCTAAAGTTGCAGCCATTGGCTGAATAGATATTTATATTAACAAGCAGTTGAACAGGCGTGTCTAACAAAGTGACTGACGAGTACAGATCTGCACTGTGCTTTTCTAAAAACATAAACAAGATCTGTGGAATTATTTTACCATTGCAACTAAAATGCAGTAATGGCATCCTGCAGCTTCATTGCATTCAAAATTTCCAAAAGTAAAATAAAACACACTAATATCTCATCTCATCTCTTTTTCTTTTTTCTTTTTTTTTTTTTAAAAGAAATGGATTAAAAAGACTATATAACCAGAATCTTCAAAGACATGAAAGCTCTCAGGTCTTTGCACTGAAATAAGTTAAAAGGTTCTGTTTCATTAATCTTGTGTTGGCCAGCTAACGGATTAATTGACAGTACTGTACATGTGCTGTGTTTGTATGTGGCCATGTACAAGAACATTATTGTTTTATGAGCCAAGCACATGGGAAGCTTTGGGAGGCAGAAATTGGAGCTCCATGTCAGCGCAGTTGTGACCTAGGGGATTTGGGGGTCATATGAATAGGTGCTCTGAGGTGTGTGCCCCAATATTGCAGCTGCCAGCCTCCCAGCACACGCACAAGACGCCCTGCTGTGGCATGAGAATTTTACTTGGAGCAGGTTTCATCAACTCTGAGGTGGCTAATGCTGGACAGTTATCACTCTGCTCCTTGAGAGAGACAGTTGTTTTCTCCTTGTCATCACACAGACCGTATTGCAGCTACATTGCAATTTCTCCCCAGTCAAAGCGCTTCTTGGCAGGGCTTGGGTCCTAGTGCTGAGGCGTTGGTGGCAGCTGAGGCTGGGACTCAGACTCCATGCATGCCACTGCCAGTGGTGGTCTGCTATGCCTATGCAGCGTTTGAAGGTGCTCCCACTGTCTGTGGAATGCAGCGCTGGGCATTTTGGAAGAGGGGCCCTCGAAAAGGGAGAGGAGGAAAAGGGGCGGGAAACTTAGAAAGAAAGACGAGGGGAGGTGACCTTTGAACAGTGCCACCAGGAAATTATGACTCAATTTTCAACTGGGGGAGTGAAATAGAGAAGGTATATGCCAGTTCCCTGAAAAGAGCACTCCTTACTGGTCCTCTATCATGTGGGGCATTTCAGGGTTTTGTTTTGGTTTTTTTTTCTTTTTTCTTTTTGCAATCAGGAGTGAAGATCAAGAAATGTTGAGCTGGGAGATCAAGGTTTATAAGGGTTTTAGCTTTTAGCAAGCCGGAACACTCCATTTTTTGAAATCTGTTGGTGTTTTTTTTTCTTCTTTTATTGTCAGATTCAAGGCCTTATTAATAGTCTGGGAAACAGTGCGGATTGATTAATCTGGGCTGGGAATGAATAGAACTTGATGTAGTTAGTTCAAAAAACACCACCCTTTTCTCAGGTTTTTAATGGCAGAAGCTAACATGCAATGCAGGAACAGAACTGGTGGTGGTGGTGGTGGTGGGGGGGGGGGGGGTGTCTTACTTACTTATTTACTGATTGTAAGAGAGCAGTGAAAGGTATGGGAAGCTGATGGGGTTGGTGAGTCACTGTAGAATCACAGCTAAGCAGCACCAGCCCCACGCTCCAAATCACAAAATTTTCTTTTTTACTTTTTATCTGCACCTCCTCTCACAATATATGCACTGCTGTGCGTATATTTCCAACATGCTACTTTGTCTAAACATTGTGCCACGACATGGCTAAAAAGATGTAAGTATGACCTAATATGTATTGGGACACATTTTTCTTGCATACTAAATAGCATGGCAGTGTGAATATTGGAATACGCCCAAGACCGTGGATTGCATTGTCTGTCATTTGGTACTGGTCCAGGAACAAGTCTACCAAAGCTTTACTCTTAATTGCTTTTATGTAATAAAGTTGCTTGACTGTAATGTATTGCAGGTCCGGCCATCTATAGAAGATGGAGGGAAAGGTGGGGGTTGTAGCTCTGAGACGTTTCCTCTTCAGCCCAACGGCGACGCAGACATGAGCCTAGCGTGCCTATAAAAAGAAAGGGCTTGCGTATCTGCTGGAGCTTTTGTTTCCAAGGAACTAGCTAAACCTTAACATTTCCTGTTCTGAACTCCCACACACATATTCATGCAAAGTGGCATGCATAAACAGTGGGACAAATCTATTAAAGTGCTTTCATTGTAATCTGCACAAGCTTGTGCACATAAGCAGAGTCTGAAAGACATGGATGCATGCTTTGATGGTGAATAAGTGTACTGATACAGATCCATGTTTCACAAATACACATTACTAAGCTTAAAAAACCCCCAAAATGCCTACAGAGGTGTAGTCTGCGCATTCAGAAGAAAATATTTCTTCATATTTTATGTAATATCATCACAGTAATAAGCAGCAGCATGTTAGTGAGCGTGGAGAATAAAATGGAGATTTGCCTAAGTTCTTTATGAAACCTTTCAGACTGTGTCAACTACCTCCCAGTCGGCATGCCTGTCACTGAATCAGAGAGAATGATTGATAATACTGTTAATCTCTAGATTAACCGCAACAGTGCAGTATGAGCCACTGTGTGTTTTTTGTCTATCAACACTCGCATGTGTACGTGTGTGTGTAAGTGTATATTTGGGTGCCCTCTGCAGCTATAATGCTGTCTTCATTTGTCATCCAAGTGTAGTAAAGGCCAAGCTCTATTCCCTTGTCCTGCTGGGAAACTTGATCGTTGTTGCAGTCAGCGTTTTATTATCCGAAGCACTGAAGTTCCAGGAGATAGTCAGTCCTCTATTCTCGACAATCTCTGGAAAGCATATTTGCTCCATAATCAGGATTGATGTCAGCCCGATTGTGAGGTGTTTGTTGTGCTTTTATGGTTAATCTCATCTTTCCAGAAAAGTGGAACGGCAGCCAATCAAATTGGAAAAGATGTGCAACACACTGTGACACCAGGGAAGTGAAAAAGCAGTTCTGGAGGTCTGGTTCTCAGAGTTTTGCTGGACGTGTGGAACTGAAAAGAGGTTGAAAGTGCTGCCAGATCCTGGACATAAGGCAGTCCAAAATAACCACAGTAAAAGGCTGTTGATTTAGGTTGGGACTAAATGGATTGCGCCTCTTTATGCTGCAGCCCAGGGAATTCCTCAGATCAGGACTTGAGGTTTAGGCCCTGATGATGTGGTTTTGTTCGGGGATGGTGGGAGGGAGCTTGGGACCAGGGCTTAGGAGAATGCTTCTGTCACAGCTGAAAATTTTAAACTAATTGACCACCCATACACAGCATTCCTGTTCCACTAGCCTTTCTCTTGAGACCGACAAAAACCCCCAGAACTCAAGAACACCTCCACCAGACCCACAGACTGTAGTATGATTAATTACATTTTCCCTTCCCAGCCCACCCCTTTCTTTCTTGCTCACTCTCTTGTCTCCTGAGCTTTGTGTATTGGTCTGAGTAGTTAACCTCCCTTGATACTTTAAGTTAAACATCCTTGTAATGTCAGACCAGCCAGAAGGAAATCCATTGTGTTTCTTTTTTCTTTTCTGCTGTCGCTTTTTCTTTTCATAGTGATTCATTATTTGTAAGTCTAAAGGCTCATTTTTCTCTTTTTGGTGAGCCTTTTCAATCTCAAATATCCCATTGCCTGGCTACAGATGTGGTGAACGATGTTTTGGAGTAGGGTAAAAATAAACAAATCCTTTTGACCTCACTTGCCACAAACCCGGAGAGAAAAATGACAAGCTTATAAAATGAGACTTACTACAGCACTGGGCAATGGGATGGCTGACACGCTGACGCCAAGGACAAAGGTCAAATGACAACATAAGTTTAGATTACTGCCCTAAGACTGACTGTGCAATCATTACATAGCACCCACTAGGTAACAGTTTAATAATATCTGCCTGTGTTGGACTTGTGTCATATTCAAGTTAAATGTTTGGCTGGTTTCTTTTGGGGTCAGAGTGTGTCCCCCAGGGTTCATTCTTTTTGTACTAATGAGAAACCAAGCTGTTTTTATCATTGCATATAAAGCAAATATTAACTAGAGGTTTAGGCATTCTTCACATTCTTCATGGAAATATCATGTGACAGGTAAAAGACTTCTGATTTCTGGAATCCTGATTTCCTCCTCACGCTCTCCACTTTAGTCTTGTTTTACTAGATTGTTTAGGCATCACCCTGGGTCTACACACCTGAATCAAATGATTAGTTCATTACTAGGCCTCTGGAGAACTTCAAGACACGTTGAGGAGGTCATTTAGCCATTTAAATCAGCTGTGTTGGATCAAGGACACATCCTTGGTCCTCTCTCACTCTATGTTAAATCCTCTATCAGGAATTTAGGTGTCACTTTTGACTCGACTCTTACATTGGATGGGCATGTGAAATCTCTGGTTCGGTCTTGTTTTTATCATTTAAGAAATGTGGCTAAGCTAAGCCCGATTTTATCTCGCTTTGAACTGGAGATTGCTATACATGCATTTATTTCGTCACGCTTGGATTATTGTAATTCGCTGTTTATGTGTCTAAGCAAAGGTTCTCTGGATCGTCTGCAGGTTGTGCAAAATGCTGCAGCTAGGCTTTTGACAAAATCCTCCAAGTACTCACATGTGACACTGTTGTTATCTCAGTTACACTGGCTTCCTGTTAAATTTAGAGTCAATTTTAAGATCCTGGTCTTGACCTACAGAGCTGTGCACGGACTGGCACCAGCCTACATCTTTGATCTGCTACAGCCCTATGTCCCCAGCAGGTCTTTGAGGTCATCTGATCAGGGCTTACTTGCTATAAAAAATACTAAGAGGAGGACTAAGGGTGATAGAGCTTTTGCCACTGTGGCCCCGAGACTGTGGAACTCTCTCCCCCTAACATTAAGAACTGCGGACTCAGTAGCTGTTTTTAAAAAACAACTCAAAACTCACCTTTTTAAAACTGCTTTTGGTTAAATTTTTGCCTGTTTTATATTCTCTTTTTAAATCTTTTTATGACTTGTAATCTTATGTGCAGCACTTTGTGATTCTGTCTTGAAAGGTGCTATATAAATAAAAATTTATTTATTTAAAACCTGCAGGACACCGGCCCTTGAGGCCTGGAGTTCCCCCACCTCTGGCCTAAAGACTTGTGATTGATAAGCCATTAGCCAATGGGCATGTAGGCTTATATTCAGACCCTCCCCTTTTCATCACAAAGCAAGCGTTTGTGATGAAAAAAAATGGCACTTCATCAATGAGTGGTTGATGTCATTGTAGCTATGTCCATCTTTTATACCATCTATTATTAAAATGCCTAACTTTATAACCTGGTTAAAAAAAATGGATAATTTCCTCATTCATAACACCTGTACAGGGGTAAAATTGTTTATTCCCTTGAAACTTTTGTATAACTTTTCTATATTTCTATATTCTAAATACTGCAATTAGGAACATGGCTACATTAGATTGACAGGTGTCTCAAAACAGGCAGCTGTACCCGATCAGTCCTCCAGGCCTAACCTCTTCTAATTGGAGTCACTGAACTGGAGCTCTCAACTGTGTTTGTACAGTTGGTGCCTTTTGGAGCTTTTTAATGAACCAAAAAGGCACTGAGTGGGTGAAACTGGTGAGTGAAATTGCTACACCACTTATCAGGTGTCAGTGAGTAACCCATACAGTTCATAAATGCATTTTACTAACCAAGATTTCAAGTGCTCACTAATTACTTAGCTCTGCGATGTCTCATCTGCATATGGTCACATCTGGCTTGCAAAAACTAAAATGGGGCGGCAGCCAAAATGCTAATGTTGAGGCCTCAAAATAGGTGACCTCATGGTGGCTGTCTTTTACTAAGTATATGGTAAATCCCCGTACACTTCCATGTTAAAATGATGAACGTTTCTACAGAAATATACTGAAAAAAACCCTGATTTAGTCATGATAATTTTTCATTTTGTGTGCCAAGTCCAAAAAAGGCAATAATGAAAAGCTGACTGTAACCCAACACCCAAAACAAACTCAGATCCAATCACTGGGACTAATTACTCTGGGAGAGAGGAGAAGGGGGTAAGTCCAGGTAAGTCCTTTAACAAAGATTCCAAGAAGACGCTCCCAAGTTTTCTTGATAATGCAGATGAGATTGCTTACTTGTTGACACCGCAGTGAATACCATGAAAGGGACAACTGGTTTGTTCTGAAGAAGAAGCTGAGATCATAGGCAGGTGGGCAGGCAGGTGAGGCAAGTATTCTGAAGGAGAATTCAAGAAGGAACGGGCCGGCTTAACGGAAGCAGGTAAGTGACTCTGGTAAGTGAACTGCTCGCAACCAAACAGGAGACACTGGAGAATTGGGAAACAAGAAAACAGGAGAGCCACGAAGGAGCATGATTACAACAGACAAACTGGCAAAGACTGGGTGCTGGAGCTGCTCTTAAATACCGACTTTTGATGAGACTGATAACAAACACAGGTGAGTTGGACAAAGAGCGGGAGCCCAAGACTCCATCCTGATCAACCCAATCTAGACCCAGACATGTTAAAGGACTAAAACAAAAACAGACCAGTGCATTGTGACACTGTGCCATGTGCACTTTTATTTGTAATTCACCTTTTTAAACTTTACCAACACTTAAAGTTAGGGGTGTGACTGCTTTGAGTGACAGGTATCAATCAATACAGGCATCTGTAGTTTGCAGATCCTCCACTTTTTCAGGTCTAAGAAATCTTTCCTTTGTTTGTAGTTTTGGTGCCTTTTGAAGCATTATTAATTGATTTACCTGACAAATCATATGGTTTGTGGTGCGGTCCATTGGTCCAACAGCAAATTTAAGAAGCCTGTGTTTTCTGCTAATCTGGCATGTGACTATATCCCTCTTTTATATACAGTCTATAACCTGGCATGAAGAACAGGTGCATGGCTAGTGCACCACCTGTACAAAAGCTGAATGATAATGATCTTCATCTTGACCTATATCTTGTCTAATATACTCTTATAGATAAGCAAATATCTATAAGCATCTGTGAATGTCAACCAATAATAAATAACAAGAAATTTAAGTACAAAAGTTTAAAAGACAGAATTTGAGTCCCTTTCCATAACACCTAAATGATGGTGTTGGCGAGTATGCTTTAATTTCCTTCTGAGAAGTCTCAGTGCTTCTAATGAGCAGATGAGCCAAAGGCAAGCAATCCATACAAATGGAGGTATAAGGCTGAGCAGGCCCAACACTTACAGGAATGTGTGAACAGTGGCAAAACCATGTATTTGCAGGTACTTCCGCAAAGAGGTCTAGCACCCTCAGCCCAAGAGCAACCCCAAGAAAGCCACAGCTGTGTGTGAACGTTGCGGGGACAGCTCCATTCACTTTGATCGTTCGACATTTGAGCGTCCCTGATCTCCACAAGCACTGCACATGTTGTTTGATATTTTGAGTGCACAAACTGAGACATTCCAGACATGTGAACTGCCCATGACAAATGATCACCCTTTGGGTTTTTCAGCTTTCGCATGCTGCGGGTTTTTTGGCATGGTAAAGTTCACCTTGGCCTGAGAGTTTTCCCTTTTCTCCGGCTTCAATGACTGGAGCAGCACCCCATAATGTGGATAAGTATTGGTGTGGATTGTTATTTTAGAGAAGATATAATTTTATATTAACTTTTTTTTTTTTTTTTTTACACCGGACAGCCTGCATTTAGAACATTGACAGGTCTGTGTGTCATTTAGTGGGCTGTTGACTGGATTAAATCAGCTTCAATAACACAGATCCTATGCACAGCACAAAAAACCTTGGAAGTTGGTTTCATTTTAGTTTGAAGCCATAACCTTCTGAGAAGCGAGAAGTGAAAATAACATTTATTACTGCCAGATTAGTCACTGCATATTAGGGGGTGATGTTAGTTTTGATTGGCTTCCAACTCTGCTCCAGTTTCTTCAGTGGTTGCATGAAATATGTCCCGTTTTTCAGTTCACAACTGGAGCCTCGAGGTGTGCTACATCTTTTAAAAGGCGTTATAGAAGCCCATTGATTTCTCCATTTCATTAAACAGGCCTTGCACTGTGCCACAGCTGATGTCATTCTAGTGTTTCCTGTCATTTTCCAAGCAGGCGGTGTTCCACATGCCCTTCTCCAAAGTCTGTCCAGTCAAATCCTCACATGATTGATTCTTTTACGCTTCATTTATAGCATTCATCAAATTTCCATTGAATCATGAAACTTTGCCTGACTACTGTCCAAAGTATTCTAGCCGCAGAGAGAGAAATGTTAGGTTCTCTTGGGGCATATTGTAGGTCCCCCATAAACTGATGGCATTTTGCAAAAGAAAGAGAACAAAAATGTTGGACTAAAGAACGTTTTCCCCCACCAAATGAAAAATTTGTAAATCTTTACATACTAACGACTTTAACATTCAAATGACTCTTTGGGTGAAGATTGTCTGTTTGCAGAGGGTGGATTTTTGTTATTGCTGCTTTTGTCTCTCCAGACTTGGGTAAGGCTGTTGGATTGTAATGTTTGCATAAAGTTTACCCCCCCTTACTCCTACTTTGGCTACGCTCTTTTGCAATTGAAGATTACTGCCAGAAAACATGGCAGCAGCAGCGCAAGAATGCTTCCCAGATCTGTGTGGAGGTTTGCATATGTTAATGGCTACATTTGTGGGCTTGTGTGAGTCAAGTATAGTTAGGACAAAGATTGTAATTGCAAATATCCTGTATAACCATGTCTGACTGAAACTCAGAAACATACAGTACTATGGAAAAGTCTTGAGCTACCCCTCATTTCTTTATACCTTGCTTCCAAGGAGTCAAAATTTCTTGCAGTGTTTTAAAGTGGTCTTGAGCAATAGTTCTCTAATCTTTATGAAGATCTTTCAGTTTTTTTCCTTTATTGGCTGCTTTTTCACTTCTAACGCTTTTTCACTTCTAAGAACTTAACTCAAAAAAATTAACCACTGTTATGCCTAGAAAAAGGCAAATTAGCAAAGAACCAGTGTCAATTTGTGTTCTTAGTTACTTTGTTACTCGCAGTCTTTTGCAAAAACATTTGTTGCCATTTCTTTACCCGAATCTGTGAAAAATTCTAAGGATAACACAGTTTTACAGGCAGAAACACAATTTTTTAAACCAAAACATTGATTCCCAAAGAAATATCTTCCCAAAACTTGGTATATCTCAGCAGGGTGTGCAGTGCATCCTCTAAGAAAATTGAGGAAACTAGGACAGGTGCAGGACAGAAGAAGAAGTGGCAGGCCTAAAAAAATATATCTATAGCAGATGAACAGTATCTGAAAGTTTTGTTTTTATGAAACAGGAAAAAATCCAGAAAAGACCTGACAAAGTACCCGAGAGAGCCATCCTGCCCTTCAGCTGATCCCTCTACTGTCCACTCCAGAAATGCTCTCAGCTGAAGGGTGGCTGTCAATGAGCCATTCTTCAGGAAGGAAACAGGGAGAAAAGGCTGAAGTATGCCAAATTACATAAGAGCTGGACTGAAAATCAGTGGCCATGGGTCTTATCCAAATCCAAATTATATTTTGTTTTTTTGTCAAATCATCATCTATCACCATTTATGAAACACAGTGGAGGGGCCAGTGGTGTTGGGGATCTTATCAAAATTAGTGGAATTATAAACTCAGAAAAGTACCATCACAATTTGATCCAAAATGCCCTGGAAAAGTGTCAGACTGGCAATGGCTTTATTTTGACAATGACAACCTAACACACTGCCAGTGCCGTAAAAGTATACCTGGATTGAAAAACACACAATGGAATACTGTTAGTCATCAACTGGGCTCCTCAGATCCCAGACCTCAAAATTATTGAAGCAGTGTGCGATCATGTTGACAGGCAGAGCTTTGAATGTCCTTCAAGAAGCCTCGAGAACTATTCCTGAAGGCTAAAAGAAATGACGGGAAAGCTGCCTAACAGAGTTCAGACTGTGTTGAAAAATAAAGCTGGTCAAACGAAATGACTTTCGAGCTCTTTAGAATTGTACAAACTCAGATTTTTGCCATCTATACTATATTTCCATGTATGTGTGTAAGTGTTTCACTGAATCTATCTTCCATTTTAATATAAAAGATAAAGGCTGGCTCAAGACTTTTTTGCTCAGTGCAGTACCTTTGTGTGAAAGAAACTCTAAATTTGTTATTACAAAATCAATTTTTTTTGCACTGCATCAACTATTGTAATAAAGGCAATAATAGTTAAAAATACATACAATGTGATAAACAGCACAGTTTTTGTGAGGCAGTGAGAGACCAGAATTCTTTCACAGCTTATATAGTCTAGTGCTGACACGGTACCATTGGACATTAGTTGTTGCAGCAGGAAAAGACAATTTACTGGGTTGATGCACTGCATCCTGTTTGAAATAGGACTCGGAGAAGTAATGGTGAATTCATCTTTTCTATAGCTGGACAGTGAGGAAGTAGTTCTCCGCCACTGCAGGTTACACTGTGGGGCCAGGGAGGTGTTGTGGAGGGGCTGTGACGGTGTTGCTAAGCAACGAGCAGGGCAACTTGGCGTAATGAGCGTGGGGCTCAGGAGCTGTCTGCTCAGTGTTCCAGGTCCTGACAAGAACAGACAGGCTGGCCTGGGACGGCCTGCATGGAGCTGCCACCATGGCCACCTGCTCACAGCAATCATCACCAGCGATCCAGCCAGCCACCGATACAGCATACAGACCCAATTAAGAGCTCTGCATGTCCCCCTCCAGCCAGCCATCACTAACACTCCTGCAAGTCTGACAAGGCTGCCTTTTTTTCCCCTTAGCAAATCTCTAATTAACAACATTGGCAGTGTTGAGGCCGGGCATTACAGAACTGCTGAAAGGGGCTGGGACTCTGCTCGGGTAATCAGCTTAAATACAGGTTTATTTCCTGCCCCCTGTGCCTTGCTACGTCCAGCAGAGATTGCATTCTTTTATCTGTTTATCTCCAATTTCCTCTGACTTGTAACGTGTCTCTCAGACACACTGTCACCTCCACTTAAGGCCAGACTTGGTGCTCCTGCAATCAGATGGTTTCAAAGCTGTGATCAGAGTTAGTTTTGGCAGGGCATAGTTCTTTGAAAAATCTCTGTCTGTTAGATTGCTTACCACCTCCTTTCTTAGTACTCCCACTTCAAGAGTAGTGAACAAGGAGCAAAGAGTCCTAACTAAAAAAAAAAAAAACCCAAAACAACCTCTTTCTTCAATCAGTCAAACATAACAATTTACCTTATTCTTTTGTAAAGACAGATAGAGATCAATATTTTTTGTTATTCCTGTAGCAAAGCAATGCCAAATTTTAAAGTGGAAAATGAAGAGATAATATTGTGAAATGACCTCAT